>NW_020698368.1:0-5603 GCF_002925995.2 Terrapene triunguis | reverse complement strand
TCCTGGGGCAGCTCTTACCATGGCCCGACTCTGGCCTGGCTGGGAGGTAGAGCATCAGGGGAAGTGAAGGAACAGGGGGCAGAGCTTACTAGGAAGAGATGCGGCAGGGGGTGGGGCTTCAGGGGAAAAAGAGGAATAGGCATGTGGGAAGCTTGAACCAACGCTTGCCCCAGCTAGCAGGGTGGTGGGGGGCTCCTGAGTTAAGGATGAGGATACGGCTGTAGGGTAGAAGAGCTTGTGTTTTGGAGAAGACTGAATGAATGTGACCCCACGGAGGGAGCTCCTTTTTTAAGTATCCCAGGCTGAGAGTTAGTCATTGCGAGTACCTTAGAGGGAAGGGCAGGGCACCTGCAGGACTACCTCAGGCCCCAAGGGGACACTCTGGGGTGGACCCTGTCCACAGGGATTTGGCTACAGTGCGCTGTGCTCTTGGAAGCTGTTACCAATGGGCGGAGGTCAGCCCAGCCCCCAGGCTGCTCTCAACTCTGATCTGGCAGGGGGAGAACAGGCCAGCAAATCAAACCCCTGTCACTGGTTCCTTGCCATCCCCACTCTCCGCAGCACACGGGGGAGCTCTGCTGGTGCGGCAGAGAATCCAGCCGGGACTGTCACCACTCAGATGGCTGGAAGGCTGGGCCTGTGCTTTGGGCACTGCTCTGAGACTCAAGACAGCTAGGTTTGATTTCCTGACATGTGTAACCATGGGTAAGCCATTTGCTATTTCTGAGTCTCTGCACAGGTGGATAATAGCCCTGCCCTGCCTCACAGAGGTGGCGGGAGGATACATACATACAAGGTGCTCAGATATTCTGAGACTCTAAAATCAGCGCTATGTCAGGGTTCCACAGAGCAACACCTCTGACATTGGTCTATAAAAGGCTTCTTATCACAGCCTCCTTTGACAGTTGGCTTCTGGGAAGTCCTGTGACTCCAGCACCATGGTGTCTGTGGCAGCAATCTGAGGGCAAAGGTGAATTTCACACCTAGGCCCTGTAAGAGGGACATGGCGAAGCACTATGGTGACTGGGCCAAGGCTCACACAGGTTTCAGCAAAGGCTGCTTCCACAAGAAAGGGGCAAACAGATAGGAAGATGCTCTCAGGGACACAGGGAAACTAGGCTGGGTCCCAAGAGCTTCTTGGCTTCCAAAAAGAATGTAAATTGGGTCAGCCTGTCTAACTTAGCTTGTAGTGATACTTGATATAGATGAGTGTAGACTTGTGACGGCTGTTTGTTATTTTAAAACCATTTTCTCCAATACTTTGTGAGATTTGCTAATAAAACTACTACTGTTAAGAAGGCTGAGGGTGACTGTATAGCTCTGGTCACAAACACCCGAAGGGAATGGACTGAGGTGTCCAGTTGGACCTGCTTGGTGATAAGTATTTTATATAGATGGGGTTTTGTTCCCAGCTTGAAGAGTGGGACAATTGTGAGATTCCCCCCAAGACAGGAAAGGACTTGGTTAATAGGGTAAAGATACCTTATATCTTGGTTTTACTGTGACAATCCAAATTCTTCTTGGCCAGCGTCTGTCCTTGTTGAGTGACTATCAGCATTCAGAGGAGCAACTTGTTCAAGTTGGATCCAACATAACGATCCACTCAAGACAATGATTTATAGGGAGGCTGCAACTAAACTAGAGCTGGCCAGACTAGAAGTAGAAGAAAATGAAAAGAAACATCAGAGACTGCTCGAATTAAAAAAACAGCAGATAATCCTACTCAAGAGGCTCAGCCAGACCCTGAATTACCACATAGTGCACCAGTGGAGAGTGGTTCACAGTCAACAGAAACAACCCCAGCACCAGAGGGACCAAGCCCAAGTCCACAATCCAAGGAGGAACTGATGTCTCCAGCATCAAGGGAACAGTTGCAGGCCGAGCAGGAAGCAGATGACAGCCTTCAGAAAGCTTGGGCGGCGGCACGGAGCACCCCACCGCCTCTCAGCTCTTCTAACCGATCCTGGTTTGTTGTAGAACGAGGCCTTTTATACAAGGAGACTCTTTCTGGTGGACACCAGGAAGACTGGCATCCTCCAAGACAGTTGGTAGTTCCAACTAAGTACCGGGTAAAGCTCTTGAGCTTAGCCCATGATCATCCTAGTGGCCATTCCGGGGTGAACAGAACCAAAGACCGGTTGGGGAAGTCCTTCCACTGGGAGGGAATGGGCAAGGATGTTGCTAATTATGTCCGGTCTTGTGAGGTGTTCCAACGAGTGGGAAAGCCCCAAGACCAGGTCAAAGCCCCTTTCCAGCTACTCCCCATAATTGAGGTCCCATTTCAGCGAGTAGCTGTGGATATTCTGGGTCCTTTCCCAAAGAAGACACCCAGAGGAAAGCAGTACGTACTGACTTTCATGGATTTTGCTACCCGATGGCCGGAAGCTGTACCCTTAAGCAACACCAGGGCTAAAAGTGTGTGCCAGGCATTAGCAGACATTTTTGCCAGGGTAGGGTGGCCCTCCGACATCCTTACAGATTCGGGAACTAATTTCCTGGCAGGGAACATGAAAAACCTGTGGGAAGCTCATGGGGTGAATCACTTGGTTGCCACCCCTCATCACCATCAAACCAATGGTCTGGTGGAGAGGTTTAATGGAACTTTGGGGGCCATGATACGTAAATTCATAAATGAACACTCCAATGATTGGGACCTAGTGTTGCAGCAGTTGCTTTTTGCCTACAGGGCTGTACCACATCCCAGTTTAGGGTTTTCACCATTTGAATTTGTGTATGGCCGCGAGGTTAAGGGGCCATTACATTCGGTGAAGCAGCAATGGGATAAACATTCCAGAGAACGGTCCTTCAAAGTAGGAGACCAAGTCATGGTCTTAAAGGCGCTCCAGGTCCATAAAATGGAAGCGTCGTGGGACGGACCATTCACGGTCCAGGAGCGCCTAGGAGCTGTTAACTATCTCATAGCATCCCCCACCTCCAACATAAAGCCTAAGGTATACCATGTTAATTCTCTGAAGCCCTTTTATTCCAGAGAATTAAAGGTTTCCCAGTTTACAGTCCAGGGAACAGATTATGCAGAGTGCCCTGAAGGTGTCTACTACGAAGGAAAAAGTGACGGGGGGGTGGAAGAGGTGAACCTCTCCATGACCCTTGGACATCTGCAGTGACAGCAGATCAAGGAGCTGTGCACTAGCTTTGCGCCAATGTTCTCAGCCACCCCAGGACGGACCGAACGGGCATACCACTCCATTGACACAGGTAATGCTCACCCAATTAGAACCCCACCCTACTGGGAGTCACCTCATGCCCAAACTGCTATAAAAATGGAGATCCAGGACATGCTACAGATGGGTATAATCTGCCCCTCTAAGAGTGCATGGGCATCTCCAGTGGTTCTAGTTCCCAAACCAGATGGGAAAATACGCTTTTGCGTGGACTACCATAAGCTAAATGCTGTAACTCGTCCCGACAACTATCCAATACCACGCACAGATGAGCTATTGGAGAAATTGGGACATGCCCAATTCATCTCTACCTTAGACTTAACCAAGGGGTACTGGCAAGTACCACTAGATGAACTTGCCAAGGAAAGGTCAGCCTTTGTCACCCAGGCAGAGGTGTATGAATTTAATGTGCTCCCTTTCGGGCTGTGAAATGCCCCCGCCACCTTCCAAAGACTTGTAGATGGTCTCCTAGCAGGATTGGGAGAATCTGCAGTTGCCTACCTCGATGATGTGACCATTTTTTCTGATTCATGGGCAGAACACCTGGAACACCTGGAAAAAGTCTTCGAGCGCATCAGGCAGGCAGGACTAACTGTTAAGGCTAAAAAGTGTCAAATAGGCCTAAACAGAGTGACTTACCTTGGGCACCAAGTGGGTCAAGGAACTATCAACCCCCTACAGGCCAAAGTGGATGCTATCCAAAAGTGGCCTGTCCCAAAGTCAAAGAAACAGGTCCAATCCTTCTTAGGCTTGGCCGGATATTATAGGCTATTTGTACCACACTACAGCCAAATCGCCGCCCCACTGACAGACCTAACCAAAAAGAAACAGCCAAATGCAGTTCAGTGGACTGATGAGTGTCAGAAGGCCTTTAACCAGCTTAAGGCGATACTAACGTCTGACCCTGTGCTAAGGGCCCCAGACTTTGATCAACCGTTCCTAGTAACCACAGATGCATCCGAGCGTGGTGTGGGAGCAGTGTTAATGCAGGAAGGACCAGATCAAGAATTCCATCCTGTCGTTTTCTCAGCAAGAAACTGTCTGAGAGGGAAAGCCACTGGTCAATCAGCGAAAGGGAATGCTATGCCATTGTGTACGCACTGGAAAAGCTACACCCATACGTTTGGGGATGGCGTTTCCAACTACAAACTGACCATGCTGCGCTACAGTGACTTCATACTGCCAAGGGGAATAAGAAAAAACTTCTTTGGTGGAGTTTAGCTCTCTAAGATTTTGAATTTGAAATACAACACATTTCAGGAGCTTCTAACAAAGTGGCTGATACACTCTCCCGTGAAATCAACTGGTTAAAAATTCTTCTTGGAATGTGGGACATATTGTTAGTTTTTATATAATCAGTAGTATGTCTAAAGGTGCATGTGTCTTATTAACTCTGTTTTCTCCTAGAGCTCCAGGAAGAAATCACAGCCAGTGTGGAACCGGCTGTCCAACACTATCTGTGATTGGGGGGGGGTGTCATAACTATAAAGGGAAGGGTAACAGCCCTGCTGTGTACAATACTATAAAATCCCTCCTGGCCAGGGACACCAAAATCCTTTTACCTGTAAAGGGTTAAGAAGCTCAGGTAACCTGGCTGACACTTGACCCAAAGGACCAATAAGGGGACAAGATACTTTCAGATCTTGGTGTGGGGAAGGCTTTTGTTTGTGCTCTTTGTTTTGGGGGTTGTTCGCTCTTGGGACTAAGAGGGACCAGACATCAATCCAGGCTCTCCAAATCTTCTGAACAAGTCTCTCATATTTCAAACTTGTAAGTAACAGCCAGGCAAGGCGTGTTAGGTTTATCTTTGTTTTCTCAACTTGTAAATGTTCCTTTTGCTAGAGGGTTTATCTCTGTTTGCTGTAACTTTGAACCTAAGGCTAGAGGGGGTTCCTCTGGGCTCTTTGACTCTGATTACCTTGTAAAGTTATTTTCCATCCTGATTTTACAGAGATGATTTTTACCTTTGTTTCTTTAATTAAAAGCCTTCTTTTTAAGAACCTGATTGATTTTTCATTGTTTTAAGATCCAAGGGGGCTGGATCTGGACTCCCCAGGAATTGGTGGGGGGAAAGGAGCGGGAATGGTTAATTTCTCCTTGTTTTAAGCTCCAAGGGTTTGGATCAGTTCTCATGCAGGTCCCCGACATCTGTACCCTAGAGTTCAGAGTGGGGAAGGAACCTTGACAGGGTAAAAACCTTACTGTGCACATTTTACTCACAAAAGTGAATAACTTTCAAAGCTGATTCCTCCAGACACATCCAATCCTCAGACGGCACTATGCATTTGACTCTAGGGGGTGCTGTGTATTTTGACAAATTTCTGTTAATTTGCACAGCATGATACAACGATGTTGCCATCTGTATGTGAATCCGTTTGCTACGGCGCGGTGTGCACATTACATTGTAAGCAGGGACCACAA
>NW_020698367.1:0-4101 GCF_002925995.2 Terrapene triunguis | reverse complement strand
TGGTTTGTTTAATTCTCTTCCCTTCCTGTGGTCACGTTTCATTTTCTGGATCTCAAGCCCTAGCACAGACTGTTGTGCTGGAGTTTCCATCGTTGCAGAGAAATGTGTTTTAATTCAACAAGAAAACTATGTTCACTGAAATTAAAAAAGAAAAATCACACGAAGAAACCATGAAAACGTTTTTGTGCACATTAATTTGGTTAGAGTCTCCCAAGTTTTCCTGCACTTTTATAAGAAATTTGAGATTTTTGCTTCAAAATTTTGAAAGACACACTGCAAAGCAGAGAAAGCAGACTTACCAGAGCCCCCAGACTGTCATGGGCTATGCTTCCCCATTCTCCCATGATTTTCCAGCGGTGTTGGGCATCTGTATTCCACACCAGGGTGAAATCCCAGGGGAAGATGTTGAGGGGTACTGAAAGCAAATGAACAAAATTGCAAACCCAGTATATGATCCAAAGGGTCCAGAGAAGAGCAACAAGAATGATTAAAGGTATTGAGAACATGACCTATGAAGGAAGGCTGAAAGAATTGGGTTTGTTTAGTTTGGAAAAGAGAAGACTGAGAGGGGACATGATAGCAGTTTTCAGGTATCTAAAAGGGTGTCATAAGGAGGAGGGAGAAAACTTGTTCACCTTAGCCTCTGAGGATAGAACAAGAAGCAATGGGCTTAAACTGCAGCAAGGGAGGTCTAGGTTGGACATTAGGAAAAAGTTCCTAACTGTCAGGGTGGTTAAACACTGGAATAAATTGCCTAGGGAGGTTGTGGAATCTCCATCTCTGGAGATATTTAAGAGTAGGTTAGATAAATGTCTATCAGGGATGGTCTAGACAGTATTTGGTCCTGCCATGCGGGCAGGGGACTGGACTCGATGACCTCTTGAGGTCCCTTCCAGTCCTAGAATCTATGATGAGACCATGTTTTGGTCGCTCTTCTTACTTAAAGCTTCACACCCCCAGCACCCATTGTTCCAGCCTGGGGCAGCCCTGGCAGGGCGGCTGTAATGGAACCACGCTGATAGGGACCAGAAGGCAGGTCTCACAAAGCCCTAGAAGTGATGCGGACACTCAGGCGCTTTGTGTGGAAAGATTTTGTGTTCCGTGCAGAAGTCATCGGGTCATCTATTTTTATGATGAAAGCCTGCTAGTGGGATGATAAAGATGAGCTTAAGTGGGGATGTATTGGTGGTGTTTTCCTCCCTTTTTATCTACCTGTGGCTGGCTTTCCCACCGGAAGACCTAAAGTCATAGATGATGGATAACATCAAATGGCTCTTAAGTAGATGAAAAGATTCTTCCACATAGCACAGCTTAAAAACAATGTGATGGAATGATTGTCAGGAGGTTCTCCTCTGCACTATAGGAGTAATGAAGAAGTTAGACTTTGAGGAAGAGTTTGTATGGCTCCCAGGTGCAATAGGACCAGGTCAAGGCCCCTTTCCAGCCACTCCCCATAATTGAGGTTCCATTTCAGCATGTAGGTGTAGATGGTCTGGGTCCTTTCCCTAAGACGACACCCAGAGGAAGGCTGTACATACTGACTTGCTTGGCTGCAAGGCCAGAGGCGGTGTCGACGGTGGCCGCAAGTTTCATAAAGATGTGTTCAGCTATTGAGGATCTAATCCTCCCAGAAGAAATGGAACATTTTCATGGACTCTCATTGTGCCGGCACCAACTCTGGCCACCGGGCCAGGGCCACTGCCAACTCTGGCCGACAGTTTCCTAAAGATGTGTTCACCTATTGAGGGTCTAATCCTCCCAGAAGAAATGTAACATTTTCATGGTGTGATGCTCTGTACCTCCACCACTCAGGCAGTGCAGCTCCCCCGTCCCACTCGTAGAGCCATAACTGAGTCCCACATGTATATATTTGTTATAACATTGCATTGGCCAGGAAGCATCACTTTATATTGCACATGCTACATTGTACGTGTACATTATACATACGATCATATTTCCTTTTGTAAAGATGTAACCACCTTATGTAAAATTGAGCAAAATGCTTAAAACAGTTCAAGCGCATTCTGTGAGGAAAATATACACACTGGAAAAGTGTTGCGGTTACTGAAGTATTTCCCAGGCCTATCTCCTTCAGTCCTGCATCTCAGGATACAAGATACTCTAGACCGGCTATAAACTGTACAAAGAGAGACTGTCTCTACGATGTAAAAAGGTGAAGTGGTCTAAGACATACTTGCTTTTCTTGGGCAAGACCTCATAAAATCAGATTACACATCCTTCAATTTTGCTCCGTTTTGCTGTGGAAAAGAATGAAAGCTGGCACCTCCTAGAGTAGAAAACCTCCCAAACATTTTAGAAACTGATCAACCACTCTATCAAGTCACACATGCTGCCCTATCCTCTGTTTATATACCAGACCAGAATACAAGCAGAATAGCAGTACTGTGCTGAGAGCAGGGTGTGTGCTGGGAAGTCTCTATGCCCTTGAACTCTGTCGTGCCTTTCTTTGCAACAGAATGGAGGGCTGCGGGTGTAGCCACTAGACAGCTCTGTGCTGTAGTAGGTGACAACCAATGGATGAGGTGTATAGGAACCCCATTTGTCTCTACCACTGAGCACCACTGCACCTATTCCTTGGCAACCCAGCAGGCTGAGGGGCAAAACAGTCCACCCAAAGCCAGATTTTTCAGCTTTGATGAGAGGTGGCCCCATTTGGCCCCATGTGTTCTGTGTTTCTTGCTTCAATTTCTTGCTAAGCGAGATACATATTTTTCCTGTGGTGGTTTCTTTTCACAATTTTTAGTGTCTTTTTTCTTCATGTTCATCCCTGTATATTTATACAAGGCACCCAGTTTACTGTTCCACCATTTCTGTTTTGGGGAGGAGGTTTTCTCCATTCTACTAGACACTGTTATCTTTATTGTCCTGACACCATCATAAAAACTGTTTCACAAAGCTAGAGGTTTTATAAAATGCCAAACGCTGTTGGGCTGTCCAGTCTATAAATACCTTTTAGAAAATAACAGATCTTCCCACTAGGGCTAAATAATTATCTTCTATATTTCCCTTACTCCTACTGTTCATCTAACAATTATGGCACCATAACAAATTTCATGGCCTATTTCCCACATCATTTCTCCTCCTTTTCCTCTCTCTTGGTCTGTGTCAAGCTTGCCTCTACTTTTCCTTTTACGGATAGCTTCATCTCCCTGTTAGACCAAAACTGTGCTAGATAACCAGGAAGGGCCATCAACTAAATCCCTTTAATCCTAATTTCCCTTGAGGGGCTTTCCAACCTCGGGGAACTTTTTGCCTAAAAGAAAAGCTCATCTTGGCCTATATTCATCTGAACTTCTGACATGGCAACCCTTCCTAGACTCATAAACTTTAAGGTCAGAAGGGACCATTATGATCATCTAGTCTGACCTCCTGCACAACGCAGGCCACAGAAGCTCACCCACCCACTCCTGTAACAAACCCCTAACCTATGCCTGAGTTATTGAAGTCCTCGAATTGTGGTTTAAAGACCTCAAGGTGCAGAGAATCCTCCAGCAAGTGACCCGTACCCCACGCTGCAGAGGAAGGCGAAAAACCTCTAGGGCCTCTGCCAATCTGCCCCGGAGGAAAATTCCTTCCCGACCCCAAATATAGCAATCAGCTAAACCCTGAGCATGTGGGCAAGACTCACCAGCCAGCACCCAGGAAAGAATTCTCTGTAGTAACTCACATCCCACCCCATCTAACATCCCATCGGGCATATTTACCTGCTAATAATCAAAGATCAATTAATTGCCAAAATTAGGCACAACTCCTTTCACAAAAGACCAATTTCGTGTCTAGTGGGGTGATTGTTTTCAGTTACTTGACCGTGTGTTCATGCTGGTGATGCACAGATAATTGCAGCATGCATGCAACTGACATTTGCAAAATAATAAAATGTTAAACCATCTTCCATGTTGAAATGTTATGACTTTCAAAAACATATACTAAATATGTAAGTCAGAATGCACCAATTCTCCCCATCTATAAATCTGTGTGGTATAAATCTGCTCCTTGAACATCTGTCAGATACTTCTTTGTATAATGTGTGAGGAAATGTAAGTGCGCTGATATGACACACAGGATCACAACACAGACTGA
>NW_020698366.1:0-8335 GCF_002925995.2 Terrapene triunguis | reverse complement strand
GGCCGGGGCCCCGTGGAGTGTCCTCTTTTTTAAATGTTTTAATATGGTAACCCTAGGTTGAACAAAATGTTTCCGTTCCATTCGAAGCATTTTCAAACATTTGTGAATTTCAAAACAATAAATAAAGGAAATTTCAAAACAAGTCATTGTGAACCAAAACAAGCAAAAAAAAAAGCAAAACATTTCATTTCAAAAATGTCAAAACATTGATTTAAAAAGAAATAAAAAAAGTTCCGAGACAAACAATTCAGCCAAACCAAGACGAATTCCTGGACTGGTTTGATGTTGCCAAATCTGCATTGTTTGCTGAAATTAAGTTTCAGTTGAAAAATGTCACCCAGCTGTAATCTTAACCTGAGCCCAGCACTCTAGACACTCCCACGAGTCCTTCTATTCCCCGTGAGAACAGACCTGCCCCTGGTAACCTAGGCATGTTTCTGGCACTGGGTGCAGGGCAGCTGACACGGCCCTTCAATGTTTTTGGCTTTCCCGTCGCTAACGTTTCTGCTCTTTGCTGTTTCTGTTCTTGCAGACAAAGACCGCCAAGTGCACAGATGCTGATGATTCTGTGGCCACTCCAAAACCTCAAGAGACAAGAGAATACGACAAGATCATCTAATAGCTTGTCAAGGCAACACAAACATGCAGCGAGAAACAAGGAATAATTCAGTACTCCAGCATCAGACACCCAAACAGCAGAGGATCAATGCGTATAATTTGTACAGCGCCATGCACCATAGGGTCCTTGTCCCTGACTGGGCTCCCATCCGCTACTGCAATTGTAATTTGGACAGACCCCGGTCCTTGGCGGGCGGGATCGAACCGGGGACCTCTGGAGCTTAAAACATGAGCCTCATGATCTAAAAGCCAACTTCCTGTTAGCTAAGGCTACAGAGCAGACTCATTAATGGTTCTCTCTCTAAGTGGTCTCGGTGCTGCTAGATGGGACAGACCACACCCAGACAGTGTGAGGTTACACAATGCAAATCAAAACAACAAACAAGGCATCTAGAGTGAAATTCACCTCAGTGCTTGCCCCTTACCCAAGAGCTTTGCCCTCCTTAAAACACTCTTCATCTTTAAGGCTGGGGTAAAGTATCTCTAGACCTTGGTGACAAACACAGGATCAAAACTCGGTATTAGTGTACATAGCTCAGGCGCATAATCTTTTTTGCTGCTGAAGTTTCTAGGTTCCCCCATCAAGGGAAAAAAATGAAGTCTTGATTCTCTGTTACATTAAGGCCCCTTGACGGTGCTCTGGCAGTGTACAGATGCCTTAAAAAGGAGTTACCCCCCACTTTCAGGTACCTGGAACCTGTCAGGCCTGTGTAAAATGATCTGCAACGCGGTGAGACCTGGGCCCTAAGTATCTATAACTTGGGCAAATCCAAAGCACTTTTCTTTCACTGGATGGCATCTCTCGTTGCCCAGCGACATGCCAATGATCCGCTCCAAACAGCCAGCGCTGGTCAAACAAATAAATGATCAAGTTTACTCCCGCCCTACCTCATATCCTCCTATTCAAAAATGAAGGAACTTTTTTTGCACAGGGATTCCATATAAACATGCCTCAGCAGGCAGAGAGTAGCCCCGGAAAAGTTTCAGTCTTGAGGGGTAAGCAGTGGTGTCACAGCTGTGTCGGTTCCAGGATATTACAGAGACAAGGTGGGTCAGGTCATATCTTGAAGGGGAACATTTAGGAACATTGAGGCGGATTCGGCGGGAACCTCCTCATTCCCCTGCACACACCAGCTATAACAAAGGGGATGAATTTTACTAACGTGGAAAAGAAAAAAAGTGAAGACGGGATAAAGCAAAGCAAATAAAATGCAAATCCTACCGGAAATTTGGAGACGCGCCGTGCCATGCTCTGCGCTGGTGGGACATAGAACATGACGGACACGTCTTGTGGAAGGACGTCAGTGGAAAAGTTCAATTTGAGTCAAACAAACTGTTTTGTCTCAACAAAATCTCAGCGGTTTGGTTTGGTTTTGACTAATTTCATTTTTAGAAGATTTAAAAACGGAGATTTGGGAACAAAAAGTCATTGAAAACCGACCAACTTTTGGCCAAACTTTCGAGGCTCAGCCCACGGCCGGGGCAGGTTCCCCGCAGCCCACTGCCCTTGTTGCAGTCCCGGGGGCAAAGCTCGTTTGAAAATCTGGGCTCAAGTGATGGAGCCTGCGGCAGGGCCACAACATGAACTCGATTCTTCGGTGTCCCTCTCTGCTGCCTTCCCCACGCGATCATCCCGTTCTCCTCCCTTTACGCTACTTCTACCTCCTCCACTTCCACAGTTGTTCTCGCCTACTGAGCACTCCCTATGTGTACCCCCTCCCCGATCTTCCCTCCCTACTGGTCCCTCTGCCTCGTCCTCCTTTTATTTATTGTGTGTGTTCTCGTGTGCCTTCCTCCTGGGGAGACGGAGCCCAGTCACAGACTAGGTGCTGTACGAACACACGCCAAAAGACGGTCCCTGTCCAAAGGGCTTCCAATCTAACTCTCCGCCAAGAGAGAACAGGCGGACACAGACAGACCAACAGGGAGTTCAAGGAAACAATATTGGTCAGCATCCGGATAGTCTGGGGTGTCCCATGCTGCCTCTACACCTGCAACAGTCTCCCACTTTAAACTTCCTACTTCGACTGTAAACTCTTAGATAAGTGTCTATCAGGGATGGTCTAGATGGTATTTGGTCCTGCCATGCGGGCAGGGGACTGGACTCGATGACCTCTCGAGGTCCCTTCCAGTCCTAGAATCTATGAATCTATGAATCTTTGGGGAGGGGGGCAAGAACAGTCTGTTTGTCCTGTGTTTGTACAGCTGCTAACACCATGGGGTCCTGGACTATAATGGTGTACTGTGTAAGGACACGATCCAGAGACTTTACATGAATGGATTCTCCACAGACGAGGGAGATTGGACCAAGTGGGACTCAGCCAATTTCTTCTACGTGCAACTCCTATGAGCTACAGCCACACTGGCTAAGCACATCACAGTATGTGGAGGACTGTCCCAAAATGCTCAGCAAAGGAATAATTCATTCGTGTTCTTGATGCAGAGAAGAACACTTCAGAGGGTGTGTGTGTGTGTGTGTGTGTGTGTGTGTGTGTGCGCTGTGCACATAATGGACTCTTGACCATAGATGGGGTCTGCAGATATTGCCACGGTTATGCAAATTTTGCATCAATGTAAGCCAATGAGGGAGCAGCCTGTGCAGGGGCTGAGAGATTAGACGTGCAGACACCTTGTGGAAAGGGGGAATGCTTTTTAAAGGGTGGGAGTGGGAACGCGGGGCTGGCTGGAGAGCAGGAATTCTTATCAGCAGAGAGGATCACCCACTAAGCAGATGTGTAGCGGCACGTGGAGCCAGAGCACAGACCCTCAGCAGGGGATTGTCCCAGCACCACCAGGGCTACAGTCTGTCTGTGATTCTCAGCTAGTATAAGTCAGTACAGTGTCAGGAGACTTTGGAGCTAGTCCCAACTCTGCCACTGCTCTATTGTGTGACCTTGGGCAAGTCATGTAGCCTCTGCCTCACTTCCCCTATCTGTGTCGTGTGTATATAGCCCTACCTCCCAGGGGTGCTGGGAGGTTAACTACACTGGGGATTGTGAAGCACTCAGAGACCTGGGGATGGAGCCATATAAGTGCTCTATGCTGATTGCTCAAATGTCCCCGGCTAAGTCTTCACCTCTCCCACCTCCACACCTGCCCCTTGTTACACCGTCTGCACCTCTTCCCCTCTGTGTGTAAGGATAAGGCCTTTGTCTGCAGCCATATTGTAAGGCCTAAAGCCTTTGTCTGCAGCCAGATTAAAAGAGCAGCCGAGCACAGCCATTAGCTGAGAAGCAGGAAATCACTCACATTCCATCTAAATTACATTAAGACAATGTCAGATCAGCCTGTTAAGAAGGAGACCCCGTCCTAATGGCCCCCACTATCACCAGATTGACCATTTTAAGATCTGGTTCTTTAAGAAAACTTAGTTTGATAGCGTCTGTCTGTCAAAAAATCACTTATCACCAGTTGTGGTTGTGAAAGCCTCATTTCTTCATTGTTTTGTCATTATGGTCCCTTCCCTATTGTTTATCTGTATGGTCTCTGTCTGGTTCTTTAATTTTTTCTGTCTGTTACATAATTAATTTTGCTGGGTATAAATTAATTAAGGTAGTGGGGTAGGATTGGTTAAAGAATTTTATGCATCCGAAGAAGTGGGCTGTAGCCCACGAAAGCTTATGCTCTAATAAATTTGTTAGTCTCTAAGGTGCCACAAGTACTCCTGTTCTTTTTGCGGATACAGACTAACACGGCTGCTACTCTGAAACCTTAAAGAATTTTGTTACACTGTGTTAGGATTGGTTAGTAAAACTTAATAAAATGATTGATTAAGCTGTAGCTAAACAGGACTCAAATTTCACTATATAAACTGGGGTCCAAAAGGAAGTTCTTTGGGAACCAACTCCAGGACACAGCCCCAAAGATCAGAGCGGCCAGACCTCAACTCTCTGCCAATGACACGGGGCAGAGACTGGAGTCCCCCAGATGGACCCGCTCCTGACTGGCCAGGAGGGAAAAGTTCATCTGTCTTATTGGGAGCGGTGAGCACGGTCTGTGTAGCCTGTGCAGTCTGTTTGTCGAATTGTTAATAAATAAGGATAAGGATATTACTGTGTAAGGCTCTTTCATCAGTAAAAGGTCCTGCAAACCTGCTGGGTGACCCCTGAGCCGTAGGAACAGGGTACGGGTGGGTGCCCTAGAGTGTGTGAATAACAGAGCATTTTGTGCGGGTAACATGGTCTCTGCGTGCATCCCCTCAGGCGTCAGCCCTCCTGCCTTTACTTCTCCTGGCACGCAATGCCACAATTCTCCCAAGCCTACCCCGAGCCCTGGGCTACATCCCCCCTCCCCCCCCTCCCCCCCCCCCCCCCCCCTCGGCATCCTGAAGGTGTGACCAGGTTCGGCATGGGCAGTTCTTCCCTTTGGGAATCTGTGACCGGTGTACAGCAACCAGACAGCCTTCTGCAGACAACAGCGCTAGTTATCTTCGCAGTAGGAACAAAGCTTTTAGAGAAAGAGGACTTTTAAAGACAGGCTCCAGCCAGCTCTTCCCCTACAGTCTCACCATCCCCTGCTAGCGACCTAGGCAGGCCCAGCAGGGTCATGTCCCAATTTGGTTCCCTCAAACAAATACCCACCCCCCGTTTAGCCCCCTGCATACACACACTTGAGCGGGTCCCTTTTAAATCCTGCTCTAGTTCTTTTGTTCTTCGCTGTTCCCGGCCTTTGGACTTTCAAGACAGACCCTGTAGGCTGAGCCGAAGCCCTCAGAGCCCATAGGTCCGGTGCTGTCCTTTGCCAACTCAAGTGCTGGCCAAGCGGGCGCTTACCTGGAGCCGCTCCTTTCCGTCCTGCCTGTTTCCCCAGTCAGCCCTCCATTGAGTTAACCCAATCTATTCATACAGTAACATCCCA
This sequence comes from Terrapene triunguis, assembly GCF_002925995.2. Classification (NCBI taxonomy): domain Eukaryota; kingdom Metazoa; phylum Chordata; order Testudines; family Emydidae; genus Terrapene; species Terrapene triunguis. The sequence continues at coordinate 2,860 of NW_020698366.1, read as the reverse complement.
ATCGCCAGGCCAGTGTACAGCAGTGTTATGCTAGGGGCACTGGTGACTGCTTTGATGGTCGTGGGCTCTGAGACTGGGCATGAACGCACCCTTCAATTAACAGAACTGTCAGGCTGGGTTAATCAGAACCGCCTCCCTCCCCCGGCAAGGAGAAAGGGGGTTTTGATCCCACCCAGGAGTCTGGCCTGAGTGGGGAGCAGGTGTGTGTAAATCACACACAGCAGCGAGGCGGAGGCAAGAAGCCAGAAAGCCAAGCCGTAGCCCGAGAGCACAGACACACCCTGGAGAAAGCTGGACAGCTGTTGGGGCTGGTGTTGGCTACAGCGACTTGGGGCTGCGAGCTCAGAAACTGCCCCTTTCGTTCTCGGTTCCGCCTGCATTTCGAGCAGCAGGATTTTGTACTTTCCCTGTAACAAAACAAACAAGACAGCATCAGACAAGATACCAGACTCCAGCACTTTCTACTTCCCACCGGCACAGCCCCAGGGGCCCTGAAATCTGACTAGCCGCTCGGATCACAAAGGGGCAGCTGTATTCATGAATTATTACCAGGCAGCTCCACATCCATCCCTCCTTCCCCTCATCCCTCTGCTCTGTTCACCCCACCCTCTCCCGTCCCACGTCTTTCCATTTAGCTAATGGAACTACTAAACCCCACTCCCCCCAAAATGGGAGGACCAACATGACATGTACCCCCATCACCCTGATCGCTGTTGGAATGTTTTAGCCCCCACCCCTGTTGTGTTGCCTATTTAGATTATAAGATTTTCAGGACAGGGACTGTCTGCAACCCTGTGTTTGTACAGCTCCAAGCACCCTGCCCTCCCTTGCTTTCAGCAGGTCCTTCGGCACTACCGTGATAAACACAATCAATGAGACATTGCAATTGAATAAAGCCACCTTTCTCAAACCATCCGCTCCAGCTTTAAACCAGAAGCCCAGAACGCCACTTGTTTCTTATTCATCACCCAGATTGCTACATGGATTTCTTGCATCTTGTTTAATTCCCCAAGAGGAAGCTGGAGAAGGAAGAGCTTGCGAATGCAGCTGCATGTGGTTGCGTTTCAGAGCATGGCGCCAAAAGAAAGAAGCGTGTGGTGGGTTTGGATCTCGGTGCTGTGTGCTGGAACCGGTGAGTCCAGAGTCAGGGACTGGGGGTGAGGATCGGTGACTGTTTTATGTCTAGTGGGCTTTAGTGGCCCTGGCTGCACCTGCAAGAGGATAGATCTGTGCTTACGGCTGTAGCTGACGCTCACAGCCTCTGCAAGGCTAGGGGGCTTTTATAACATAACAGAGCATCAAGCGAAAGCAAAACCCCCGGAGGATGAATCTGGCCTAGTGCCTAGGGCAGGGGAACGGAAGCGGGACTCCTGGCTCCCAGTCCCAGCTCTGGGAAGGGCAGGTCGTCTAATCATTAGAAAGAAGGGAGTTGGAATCTGGGCTCCAGAGCTCCACTGGTCGGTGTGGGATAGGACGGAGCGTGGTCCAGTCGTCACAGCAGGGCGCTGAGTGATGGTCTCAGCTTGGTCGCTGACTGGTTTGTGACCCTGGGCTGGGGTGACCAGATGTCCCATTTTTAAAGGGACAGTCCCCTTTTGGGGGACTTTTTCTTATATAGGCGCCTATTACCCCCCACCCCCTGTCCCGTTTTTTCACACTTGCTATCTGGTAACCCTACCCTGGACAAGGTCCAGAAACACTGTACAATTTGTACTCTGCCACTGGTCCCCCACGCCTGGGGTCCTTCCTCTGCATGATGCCGTAGAAGAATTTGAAAACTCCCCATAATACAGCTGGGCAAAGCTGTAGGTGTGGTTGGCTACTGGGATTTCTTTTCTGACCCCTAGAGCCATAAACGGATGCCTTAAAACAAGCTTGAATTAGTCTTTTAGCACAGAAAACGACAAGTGTCTCTGTTGGTTAATTATCTAGCGTTAGCCCTTTGTATAATCCAGAGTACTGGATTCTCCTGCAGCAGGGAGTTCACAGGTTGGCTACACTGGGGCACGTCTACACTACAAAAAGAAGTGTGAGTTTAACTCAGGTTAGCTAAACCGGGTTCAAATAGCAGTGGAGATAAGGCAGCTCGGCGTCTAACTTGGGTTAGCAGCGCGAGTTCAAGCCGATAGAGCAGCCTGGGGTTGAACCTGTGCAGCTAACGCAGGTTGAATGAAGAGTTTGTGTGTTAGCTGCTCTTTTATTCCGAATTAGCTAATCAGAGCGAAAAACTCATACAACATTTCCTTCCACTTGGCCTACACGTCTCCTTGGCCGGGATGCCTATAACAAGAGCAGGACAGGGTGATGGCTGTTGTCTCACTGTTTCCTGGTGCTCCCCATCTCTTGTCTGTACTTTGATTGTCAGCCCTTTGGGGAAGGGGCTTGTCTTTGCTTGCTGCGTATTTGTACAGCACCTGGCGCCATGGGGTCCTGCTCCGTGACTGGGGCTCCTAAATGCGACGGTTACACAAATAAACAGCCACTTTGCTTTAAGTCTCCCTGCCACTGATTTCCATCCCCTGACCTCGGGCCTGTTTCTCACGGACGCTGAGCCATCCCTGGCTATGCTCAGACATTCTAGCTATCGCTGCACACTCGCAGAGCTGAGTCGGGGGCAGCGGGCGAGTTTCCCAACCGCCTGTGAGGCTCAGTTTGAGGCTGCTCAGGGCTCTGCTGTTTCCATCCGTCACCGTGAGGCAGCAAAGTAACCGCTCGATGCTCCCCTTGTTTTTGCATGAGCTCTGGGGGAAGCGTTGCTCAACAGCACTTCAGCGCCGTGCTTCTAGGAGGGTTGCTCGAGCAGCTGTTGGGCAACAGCTGCTTCACCCAACAGGCGCTTCCTGTCAGTCAGAGATGTGGT
>NW_020698365.1:0-6826 GCF_002925995.2 Terrapene triunguis | reverse complement strand
CCACCTGCCGCCCCCCCGCGCCTCCCCCGAGTGTCTCCCGGCCCCGATTTGCTCCCCCCCCTTCCCCAGCCCCGGAGGAGCAGAGAGTCCCTGTCTTTCCCCTGCAGCAACTGCTGCCGCAGGGTCCTAGTGCCCCCATCTCCACTGCCAGGGCAGACTGACTCTGAGCCTGCCCTTCCCCCTCCGACCCTTCCCTTTTCCAATGGGACCCTCCAGCAGCACAGGGGGCCCCCCCGCCCGCAGTCACCGCTCCTGCCCCATGCTGGGCAGCCCCATCCCTCACCCCCGGTGAAGCTACAGTCAGGGGCAACAGCAGGGGAGGAGGCACACGCAGCGCCCCCTGGCACTAGGGTGACCAGATGTCCCGATTTTATAGGGACAGTCCCGATTTTTGGAGCTTCTTACATAGGCACCGATTACCCCCCCACTCCCGTCCCGATTTTTCACACTTGCTGTCTGGTCACCCTACCCGGCACCCACCACGGGGAAGGCAAGGGAGATTTCTGGACCTGAGAGGGGCCCTAGGAGCACATGCTGTGACTGTGGTGGGGGTGAGTGTGCTGCTCGGGGGGCAGGAAAGGGGGGCTCCTCCCTCAGAACTTGCTGCTGCCAGCAGGGAAAGGGATGGGGGGAGTCCTCCTCTCTGGCCTCTGTCCTGGAGCAGCCTGCCTGTACCCCAAACTCATCCCCTGCCCTGCCCCACCCCAGAGCCCACACCCCAGTCAGAGCTTTCACCCCCCCCCACTGCACCCTCAACCCTCTGCCTGAGCCCCTCCAGCACCCCAAACCTCCCATTCCCAGCCCCAGCCAGAACCTTCATCCCCCCACACCCTGACCCTCTGCCCGAGCCCTGAGCCTCTCCCACACCCCAAACACCTTATCCCCAGTTCCAGCCAGAGCCCTCATCCCCCCACATCCCAAACCTCTGCCCCAGCCCTGAGCCCCTCCCGCACCCCAAACCTCCCATTCCCAGTCCCAGCCAGAGCCCTCATCCCCCACACCCTGACCCTCTGCCTGAGCCCTGAGCCCCTCCCACACCCCAAACCCCCCATCCCCAGCCCCAGACAGAGCCCTCACACCCCCCTGCACCCCAACCCTCTGCCCCAGCCCTGAGCCTCTCCCACACCCCAAACCCCTCATCTGCAGCCACAACCCAGAGCCCTCACCCCAGCACTCCATCCCTCTGCACCCCTCCCATCCCCAAACTCCCTCCCAGAGCCTGCACCCCAATCCCCTGCCCCAGCCTAGGGCCTGCACCCCAGACCTCCTCCCTCACCCAAACTCCCTCCCAGAGCCTTGGGCGGGTGGTGGGGGCAGACTTTGGGTGGGGGCGGGTTCTGGGCACCACCAAAATTTCTACAAACCTGCCACCCCTGATCCTGCCCTGCAAACCTGGACTCCCACAGGACACATGCTGATCCCTAGTGGCCACTGCTGATATCCAGCACCTCCCTCCTCTCTTCACCTGTGAGTCCCTCTCTGGATTGGAACTGGACTGGAACCAAAGACCATCTTGGAAGCAACATTACCAGCCCAACCAGTCAAAAGTCATGAGTTAGACCCCCAAAATCACAGGCTCTACCGCCGCCCCTTTATTCATTCTTCGGCGGCAATTCGGCGGCAGGCCCTTCCCTCCGAGAGGGACTGAGGGACCCGCCGCCGAAGAGCCGGCCCTGGGGGAGGGCGCAATTTTATATTCTTGCTTCGGGCGCAAAAATACCTAGTTACGGCTCTTCACTCAGTGGCTCTGATTTCCTGTCACCCGGCACTTTGTGAAGTGAATTACACCAGTGCACACTTGGGGGTGAAGCACTTTCATTCCACTGGGCAGTGCTTTACATCCACTTTGCATTAGGGTGAGTGACAAGGTGCAGGGCAATGGGGCTCAGGCCCACAGCGCTTGGATTGGACGTGGTAACAGAGCAGAAGTCAGTGAGGGGATCTGGAGGAGGGAATGCGCCTGGAGAGGAAGCAGAGGGAGGTGACTTTAGCAGCAGCATTGGTGACAGACTGGAGGGGAAGGAGGTGAATCAGGGAAGCTGCAGATTTTGATACAGTAGTTAGGAGATGGACAAAGGACCAGGTTCAAAGGTGCCCTATACTGTACAGTCACTCGGATAAAACCCCCACCCATAAGAACATAAGAACGGCCGTACTGGGTCAGACCAAAGGTCCATCTAGCCCAGTATCCTGTCTACCGACAGTGGCCAATGCCAGGTGCCCCAGAGGGAGTGAACCTAACAGGCAATGATCAAGTGATCTCTCTCCTGCCATCCATCTCCCCTCTGACAGACAGAGGCTAGGGACACCATTCCTTACCCGTCCTGGCTAATAGCCATTAATGGACTTAACCACCATGAATTTATCCAGTTCTCTTTTAAACGCTGTTATAGTCCTAGCCTTCACAACCTCCTCAGGTAAGGAGTTCCACAAGTTGACTGTGCGCTGCCTGAAGAACTTCCTTGTATTTGTTTTAAACCTGCTGCCTATTAATTTCATTTGGTGACCCCTAGTTTTTGTATTATGGGAATAAAAAAATAACTTTTCCTTATCTACTTTCTCCACATCACTCATGATTTTATATACCTCTATCATATCCCCCCTTAGTCTCCTCTTTTCCAAGCTGAAGAGTCCTAGCCTCTTTAATCTCTCCTCATATGGGACCTGTTCCAAACCCTTAATCATTTTAGTTGCCCTTTTCTGAACCTTTTCTAGTGCCAGTATATCTTTTTTGAGATGAGGAGACCACATCTGTACGCAGTATTCGAGATGAGGGCGTACCATCGATTTATATAAGGGCAATAATATATTCTCAGTCTTATTCTCTATCCCCTTTTTAATGATCCCTAACATCCTGTTTGCTTTTTTGACCGCCTCTGCACACTGCGTGGACATCTTCAGAGAACTATCCACGATGACTCCAAGATCTTTTTCCTGACTTGTTGTAGCTAAATTAGCCCCCATCATATTGTATGTATAGTTGGGGTTATTTTTTCCAATGTGCATTACTTTACATTTATCCACATTAAATTTCATTTGCCATTTTGTTGCCCAATCACTTAGTTTTGTGAGATCTTTTTAAAGTTCTTCACAGTCTGCTTTGGTCTTAACTATCTTGACCAGTTTAGTATCATCTGCAAATTTTGCCACCTCACTGTTTACCCCTTTCTCCAGATCATTTATGAATAAGTTGAATAGGATTGGTCCTAGGACTGACCCTTGGGGAACACCACTAGTTACCCCTCTCCATTCTGAGAATTTACCATTATTTCCTATCCTTTGTTCCCTGTCTTTTAACAAGTTCTCAATCCATGAAAGGACCTTCCCTTTTATCCCATGACAGCTTAATTTACGTAAGAGCCTTTGGTGAGGGACCTTGTCAAAGGCTTTCTGGAAATCTAAGTACACTATGTCCACTGGATCCCCCTTGTCCACATGTTTGTTGACCCCTTCAAAGAACTCTAATAGATTAGTAAGAGACGATTTCCCTTTACAGAAACCATGTTGACTATTGCTCAACAGTTTATGTTTTTCTATGTGTCTGACAATTTTATTTTTAACTATTGTTTCGACTAATTTGCCCGGTACCAACGTTAGACTTACCGGTCTGTAATTGCCGGGATCACCTGTAGAGCCCTTTTTAAATATCGGCGTTACATTAGCTAACTTCCAGTCATTGGGTACGGAAGCCGATTTAAAGGACAGGTTACCAACCTTAGTTAATAGTTCCGCAACTTCACATTTGAGTTCTTTCAGAACTCTTGGGTGAATGCCATCTGGTCCCTGTGACTTGTTAATGTTAAGTTTATCAATTAATTCCAAAACCTCCTCTAGTGACACTTCAATCTGTGACAGTTCCTCAGATTTGTCACCTACAAAAGCTGGCTCAGGTTTGGGAATCTCCCTAACATCCTCAGCTGTTAATCAGGCAAAGAATCCATTTAGTTTCTCTGCAATGACTTTATCGTCTGTAAGCGCTCCTTTTGTATCTCGATCATCAAGGGGACCCACTGGTTGATTAGCAAGCTTCCTGCTTCTGATATACTTAAAAAACATTTTGTTATTACCTTTGGAGTTTTTGGCTAGCTGTTCTTCAAACTCCTCTTTGGCTTTTCTTATTACATTCTTGCACTTAATCTGGCAGCGTTTATGCTCCTTTCTATTTGCCTCACTAGGATTTGACTTCCACTTTTTAAAGGAAGTCTTTTTATCTCTCACTGCTTCTTTTACGTGGTTGTTAAGCCACGGTGGCTCTTTTTTAGTTCTTTTACTGTGTTTCTTAATTTGGGGTATACATTGAAGTTGGGCCTCTATTATGGTGTCTTTAAAAAGCGCCCATGCAGCTTGCAGGAATTTCACTTTAGTCACTGTACCTTTTAACTTCTGTTTAACTAACCCCATCATTTTTGCATTGTTCCCCCTTTTGAAATTAAATGCCACAGTGTTGGGCTGTTGAGATGTTCTTCCCACCACAGGGATGTTGAATGCTATTGTATTGTGGTCACTATTTCCAAGCGGTCCTGCTATAGTTACCTCTTGGACCAGCTCCTGCGCTCCACTCAGGACTAAATCTAGAGTTGCCTCTCCCCTTGTGGGTTCCCGTACCAGCTGCTCCATGAAGCAGTCATTTAAAGTATCGAGAAATTTTATCTCTGCATTTCATCCTGAAGTGAAATGTTCCCAGTCAATATGGGGATAATTGAAATCCCCCACTATTATTGAGTTCTTAATTTTGATAGCCTCTCTGATTTCCCTTAGCATTTCATCATCACTATCACTGTCCTGGTCAGGTGGTCGATAATAGATCCCTAATGTTATATTCTTATTAGAGCATGAAATTTCTATCCATAGAGATTCTATGGAACATGTGGATTCACTTAAGATTTTTACTTCATTTGATTCTACATTTTCTTTCACATATAGTGCCACTCCCCCCCTGCATGACCTGTTCTGTCCTTCCGATATATTTTGTACCCCGGAATGATTGTGTCCCATTGATTGCTCTCAGTCCACCAGGTTTCTGTGATGCCTATTATATCAATATCCTCCTTTATCACAAGTTCACCCATCTTATTATTTAGACTTCTAGCATTTGTGTACAAACACTTTAAAAACTTGTCACTGTTTATTTGTCTGCCCTTTTCTGAGGTGTCCGATTCTTTTTTATGTGAATGTTTATCATCTGATCTGGCCCTTACATTATCCTCTTTCATCCTCTGCTCCTGACTATAACCTGGAGATTCTCTATCATTAGACTCTCCCCTAAGAGAAGTCTCTGTCCGATCCACATGCTCCTCTGCAGCAGTCGGCTTTCCCCCCATCTCCTAGTTTAAAAACTGCTCTACAACCTTTTTAATATTTAGTGCCAGCAGTCTGGTTCCACTTGGGCTCCACCTAAACCAATCTCTTCTGTATAGGCTCCCCCCCATCCCAAAAGTTTCCCCAGTTCCTAATGAATGTAAACCCCTCCTCTCTACACCATCGTCTCATCCACGCATTGAGACTCTGAAGCTCTGCCTGCCTACCTGGCCCTGCGCGTGGAACTGGGAGCATTTCTGAGAATGCCACCATAGAGGTCCTGGATTTCAGTCTCTTCCCTAGCAGCCTAAATTTGGCCTCCAGGACGTCTTTCCTACCCTTCCCTATGTCATTGGTACCTACATGTACCACGACCACCGGCTCCTCCCCAGCACTACACATAAGTCTATCCAGATGCCTCGAGAGATCCGCAACCTTCGCACCAGGCAGGCAAGTCACCATACGGTTCTCCCGGTCATCACAAACCCAGCTATCTACGTTTCTAATGATCGAATCTCCCAATACTAATACCTGCCTTTTCCTAGCAACTGGAGCTCCCTCCCCTGGAGAGGTAACCTCAGTGCGAGAGGTAACCCCAGCACCATCTGGAAGGAGGGTCCCAACTATGGGAAGGTTTCCCTCTGCTCCCGTTGACTGCTCTGCTTCCCTGGGCCTTTCATCCTCCTTAACAGCGCAGGGGCTGTCTGACCAGAGGTGGGACAATTCTACAGTGTCCCGGAAAGCCTCATCAACATACCTCTCTGCCTCCCTTAGCTCCTCCAGTTCCGCCACCCTGGCCTCCAAAGTCCGTACGTGGTCTCTGAGGGCCAGGAGCTCCTTGCACCGAATGCACACATACGCCACCCGCCCACAGGGCAGGTAATCATACATGCTGCACTCAGGGCAATAAACTGGATAGCCCCCACTCTGCGGCTGGGCTTCTGCCTGCATTGTCTCCTAGTTAATGAAAGGGTTTTGTTTAAAGCAAGAAGTCTCGAATGTAGTTTGGTTTATAGGTTTTAAGGGGAATAAAGGGAAACAGAACCGGCAAGGGACCCTCGCTCCCTTCCCACTCCCCTTCCAAACTTCCTTGCGAAACTCCCTGTTAGCAGCCCCTGTTCGCAAAAGCTGAGAGAAAAAGCCCAGAGAGCCTCTGAGCCCCCTTTCCAAGACCCCAGCGCAGAGGGGTGTCAGGGGTGTTCTGGGGTGGCCAGGGATTGGAGGAGACATGACAGGGGCATTCTTACATCTCTGCAATGGCCCAAAGGAACCACTGAAGCAGAGCAGAAGTTAAGGCAGCCCTGAGGGTACGAGCCACCCCCCTGCACCAGCCGCAGTGACAGCGCTGGGATGAGTCTGGCCATGGGCTGTAGCTGACAGGGTGGCAAAGAGAGGGTTAATTTGTATTGATGTTCTACAGGGAACAGTGACAATACACAGCAGGAGCCTGGATGTGAATTCATAGATTCATAGATTCTAGAACTGGAAGGGACCTCGAGAGGTCATCGAGTCCAGTCCCCTGCCCGCA
>NW_020698364.1:22641-40749 GCF_002925995.2 Terrapene triunguis | reverse complement strand
CTCTCTCTCTCTCTCTCTCACACGCACACACAGTGTCTCTCTCTCTCTCTCACACACACACATACACACACAGAGTCTCTCTCTCTCTCTCTCTCTCACACACACACATACACACACAGAGTCTCTCTCTCTCTCACACACACAGTGTCTCTCTCTCTCACACACACACACACAGTGTCTCTCTCTCTCTCTCACACACACACAGGCAGAGTGTCTCTTTCTCACACACACACAATGTCACACACACACACACACACAGAGTCTCTCTCTCACACGCACACACAGAGTCTCTCTCTCTCTCTCTCTCTCTCTCTCACACACACACACACACACACAGACAGGCAGAGTGTCTCTCTCTCACACACACACAATGTCACACACACACACACACACACACACACACAGAGTGTCTCTCTCTCTCACATACACAGACAGGCAGAGTGTCTCTCTCTCTCTCTCTCTCTCACACACACACACAATGTCACACACACACACACACACACACACACACACACACAGAGTGTCTCTCTCTCTCGCATACACAGACAGGCAGAGTGTCTCTCTCTCTCTCTCTCTCTCACACACACACACACACAGTCTCTTTCACACTCACCTCCCAACACATACTTGTATTATTGTTGTGGGTGTTACTTCTTGGTACTTCCCACAATGCACATTTATTCTCTGTAATTTTATTCTTTCAAAGTGCTATTGTTTTAGTTTTTTGACTGGTCTGTGCATTTCATACTTTTATTTCTCTCTTATGCTTAAATTTAATTCTTTGAGTAGTGAGTTCTAAAATGTCTCACCTGTCCTGGCTGGAGTAATTATCCCTATGGTAACTTTTTAAAAAGATAGATGATAGCTCGGTTTTTTTGTTTCTATTGGTGGCGCACATCGACACATACCTCAGTGCACATTACAAAATTCATTCCACATATGGATGCAAAATATTGGAGGGAACATAGCCAGAGAGCTGTGTGGCAATCTCCCATTGATCAGCTGAGGCAATTCCCTGCCCAGCCTGCTGTCTTCTGTCAATCAGACCTCTCTCCAGTCATTGTACAGGAAGCCAGTGCCCCTAAATCAGGCTTCGTTGCTCCAGTGTCGTTCCTGTGATTTTCTAGGTGCCTAAAAATTTAGTCTTGGCATTGCTGAGTGTCACAGCGGATCCCAGCCTACAATACTATCAACAGTTAATGAGAAGTCGGAGCATATAAAATAAGGTTGATTTTAGGTATATAAAACCAAACATCAATGGAGAACCTCAATGAAAACTGGTTGAAAATTATACTCAAATCCCATCACAATGTGGAAGACTTATCTCAGACTCTAATCATAGAATCATAGAATCTCAGGGTTGGAAGGGACCTCAGGAGGTATCTAGTCCAACCCCCTGCTCAAAGCAGGACCAATTCCCAACTAAATTATCCCAGCCAGGGCTTTGTCAAGCCTGACCTTAAAAACCTCTAAGGAAGGAGATTCCACCACCTCCCTAGGTAACCCATTCCAGTGCTTCACCACCCTCCTAGTGAAAAAGTTTTTCCTAATACCCAACCTAAACCTCCCCCAGTTCTAAACAGCTCTGCTCCAGGAAAGCGATTTCATTTTCTGCTTTAATAATTATGCCGTGTCCTCGTTACATGGCCACTCCAGCCACATCTGGTCTGACCCACTGAGATTGGTGGGAATTGGCAAAAGTGTTGGTTACTTGGCCCATTGCAAGCCAGGATGCTTCTTGGGTTTGTGTTGCTTGTGGATTCTCTTATGTGTTCTGAGGTTTGAGCTGTGACATAAGGCATTTACCAAAACCAGGGTACTTGTAGGGTCTGTCTCTCATGTGTGTTCGGTGATGTGGCTGAATGTGTGAGATCTGACTGAAGCTTTTCCCACAGTCAATACATTCATTGGGTCTTTCTCCACTGTGAATTCTCTGATGTGTAGTAAGGGATGAGCTCACAGTGAAGCTTTCCCCACATTCTGGACCAGGGGTCGGCAACCTTTCAGAAGTGCTGTGCCAAGTCTTCATTTATTCACTCTAATTTAAGGTTTCGCGTGCCAGTCATACATTTTAGTGTTTTTAGAAGGTCTCTTTCTATAAGTCTATAATATATAACTAAACTATTGTTGTATGTAAAGTAAATAAGGTTTTTAAAATGTTTAAGAAGCTTCATTTAAAATTAAATTAAAATGCAGAGCCCCCGGACCGGTGGCCAAGACTTGGGCAGTGTGAGTGCCACTAAAAATCAGCTCGCCATAGGTTGCCTACCCCCGTTCTGGACATTAAAAGGGTTTCTTCCCTGTGTGGATTCTCCAGAGAGAAACAAAGGCTGACCTGTGACTGAAGGTTTTCCGCAGTCATGGCAGTTAAAGGGCCTCTCTCCTGTGTGGATTCTCTGATGTAATAGGAGGTGTGAGCTCTGGCTGAAGCTTTTCCCACAGATGGGGCAATTATAGGGTTTCTCCCCTGTGTGGATTCTCTAATGTGATATGAGGTGTGCGTTCTGATGGAAGCTTTTCCCACACTCATTGCATTTCTAGGATTTCTCTCCCGTGTGGGTTCTCTGATGTAAGAGAAGGGAATACTTCCGTGTGAAGCTTTTCCCACACTCACTGCATTCATAGGGTTTCTCTCCCATGTGGATTCTCTGATGTTGAATAAGGGCTGTTCTCTCATAGAAACTTTTCCCGCAGACAGGGCACTTAGAGGGTCTCTCTCCCGTGTGGGTTCTCTGATGTAAGAGAAGGGAATACTTCCGAGTGAAGCTTTTCCCACACTCACTGCATTTGTAGGGTTTCTCTCCCATGTGGAGTCTCTGATGTTCAATAAGAGCTGAGCTCTGATTGAAGCTTTTCCCACAGTCAGAGCAGTTATAGGGTTTCTCCTTTGTGTGGATTCTCTGATGTGATAGGAGGTATGTGTTCCGACAGAAGCTTTTCCCACACTCATTGCATTTGTAAGGTTTCTCTCCCGTGTGGATTCTCTGATGTTGAATAAGGGCTGCTCTCTCATAGAAACTTTTCCCGCAGACAGGGCAGTTATAGGGTCTCTCTCCCGTGTGGGTTCTCTGATGTAAGAGAAGGGAATACTTCCGAGTGAAGCTTTTCCCACACTCACTGCATTTGTAGGGCTTCTCTCCCATGTAGAGTCCCTGATGTTCAAAAACGGGTGAGCGCTGACCAAAGCTTTTCCCACAGTCAGAGCTGTTATAGGGTTTCTCTCCTGTGTGGATTCTCTGATGTAATAGGAGGTGTGAATTCTGCCTGAAGCTTTTCCCACAGTCAGGGCAGATATAGGGTCTCTCTCCTGTGTGGATTCTCTGATGTGATAGAAATTGTGAATTCTCACGGAAGCTTTTCCCGCACTCCAGGCATTCATAGGGTCGCTCTGTTGTGTGGGTTCTCTGATGTCTAATAAGGTGTGCCTTGTTCCTAAAGCTTTTTTCGCAATCAAGACATTCATGGGGTCTCTCTCCTGTGTGGGTTCTCTGATGTGATAGAAGGGCGTTCTTCTGACGGAAGCTTTTCCTGCACTCACTACATTCATAGGGTCTCTCTCCCGTGTGGATTCTGTGATGGAGAATAAGGATTGAGCTATTCCTGAAGCTTTTCCCACACTCAGCGCACTTATAGGGCTTCTCTCCTGTGTGGATTCTCTGATGTGATCGGAGGTGTTTCCGACTGATGTTTTTCCCGCACTCATTGCATTTGTAGGGTTTCTCCCCTTTGTGGAGTCTCTGATGTTTAATAAGGGCTGAGCGCTGACCAAAGCTTTTCCCGCAGTCAGGGCAGTTATAGGGCTTCTCTCCTGTGTGGATTCTCTGATGCTTGAAAAGGGTTGACCAGTATCTGAAGCTTTTCCCACAGTCAGGGCAGTTAAAGGGTTTCTCTCCTGTGTGAGTTCTGTGATGTGATAGGAGGTTTGAGTTCCGACTGAAGCTTTTCCCGCACTCATAGCATTTGTAGGGTTTCTTCCCGCTGTGGAGTCTCTGATGTTGAATAAGGAGTGAGCGCTGACCAAAGCTTTTCCCACAGTCAGGGCAGTTATAGGGCTTCTCTCCCGTGTGCAGTGTACAATGCCCACTAAGGGTTGACCTGTGTCTGTAGCTTTTCCCACAGTCTGGACACTTGTAAGGTCTTTCGCACGTGTGGATTCTCTGATGTCTAATAAGCTCTGATCTGTACCGGAAGCTTTTCCCACAGTCACCGCACACATAGGGTCTCTCTCCAGTGGGGATTCTCTGTTGAATAATTTCTTTGACTTTCTTCACTCCTCTTCTGCTGTGAGTGGATTTAACCAGTGTCTCTTCCGAGTGGTTTCCCTGCTGCCTCTCTGCGCTGCTCTGATTCTCACGGGTTTCTCCCTGCTTGGGACTCTCGGAAACGTCCCCTTCACCTCTTCTCGATACCGTCCCCTGTGGTTCCACTCGCTCAGGATCTTCATGTTGAGGATTCTCCTCCTCATTCTCACTCACCGTCCCACCACCTGCTGGGACAGAGAGAGAATCCAGACAGGAGTCAGTCCCTGTGCCGGGGGACAGGGAACCTCAGAGAGGGAACAGGAAAGGGGGGAACAAACCCAAATAACTGCTGGGGATATTGAACTTTTCAGAGATAAATCCTACTCCACCCATATCCTTCTGCTGAGGAGAGAGAAAGGGACCCATCCTTCCTCCACACCCCCTGAGAACAGATGACGGCAGAAGCTGAAGGGTCAGACAGGCGTAATGAAAACGCATGAGTAACGTCTGCTAAAAGGAGACAACAATTGGTTTCTGAGTCGGGTGATTCCTCACCTGTGTGGGCATCGTTTGGGATCTCCCTTTCCTCCCAGCCCTGGAGATCGGGGACCCACGGCTCCTCCCTTCCTTCCAGCCAGGAGTGGAGGTCTGGTTTGGAAACTGGAAATCCTGGTAAGGTGCAAAGAAACAAACGTTGATCGGGTTTATTCCATGTCACTGTTACTGGTCGTATTTCCCGGGTCCGGCACCTTAGGGCCTGGCCGGTGACTAACCAGGGAACTTGCCGGACCAGGGGAGGTCAACACCGGCCAGCCCCTCTGCAGCCACCGGGTTCCTGGCCACCAGCCCCAGGTCCCTCTCGGCCCCCTCTGCAGCCGCCCATGGCAGCCGCCGGCCCCTCTGCAGCTGCCAGGGTCCTGGCCGCCGGGCTCCGCTCCTGGCCCCGACCCAGGGCTCCGCGGCCGCCCCCAGCTGTGGTCCCAGCCTGGGCAGTGAGGGGCGTGGACGGGGTAAGGCTGGGACCACAGCTGGGGGCGGCCGCGGAGCCCTGGGTCGGGGCCAGGAGCGGAGCCCGGCGGCCAGGACCCTGGCGGCTGCAGAGGGGCCGGCGGCTGCCATGGGCGGCTGCAGAGGGGGCCGAGAGGGACCTGGGGCTGGTGGCCGGGACCCCGGGCGGCGGCAGAGGGGCCGGCAGTGTGGGCCTGGGGCCGCATCGGAGCTCCTGGGCGGGAACTGCCAGCATGCTCCACCTACGCCAGAAAATGGATGTTGCCGGACCAGGGAGAGGTATGACCTGTACTACAAAATCCAGCGTCTGAGCAGCAAAACCCAGAGCGGCTCCTTCCCCTTCCCAACCCCACCCTATGGGGACGGGGCTATAAATCGTACAAAGCCCTTGACGCGCTGGTCTGGAGCAAGGCTTCCTCCACTCTGCCTAGGGAATGGTCCCAACGTACTCCCCTGGGGAGCTGCGCTGTGTTGCTCCCCTCGCTAGGTATGGGGGGTACAACTACGTCCCCATCACTGCCACTCCCCCGCCCCCATTCCTGTCCCTCCACAACGCCAGCCAGAAAGGGAGGGGATCTCTCTGGAGTGGGGACTCTCACTGCGTGTCTGGGCAGCAACTAGCTCACTGGGGCTTTGGTCCTTTACTGCCGCCTCTCGCTGATGCCTAATTCAAGTTGTGAGGAAATCAAGAGAGGAACCTTCAACCTGGCCTGGAGAGTTGATCACTAGACCCCCACCGCAGTGCAGAGAGGACAGCAAAGAACTTCCTTGTGTAGTGTGTGTGATGTGGCATTTCATGTGCTTTATGAAAATATGTCATATTCATATCATAAGTATAACTGAAATGCGTCTGATGAAGTGGGTATTCACCCACGAAAGCTCATGCTCCGACACGTCTGTTAGTCTATAAGGTGCCACAGGACTCTGTCGCTTTTTAGCTGTCATATAGTTTATGCAAGATGGCTCTTGCAAGGTATCATTGGAAAGGTTGTGATTTACTGAATATGATTATCCCATTCGTATGCATGTATCATTTTTGTAGATGAAGTTAGGATACCTGTGTGTCTGTATTTCATATTTGCTCTTTGGGTCACTCCCACTGCTGACACTTCAGGTACAACAATGGAAAAGCCAGACAGAGCTAATGGACCATCAGCACTGACAGTGAATTGTAAAAGAGCTTACTCTTCATAGAATCATAGAATCTCAGGGTTGGAAGGGACCCCAGGAGGTATCTAGTCCAACCCCCTGCTCAAAGCAGGACCAACCCCAACTAAATCATCCCAGCCAGGGCTTTGTCAAGCCTGACCTTAAAAACCTCTAAGGAAGGAGATTCCACCACCTCCCTAGGGAACCCATTCCAGTGCTTCACCACCCTTCTAGTGAAAAAGTTTTTCCTAATATCCAACCTAAACCTCCCCCACTGCAACTTGAGACCATTACTCCTTGTTCTGTCATCTGGTACCACTGAGAGCAGTCTAGATCCATCCTCTTTGGAACCCCCTTTCAGGTAGCTGAAAGCAGCTATCAAATCCCCCCTCATTCTTCTCTTCTGCAGACTAAATAATCCCAGTTCCCTCAGCCTCTCTTCATAAGTCATGTGCTCCAGACCCCTAATCATTTTTGTTGCCCTCCGCTGGACTCTTTCCAATTTTTCCACCTCCTTCTTGTAGTGCGGGGCCCAAAACTGGACACAGTACTCCAGATGAGGCCTCACCAATGTCGAATAGAGGGGAATGATCACGTCCCTCGATCTGCTGGCAATGCCCCTACTTATACAGCCCAAAATGCCGTTAGCCTTCTTGGCAACAAGGGCACACTGTTGACTCATATCCAGCTTCTCGTCCACTGTAACCCCTAGAACTGCTGCCTAGCCACTCGGTCCCTAGTCTGTAACAGTGAATGGGATTCTTCCGTCCTAAGTGCAGGACTCTGCACTTGTCCTTGTTGAACCTCATCAGATTTCTCTTGGCCCAATCCTCTAATTTGTCTAGGTCCCTCTGTATCCTATCCCTATCCTCCAGCGTATCTACCACTCCTCCCAGTTTGGTGTCATCCGCAAACTTGCTGAGAGTGCAGTCCATGCCATCCTCCAGAGCATTAATGAAGATATTGAACAAAACCGACCCCAGGACCGACCCTTGGGGCACTCCGCTTGATACTGGCTGCCGACTAGACATGGAGCCATTGATCACTACCCGTTGAGCCCGACGATCTAGCCAGCTTTCTATCCACCTTACAGTCCATTCATCCAGCCCATACTTCTTTAACTTGCTGGCAAGAATACTGTGGGAGACCGTATCAAAAGCTTGGCTAAAGTCAAGGAATAACACATCCACTGCTTTCCCGTCATCCACAGACTCAGTTATCTCCTCATAGAAGGCAATTAGGTTAGTCAGGCACGACTTCCCCTTGGTGAATCCATGCTGACTGTGACTCTTCCTTTGAACGTGTGGGTCAGCCTGTGAAGAATGGCTACAGGGCCCTTGCAGAGGCATGTGACCACATCACCGGATGCTGGAACCCATCTAGAATTCTGTACTTTTCCATGAGAAGGGTGTGTGTGGGGGGGGGGGGGGGAGAGGTTGTCGGTCAAATTAGGAAACAAAGGACTCCTACCTTATGCAAATCTTATTTAAGGGCCAGGAGTGAGTGTGACGTTGCACTCCACATGCTTTATGAAAATATGCTTAGGAATATGAATATGACATAAATGGAATATGCTCTTGTAATATATCATTGAAAAAGTTATAATGTGCTGAATTTGATTTCCCTCTTTGTGTGCATGTATCATTCCTATATCTGACGTTAGAAATAAGAGGTATGAACTTGTATTACTGATGTAGTCATACCAGGTGAGGGCCGTCAATGGGGCATTAGGAACTTGATGGCTGCCATTTACCAGGACAATTAGCTGCAAATGGCCTTGTTTACCTGCAAGCCTTCCTGTGTACCTGTGAGCCAGCCTGTGGGTAATGGAAACTGGAGTCTTGCAGGGACATGTGACCATGTCACCTGATACCGGAATCCATCTTAAACCTTGTACTTTTCCATCAGAAGCTGGGGGGGGGGGTGTGTGTGTGTGTCAAACTGAGACAAAGGACTCCTGCCTTTTGCCAAATCTATATAAGGGGGTGGAGCAGGACAAAGGAGGTGGCCAGTCATGAGAAAACCCCTGATTACCACCTAAGATGCTTGCTGGAACTAACAAAGACTGAATCAGGGGAAGGATTGGGACCAGACTAGAAATGAGTCTAGTCTGTAAAAGAAGATTATTGGAACATCTTTGAGGGTGAGCTATTACAGGTCATCAGTTTAGCCTTGTGTGTTTGTTTTATTTTGCTTAGTAACTTACTTTGTTCTGTCTATTACTTAAAACCACTTAAATCCTACTTTTTATACTTAATAAGATCACTTTTGTTTATCAATAAACCCAGTATAAGTAATTGTTACCTGGGGGGGAGGGGCAGACAGTTTGTGCATATCACTCTTTCAGTGCTAAAGAGGGTGAACAATATGAACTTATACTGTATACAATTTTATACAGCGTAAGGTGGATTTTTCGGGGGTTTAGATCCCATTGGGGCTGGGCAGCTGGATGCTGGAGACAGGTAACTTGCGGAGCTGGTTTCAGTTTAGTCTGCAGCTTTGGGGGCGTGGCCCAGACCCTGGGTCTGTGTTGTAGCAGGCTAGCATGTCTGGCTCACAAGACGGGGTTCTGGGGGACACAGGCTGGCAGGGAAAACGGGCTCCGAGGTAATTTGAACACATCAGGTGACAGTCCCAAGATGGGCTCTGTGACACAACCTGTCACAGTGAGGTAATCCTTGTTGTCCGTTCTGCCCTGCTACCCCCCCAAGATGATTGCTGGAAACAATTAAGATGAAGAGGGGGAAAGAACTGGGCCCAGCCTGGAAGGGCATCTGGCCTGTGAAGAAGATTATTAGAACGACATTTAGGGTGAGAACTCACACGTAACCAGTTCTTTAGTGTATTATGCTTAGTTTCCATGCTGTTTTATTTTCTTAGTATTCTGCCTTGTTCTGTCTGCCACCTCCTGAACTAATTAAAATACACCTTTATAGTTAATACATTTATTTCTGGTTTATAATATAACCCAGTTTATGTGATTTCTAACTGGGAGATGGGGGGGGGGAGGGAGAAATTGTGCATAATCTCTTCCACATTGAGAGAAGAGGAGAATTTCACATAATTTGGGGTTTGTACTCCAAGGGGTGGTGGACATCTGGGCGTTGTGGCAAGTCCCTTAAGCTGAACCTACTCAGAGCGGATCTCGGTCACTCTCTGCAGCTGGGTGTGGCCCTGCCTGTGTGCTGGGCTGGAAAGGCTGGGGAGCCGAGCCCAGCAAGTCCAGGTAAAAGGGGGCCCAGGCTGGCAGACGAGTCTGACTCAGTGGTGTCCCAGCATCCCAGATGACAACCCGCCCCAGTGTGACCCTTTGGGGGCTCACTCAGAGCAGTAAGGGGGTCCTTCACGGCCTGCCTCTGTCCTGGGCAGCTCGGCTCAGATCCCTGGCACCTGCAGCAGGCTCACAGCGCGAAGGCCTCACCCTGGCTTCCACCAGTCTGGGTACTCCTGCAGGGTGACCTCAACAGCCCTGAGTCTCCACAAAGCCATCTCCCAGGCCATTCCCAGTCCCTCGCACTGAACCCTCACAGAAGTTTTCTGCCTCCAAGGAGACAGGTCACACACCCGCCTGGTAGTTTATCTGAATTCCCACACTTCAGTTCAACAGAACAGAACTGAGATTTTTTTCTAATAAAACAAGAGTAAGTTTACTACGACAGAACGCAGGTTTAAGTGATTTCAGGGAAGCGTGAGAGAGAGATGAAATGTTACAAACACAACACTCTTTCTAGTGACTCAAAGTTAACTGCAGCAACTTACCGTCATTGTCTAAGGAGGTTTCTCACCTATAGTAGATTTCAACCCCTTTTGACTGACAGATCCCCTTTTCTCAGAAGATCAGATGAATGCCAAGATAGCTCTGTGTCTCTGCTCAAATCTCCCAAAGTTCATCACCCCGTTTCCAGTAGCAGGAAGGATTCCAGGAGTTGCACCCTCCATCTCCTGCCATGATTGTTAAGTGGCATCTCCCCCACTTGGGAGTTTGATGCACTTCCGTTCTTTTGAGCCTCACCTGCTTCAGTTTACACTGGAGACACAGTCAAGCTTTTGAAACAATTTTCCTTTGTCTAGGACAGGCTGGCTTTATGCACTGAAATACGTTTAAAGAACGTATCTCAGCACCCGTTTATAATTCTTTATCCATCACCCATAGGTACATCACTCACTCCTATTCACCATGACCACCAGCTTGATACCAGGTCACCCAGGATACCTCACACGACCTCTTTTAGATACAGATTATGACAGCAGTGAGCTGGGGCAATGAGTGTGTCAGGCCTGAGGTGAGTTAGGATATGTTGTGATCTCTGCTGGCTG
Source organism: Terrapene triunguis (assembly GCF_002925995.2). Lineage (NCBI taxonomy): Eukaryota > Metazoa > Chordata > Testudines > Emydidae > Terrapene > Terrapene triunguis. The sequence continues at coordinate 30,034 of NW_020698364.1, read as the reverse complement.
GCCTTGAGGGGCTCCATGGGTCACCCATGACTCATGATGGACTGGCACCACGGCCATATCCCCATGCTGATCAATGGTCATTCAGCCCTTCCCCATCACCTGTTAGACCCTGGCTGACACCACCGGCCTGGTGCTGGCTCCCCTCCCCCCACTCCAGACAGCACAGACCCAGAGAGGGGAACTCTGCAGGAGAAACAGCCATTGTCCTGCCACATGGGCTGCAATGCGGGGGACACCCCGTCCCAACCAACAGCTGCAAGTCCATCTGTTTAGTCTGCCAGGCACCCCTTTGAGCAAAGCGCTTAAATCTCAGAGCTTGAGTCCCATTGACATTAGCTGGAGTTAAGCATTTTCTTAGGTGTTTTTCTGAATAGGAAAGATATTTTGGACCTGGGACCTGAATCCCGAGACAAGACTAACAGGTATCCAGGTAACCTACACACCTGCAGGTATAGAAGCAGACATTTGACGGCCAAAAGGATCTTTATTTAGTTCATTTAGTCTGACTCCTGCATAACTCAGGCCAGCTATTCCTGCGTCAAATCCGTATCATCTTGTTAAACTAGAGCAGGGGCTCTCAACCTCTTTCTTTCTGAGCCCCCCAACCGGTTATCAAAACTCCTCGGCCCGGCTGTGCCACAACCATCTTTTTTTTTGCATATAAAGCCAGAGCCGGCGTTAGGGGGCTGCAAGCAGGGCTATTGCACAGGTGCCCCACAAAGCTAAGTTGCTCAGGCTTTGACTTCAGTCCCAGGTGGCAGGGCTCAGGGCCCCGGGCTTCAGCTTTCTGTCCTGGGCCCCAGCAAGTCTAACACTGGCCCTGTTGGGTGGACCCCCTGAAACCTGTTCGCCCACTCAGCTAGATCACATTGTTACCCAGAGATCTCCAGGTCTGATTGACATTTCTCAAGCGACGGAAAATCCACCTGGTCGCTGGGTAAGATGTTCCAGTGGTTAATTCACATCACTGTTCTGTATTTACACTTCATCTCTCGCCTGAACGGATCAAGCTTCAGCTTCCCACCATAGCAGCTTCTTTTCCTTTTATTTGCTAGACTGAAGCCCCCTGTCCTATTTCCCATGTTAACCTTCGTGTACCAGGATCAAGTCATAAGAATATAAGAATGGCCATACTGGGTCCTACCGAAGGTCTATCTAGCCCAGTATCCTGTCTTCCCACAGTGGCCAGTGCCAGGTGTCCCAGAGTCTTGGCCTTCACAACGTCCTCTGGCAAGGAGTTCCACAGGTTGACTGTGCGTTGTGTGTAGAAATACTTCCTTTTATTTGTTTTAAACCTGCTGCCCATTAATTTCATTTGGTGACCCCTAGTTCTTCTGTTATGATAAGTAGTAAATAACACTTCCTTATCTACTTTCTCTACACCAGTCATGATTTTATAGACCTCTATCATATCCCCCCTTAGTCGTCTCTTTTCCAAGCTGAAAAGCCCCAGTCTTATTAATCTCTCCTCATATGGAAGAAGTTCCATACCCCTTAATTATTTTTGTTACTCTTTTCGGAACCTTTTCCAATTCCAACATATCTTTTTTGAAATGGGGCGACCACATCTGCATGCAGTATTCAAGATGTGGGAGTATCATGGATTTATATAGAGGCAAGATGATATTTTCTGTCCTACTATCTATCCCTTTCTTAATGATGCCCAACATTCTGTTCGCTTTTTTGATTGTCACTGCACACTGAGTGGATGTTTTCAGAGAACTATTCACAATGACTCCAAGATCTCTTTCTTGAGTGGTAACAGCTAATTTAGACCCCATCATTTTATATGTGTAGTTGGGATTATGCTTTCCAATGTGCATTACTTTGCATTTATCACCATTAAATTTCATCTGCCATTTTGTTGCCCAGTCACCCAGGTTTGTGAGATCCCTTTGTAGCTCTTCGCAGTCTGCCTGGGATTTAACTATCTTGAGTAATTTTCTATCATCTGCAAATTTTGCCACCTCACTGTTTACCCCTTTTTCTGGATCATTTATGAATATGTTGAATAGGACTGGTCAGAACTCAACCTTCTCTTTGTTGAGATAAATAGACTGAGCTCATTAAGTCTCTCACTATAAAGTGCCCTCAGAATTTCTTTAAAAAGATGAAAATGTCCAACTCCAAAGGTGTTACATAGGAGAACGCTACGGCAGACTTTATCTCCTTAGAGAAAGAGGAACTGGAAACAGAATCACAGAAATGTAAGGCTGGCAGTGACCTCAGGAGGTCATCTAGTCCAGCCCTCCCCTGCATTACAATGACACACAGACTGGGGGAGTGGTAAATAACGAAAAGGCAGGTCACTGACACAGAGCAATCTGGATCACTTCCTGTGCTGGGGGCAATGCTTTCAGTATCGCCCAATGTAAAGTTTTACCATGAGAACGAGGAATGTAGGCCATACGGGTAGGATGGGAACTCTATCCTGGGAAGCAGTGCATTGCTACGAGCAAAGTGGCTACAGACATCCTTGGAGGCATATCTGGGGGAGGTCTAGAGAGGTGATATTACCTCTGTATTTGACAGTTGTGCTCACAATTAAAGAAGGATGCTGAAAAATTAGAGAGGCCTCAGAGAAGAGCCACAAGAATCATAAAAGGATCGGAAAACAGGTCCTATAAAGGAGCTCAACCCATCTCTCCTATCAAAGAAAAGATTAAGGGGTGACTTGATAACAATCTAAAAGTCCCTACACAGGGAACAGAAACAATAGATGGCTCTTCAATCCAGCAGACAAAAGTACAACAAGAGCCAATGGCTGGAAGTCGAAGCTAGAGATATTTAAATTTGAAATAAGTTGTAAAGTTTTCACAGTGAGGCTAACTGACCATTGGACAAAACTTACCCAGGGCTCTGGTGGTTTCTCCACCACTGGAAATTTTTATATCAAGAATGGAGTTTTATTCCAAAATAATCACCCTGTTTAAACAGGAATTGATTCAGGGAACTCCTATTAACCTGTGTAACAGAGGAGGTCAGACAAGATGAAGGAAAAGTGGATGGGAACCTGGGAGGCAGTGACCATGAGATGGTCGAGTTCAGGATCCTGACACAAGGAAGAAAGGAGAGCAGCAGAATACGGATCCTGGACTTCAGAAAAGCAGACTTTGACTCCCTCAGTGAACTGATGGGCAGGATCCCCTGGGAGAATAACATGAAGGGCAAAGGGGTCCAGGAGAGCTGGCTGTATTTTAAAGAATCCTTATTGCAGTTGCAGGAACAAACCATCCTGATGTGTAGAAAGAATAATAAATATAGCAGGCGACCAGCTTGGCTTAACAGTGAAATCCTTGCTGATCTTAAACACAAAAAAGCAGCTTACAAGAAGTGGAAGATTGGACAAATGACCAGGGAGGAGTATAAAAATATTGCTCAGGCATGCAGGAGTGAAATCAGGAAGGCCAAATCACACTTGGAGTTGCAGCTAGCAAGCGATGTTAAGAGTAACAAGAAGGGTTTCTTCAGGTATGTTAGCAACAAGAAGAAAGTCAAGGAAAGTGTGGGCCCCTTACTGAATGAGGGAGGCAACCTAGTGACAGAGGATGTGGAAAAAGCTAAAGTACTCAATGATTTTTTTGCCTCTGTCTTCACGAACAAGGTCAGCTCCCAGACTGCTGCACTGGGCAGCACAGCATGGGGAGAAGGTGACCAGCCCTCTGTGGAGAAAGAAGTGGTTCGGGACTATTTAGAAAAACTGGATGAGCACAAGTTCATGGAGCCGGATGCACTGCATCCGAGGGTGCTAAAGGAGTTGGCGGATGTGATTGCAGAGCCATTGGCCATTATCTTTAAAAACTCCTGGCGATCGGGGGAGGACCCGATGACTGGAAAAAGGCTAATGTAGTGCCCATCTTTAAAAAAGGGAAGGAGGAGGATCTGGGGAACTACAGGCCAGTCAGCCTCACCTCAGTCCCTGGAAAAATCATGGAGCAGGTCCTCAAGGAATCAATTCTGAAGCACTTAGAGGAGAGGAAAGTGATCGGGAACAGTCAGCCTGGATTCACCAAGGGCAAGTTATGCCTGACTAACCTAATTGCCTTCTATGAGGAGATAACTGGGTCTGTGGATGAGGGGAAAGCAGTGGATGTGTTATTCCTTGACTATAGCAAAGCCTTTGATATGGTCTCCGACAATATTCGTGCCGGCAAGTTAAAGAAGTATGGGCTGGATGAATGGACTATAAGGTGGATAGAAAGCTGGCTAGATCATCGGGCTCAACGGGTAGTGATCAACGGCTCCATGTCTAGTTGGCAGCCGGTATCAAGTGGAGTGCCCCAAGGGTCGGTCCTGGTGCCGGTTTTATTCAATATCTTCATTAATGATCTGTAGGATGGCGTGGACTGCACCCTCAGCAAGTTTGCAGATGACACTAAACTGGGAGGAGTGGTAGATACGCTGGAGGGTAGGGATAGGATACAGAGGGACCTAGACAAATTAGAGCATTGGGCCAAGAGAACTCTGATGAGGTTCAACAAGGACAAGTGCAGAGTCCTGCACTTAGGAAGGAAGAATCCCATTCACTGTTTCAGACTAGGGACCGAGTGGCTAGGCAGCAGTTCTAGGGGTTACAGTGGACGAGAAGCTGGATATGAGTCGACAGTGTGCCCTTGTTGCCAAGAAGGCTAACGGCATTTGGGGCTGTATAAGTAGGGGCATTGCCAGCAGATCGAGGGATGTGATTGTTCCCCTCTATTCGACATTGGTGAGGCCTCACCTGGAGTACTCTGTCCAGTTTTGGGCCCCGCACTACAAGAAGGAGGTGGAAAAATTGGAAAGAGTCCAGCGGAGGGCAACAAAAATGATTAGGGGGCTGGAGCACATGACTTATGAGGAGAGGCTGAGGGAACTGGGATTGTTTAGTCTGCAGAAGAGAAGAATGATGGGGGATTTGATAGCTGCTTTCAGCTACCTGAAAGGGGGTTCCAAAGAGGATGGATCTAGACTGTTCTCAGTGGTAGCAGATGACAGAACAAGGAGTAATGGTCTCAAATTGCAGTGGGGGAGGTTTAGGTTGGATATTAGGAAAAACTTTTTCACTAGGAGGGTGGTGAAGCACTGGAATGGGTTCCCTGGGGAGGTGGTGGAATCTCCTTCCTTAGAGGTTTTTAAGGCCCGGCTTGACAAAGCCCTGGCTGGGATGATTTAGTTGGGGTTGGTCCTGCTTTGAGCAGGGGGTTGGACTAGATACCTCCTGAGGTCCCTTCCAACCCTGAGATTCTATGATCACAATGATCCAATTAGGCCTTATAAACTATGAAACTATAAATCACGTTATCTAATTCTCTAATCATTCTTGTAGCTCTTTTCTAAACCCGTGCTAATTTGTCAACATCCTTTCTGCAGTGTGAACACCAGGACTGGACGCTGTTCCCACTAATGGTCTAATTAATGCCATATGACGAACTAATGAAGTGCCGCTCATTACTGCTACTTCATAGTCCTCAGTTTAGCTTCCCCAGGATCACATTAACTCTCTTAGCTACAGCATCACACTGGATGCTCATATTCAGATGGCTTCCACCACGACCCTTTGGCCCTTTCCAGAGCCACTGATTCCCAAAAGCTCCCCGTAGCAGGGGACAGAGACACTGTCTGACATGCGGATGAACCAGGCTCATGGCGCTGGGGACAGTGACAACCGCACAGATAATTCCTCAGACACAGCAGCACAAAACCTCCCCTCAGTCTGTCCAGCTCATTTCCTTCCAGGAACTCTCTGCTCCCACAGCGCAGCTGGCAACACCCTGGACTGGGCACGGATGTCAAATGCCAGAACTGCCCTGTATATCCACTCGAGCTACTCTGTGCACCACAGCCCCAGAGACCCGGAGTAACCTCTCTGCTCAGAGCGCGACTCACACGCAGGCACAAAGCCCTGTAAATCTGTTCAGTTCCCATCGTGCTTCACGGCTGGAAATTCATGAACCTCAAACAATGGCAGCATTGACTGAATGCAAACTCCACACAGCCCATGGGACAGGAGCAAAAGAAATTAGCCAGGCATGACAATCAGTTCCCCACTGCTGCTGTCGACCGTCTGGCACTGCAGAGCCCCTCCCTACAGCCCCCCACAGTCCTGGGGTGTCTGCTAAAGCAGGGAGGGAGAACAGTGGAGCACTGGCGATGGGGAACCCAGCAGAGACAGGGAGTTTGGCACAAGGAATTCTTGTTACCCTTTGCCACTGCTGCAGCTGCAGGAGGGAAAGAGAGCATTAATTACAGCAGGAGCTGGAATCCCCAACTGGAATAAGGGCCCCTTTGTGCTGTCAGTGGTACTTGTCTGTCTGTCCCCTACCATTAGCACAGGGTCTGAGCACTAGGAGACACCAGAGATCTCGGGCACAGAGGGGGCTACAGCCGGAGATCGCCCGCAGCCCACGCTTGCAGCTGAGAGTCCAAGGCAGAGCGAGATGCCTCCCTGCAGACTGGATTTAGGCGTTTCTTTCAGAGGGAGGGGCAGGGCTGAGCAAACACCCCTCTGTTGGGCATCTCTAGCTGGCTAGGTTAGGGGAGGAGCCACCTAGGCTGCTGGGAGTTGTGAATCCCATCCAGATGTGCCATCTCTCCTCACGACTGGGAGTGCAGGCACAGAATGTATAGGCTTTGTGAGTCCCAGCAGCTAGATCTGGCAACGCTCAGTGTCACCGCAGCTAAGTTCCTCTCTGAATCTAGCCCCAAGTTACTAGCATACGGTCTGGCAAGATGTCAGGGGCAGAGCAGGGAATTGAACTTGGGTCTCCAGAGTGTCAGGTCAGTGCCCCAACCATTGGGCCACCCTTCCTCTGACAGCAGACCCCCAACATTCACACAGTGAGAGACAGTCCCTGCCCCAAAGGGCTTTTGCTGTCAATAGACGAGCCAGACAAAGGGCAGATTCTTACCTCCATTTCACAGAGGGGAAACTGAGGCCCAGAGAGACCACAGCTGGGACTTTCAGCCTAAGTGACTGACAAGAGCCCAGACAAGGAGTCCCAGGCCAGTTCCTGAAACAGGAGAGCAGCCTTCCTCTCTTGTGTCTGTGCAGAGAACAGCCCCCACACTCCTTCCGCATCACTCTGGTCACGCACCTCGCTGCCTGTGCAGACCAAGCTCACTGCACACACCGGGGGCTCCTGGCATCCCTCCATTCCTCCTCCATACGCTCCCTACGTGCCACCCTCCCATCCCCCTTTATTTCTGGGATTCACTGCAGCCCCCCGTCACCCCCTTCCAGGGAGTGTGTTGTGTGCCCCATTCCCTCCCCCGCCCATAGCAGGGCTCCTCATTCTCCTCCATGGCAAGGGCTCTACGTGCCCCCATTTTCCCCTCTCCCCATCCCCCCTGCCCCCTATTCCCTATATGCCATCTCTCCCCTCCAGTGATTGTGTGTGCCCCTCATCTCCCCCTA
>NW_020698364.1:13934-22631 GCF_002925995.2 Terrapene triunguis | reverse complement strand
CTGCCCCATGGCAGGGCCCTACCCCGGTGTTCAGGTCCGGGCTCCGCTGCCGCCGGGGGCGAGGCTGGGGGTCACTAGGCCCAGAGCCACAAGGAGATTTAGGCTCCTATGGGGGTGACCAGATGGCGAGTGTGAACATTCGGGACTGGGTGTGTGTGTGTTGTGTTGTGTGTTGTGTTGTGTTGTGAGTGTGTGTGTGTGTGGGGGGGGGGGGGGTAATCGGCACCTATATTAGAACAAGCCCTGAATATCGGGACTGTCCCTATAAAATCGGGACCCGGACACCCTAGTTTCCACTGAGTTCAATGGACGATGAAATGTTTTTGTGGACCTGGCAGGCTGGATGGTTCAGGTTTTCAAAGGCGCCCAAGTCCTATTTTTTAAAATGCGATGGGGCCCCGCTCGGCTCTTGGAAAGAGATCCCTAAAAACCCGCACCATGGGCATCTCAACTGTCCGCAAACCCTTTCTTGGCCTTCGGGGCCTGTGCCATCTTAGGGAGGACGAGGCAGCGTTTAGCCCGGTGGTCCGAGCGCTCACCTGGGATATAAAGGAGCCCTCTGTCACGTCCCTTCGCCACCTAATGTATCCTTATTGGAAGCATTACAGTGAAAGGAATAGATATAGCGTTTATGCCATTTCCTCATTTTTAGAGAAAAAATATATGGTTTCTGTACATTTAGTGCAATTCTAAACCAAGTCCAGCAAACAGGTGTTCATAGTCATAATGACAGAAGAATAAAGTGCTAACATGCATTCTTAGAGAAAACGAATTTTAATGCAGTCTGTGCATTTCTAAAGTCATTAAATAATTTACAAAATCGTAGGGCAGGTCTACACGTAAACCTCTGCATTGGCACAGCTGCACTGATTCATAGATTCATAGATTCATAGATTCTAGGACTGGAAGGGACCTCGAGAGGTCATTGAGTCCAGTCCCCTGCCCGCATGGCAGGACTTCAATGTAAAGACGTTCTACACTGAAGGGAGAGCGCTTTCCCACTGGCATAATGAATCCACCTCCGGGAGAGGAGACGGGAGACCCTCCCACTGGCATAGCATTGGCTACTCTAGGGGTTAGGTTGATATAACAATGTCGTTCGGGGTATGGATTGATGTAAATCTGTATTATAGCCCAGACCTTAGGAACAGCAGAATAAAGAAGTATTAATACATATATAGAAGTATTAGAGAAAAATAATTTTAATGTGGTTAATACAACGAGGAATCCCGGGGCACCTTAGAGACTAACAAATTTATTTGGGCATAAGCTTTCATGGGCTAAAACCCACTTCAGCAGATGCATGAAGTCTGTGGTTAATGCCATTCTAAATAAAGTTGATTAAACAATTTCACAAAGGTCACCAAATATGAGTGATAGAGAAACTATAATCATAGACCTCGTTACACATTACAGAAGGACAGCCACCTTTCAGAGAGAATCGGGAAAGTTTTAAAACAGCAAGAAGGGGGGGGGAAAGGCAGAAAGAAGAGAAAATATGGCATAAAATCATAGAAGTGTAGGACTGGAAGGGAGAGGTCATCTAGTCCAGTCCCCTGCACTCATGGCAGGACCATGTAATAACCAGGGCTGTCCCTAGGGAGGTGTGGGGCCCGGGACAACCCCCACACTCCACCCTAGGCCTCACCTCTACTCCACCCCTTCCCCCAAGCCCCTGCTCAGCCACTGCCCAGCCCAGCCCCCATTCCACCCCTTCCCCCAAGCCCCTGCCCCGAGTGCCGCCAGGAGCTGGCAGGGCACAGCAGGGCTGGGCTGGTAGCACGGCTGCTGGCCCCCACCCCTGTGCCGCCCTGGCCCTGCCAGGTCCCCCTGAAGTGGGGGCGGGGCGGAGGAGTGGGGCCCCCCAAAGTGCAGGCCCCGGGGTGACTGCCCCAATCCGTCCTATGGACGGCATGGCTCTCTGGTAATAACTAAACCATTCCTGACAGGTGTTTGTCTAACCTGTTCTTAAAAACCTCCAGTGACGGAGAGTCCACAGTCTCCCTAGGCAATTTATTCCAATGCTTAACTCCCCTGACAGTTAGAAAGTTTTTCCTAATGTCCAACGTAAACCTCCCTTGCAGCAGTTTAAGCCCCTGTCCCCCCAAATACCCACTCCTCTTTTTTCCTAAGACAGCCCTTCTTTGCAGCATTTTCACTGAAGTTGGCCCAGTAAAAGATGTTACCTCCCCCCCGTGTCATAGGCTAGTCGGTCAAGGGCCGCCGTTTATCTTTATGAGGCTGCCTGTGCCGACGTGCCTGTGTTAAAGTATAATTTAAAAAAATTTAAAACATGCTTGGTACCAGCGTGTCCATGGGAGAGAGACCTTTCGAGGGATACCCGATTCAACCCAGTTCTGATGACACTGTAGTGGAAATGTCCACCAACTGCAGGACCTGGCCCTGGGAGCCGGGTAACACAGAGTCCCCCGCCACAGTGCAGAGGGTGACACGACTGAAATTACAATTCTGTAGATTTTTACACATGGAACGACACGTCTCTTACCTGTCTGTCATTCACTTGCACATGGAATCACACGTGCTCCCAAGCTCAGGGCTGCCGAGAGCGGGTTCGGGCCCCGGTGAAATTTTTTTTTCGGGCCCCCCCAGCAAGGGCGGACCAGCTAAACAGGGCCGACGAGAGGGGGGGAGAAGCTGGGCCCTGGGCCCCCTTCCGGACTGCCGGGCCCTGGTAATTTGTATCGGCTTCCCCTCCCCTCTCCTCGGCCCTGCCCACGCCTTTGGGGAGGGGGCTCTGTGTACTCTAGATCAGACTTTCCAACCTGTGGATCGGGACCCAAAATTGGGTCAGTGGACTATTTCAGCTGACAGTGCTTGTGATGGGTGCAGGGAGATTAAAGAACAGGAGCCTTTGTGTGCAGCCTATTGCAAAGCTTTCTGCTGCCGCCATCTTTGCTGTCCTTAACTCCTGAGGCAGAGACCCCAGGGGAGTGAGAGAGAAGTTGACAGGGCTGGGGATGGGCAGGAAAGTGACCGTCTGTGCAAACTGCCCCGGGAGCCTCAGATCTTGCACCCCTGGGAATCAGCTCTCTTGTTAATGTGTATGTAGGAGGGATCGGAGCAGAGGAAACGGGCAAGGGGGCTGCTGCCTTCAGCTCAGGTCAAAATCTGTTCAAGGAGAAAACCTGGGAATGGGAGGAAGATAGTAAGGAAGGGACCGCAGCGGGGTCATAAACAGGCCCCCGGAGGGGTTTCTCTGTTGTGTCTCTGGAGGGCAGAGTTGCCAGGATGGGAAAGGATGAAAAATAAGACAGAAAAGGAGGGAAGGAAGGAGAGGGGAGGGGAGGGGAGGGAGAGACAGTATGAAATGTGTAGGTTTAACCATCTCTGCACAGTAAGTAACAGGGAGAGGAGAAGTGCAAGTAGCACAGGGAGATGGGAGAAGGGGGTTTTATCCCTCCTTTATCTAATCTAACCCCATTCCCAGTCCCTCCACCCTCAAAGCCTGGGTTGCCAGACAGACAAATCTACCCAACATGGAAGTGTTGACTGTGATGTGTTTGCTTTGTCTGACATGTCAGGCCCAATGTGACTTGGAGCATGTGTATTTTTATGAACCTTTCCTCATGCACACCCCTTGCTGTGAATAATGTGACAGTCCCTGAAATGCTGCACACAGATCTCATGGAAGCATCAGGGTCCTCTTCCCCCCGCACCCCCACTCTGAGCAAACTGACTATTTTTTATTGAGATCTTTAGCCACACACAGAGCAAGGGACCTCAAATAGCCAATTTACTGTGTGCTTCCAAAAACATTCTGTATTTCCCCTTAATAAATCTCTATTTGACACACCCAGGCCTTCATAGTGGCTTTAAAAATAGTGATGCTTTGCTGGGGAGAAAAGGTCTGTCACATTTCATCCCCAAAGGGAGACATTTCACCTTCTAGTGTTGGCACTTTCCGTGTCCCCTCCACATGCTATTTATTAGAGTAACTAAACAGTGGCAGAGAACTCTGATTATAGGTTTGACCAATTTACTTAGCTCCTGTGGCTTCCAACCGGAACACCTAGTCAGGTGATGTACCCAGGATTTTTAAAGGTCGCCTGCAGAAGAACAAACTGGTCAGTTTTGTGACCATTTTTGCTTTTTTATGATCAGTAAAAAGGTCCAAAGTTTTTTTTTCCTTCTCCCCAGCTATGTTTGTTTGTAAATATTATAAGTTCTTGTCTTAAGTACCCTAACATTCCTAACAGAGTCTGTGGCGCCCTGAAGAATGAGTACATTTATAGCATTCAAGAAATAGAATCAATTTTAATTTGCCTCATCTCAGGATTTTTTTTAGCACTAATCACCATAATATCTCAGGGCCAGATTTTCCATCACTTCACCAGAAATCAGTGGTAGCTATGAGTGCTCAGAGCCTGTGAACATTTGGTGCTGTATGACTTGATTGAGAGGAGAAGGGACTTTTATTCAGTCAGTTTAAACATTTTTTTAATTGGTTTGATTCTAGCAAATACTTGAAAGAAAATATCTGTTTGTTCAAAATTCAGCAATGCCCCCGTTTTCAAAGAGAAGCAGGGAAAACTTGTGATGCACATAGCAGTTACCTAACCAGCCCCCCAGCAACAACAGGAGAGACAAAACTCAACTGCCCTGATTTCTTTTTCTTTCTTTCTTTCTTTCTTTCTTTCTTTCTTTCTTTCTTTCTTCCCCCCCTCTCAAATTCTTGAAGATTATCCCTGTCAGATGTTGCCTTATTTTCTCACTAATAATATTCAACATATAAAAACCTCGGATTATGGCGGGTTTCCTACCCTGCTAATCTGCAATAATTTCCCCTTGTTTTGCAGAGAAAGTGTTGCCCTGAGTTATTATCGCAGATGGGGGGAGAGGGGCTGAAGAAGGAGAATAAACTCCCCACTATTTAACTTCCCCCCCCCCTTTCTTATTTCCCCCCCCCCCCCCCTTTATGTACATTAAAATTGACTGACTTGCTGTCTTGCCCCATATGTAGTAAACATCACAGCCGGGAGCCTCCCCCCAGTCAGTCTCCAGTGCTCAGTGGTCTGGGCCCAGGGGACCTAAATATCATTTGAAGCTTCAGAAGAAGAGCCCTGGCCCACAGCTCCATTGCTCAGGCGCAGCGGAGCCGTGGGCAGGTGGGGTAGAGCTCATCGGGGCTGGAGATGGAGCCTTCTCAGGAGCCTCTCCCAGGCTGTGGGACAAGACTGTCTCCAGGCTGTGTTCCCAGGGCCAGGTGCACTTTTTACACCTGCCTTCAGTAACTCGCTGAGACGACAGGCATCACATCCACAGACACACAAATAATAAATTAAATTTTAAAACATCTCAGGTAAAATCTCCATTGGGGAGAGAAGGGAGCAGGCGAGAATCCCAGGGGACGAATGCCAGTCGTCTGGCTGGTGCCCGGGTAGATGGTGCTGGGACCCTGTGGCGATAAGGGGCTGTAAGGACCGAATAGAACAGAACATGGGGGAGTGGCGCCGCTAACTGCTAACGGGGCAGTTGGCCGGACCCTGACAGACTGAGTTAAATTCCCAGCTACTCATTAAATACTGATATGAAATCCTCTGCAGACAGTGCCCCATTCCCCCAAATTATGGAATATCAATAAACTGCCCAGCCCGTTTGCCGCACCCAAGCTCCACAGTTCCCCTCAGCCCAACTTCCATCCCCAGCCGCCAATCACCGGCCCCTCCTCCACTGCTGGAGTACGGGCCGTATTTTTAAAAAGGACTTAGGTGCCTAAACATGCAGATAGGTCTCTAGTGGGGTTTTCAGAAGCATCCATCTGTGTCTTTAGGCGCATAAATATTGCTTTAAAATCTGTCCCTTAGTGTTCTCAACTGAGACTAACCCCAATTTGCTCCGACCCATCTGCTCTACCTGCCCCCAACCACCAGCTGCCAACCCCCTGTCCATGCTCCACTCCTGCCCCTCCCAACTGCCCCGGGACCTTCCAGCTCATCCCGTCCCTGCCCCTGTAAAGGCAGCATCGCCCAGGGGTCCCTGCTGCCCGTGTCAGTGGCTGACCTGGGGGCATCAGTGACGCAAGATAGAGATAAAATCTCCGCAGATTTTGTACATTTTCTCTCTAATTATCTCTTACTAATGCTGTAAGAAAGTGTGTGTGTGGGGGCTATTTTTGTTCAAAGGTTGTGGCCACATCTAGTTAAAGTAGCCATTTCGGTGCAGTCAGTACCACAAACAGACACACACAAACAGACCCTAAACTCTTGTTCGGTGTCAGGTGGGCAGCAGAGTCCTGTACCCTCCAAAGGGGATGGATACCGTGCCCTATTCCTCCAATCCCCAGAGAGCGGCAGCTCCGGTGGGCTTAGGCCAGGCCAGGGGAGGGACTCCTCTCCCCGGCAGCTCCGGTGGGCCGGGGGAGGGGCGCCTCCCCCCACCTGCCTGGGTGGCTCTTTAGAGCCTGGTGCGTGGCTGCGCAGCTTACAGGGAACGTAAGCGGGTGTTGCGATCTGGTGCACGGGGTCACAACATCGCTCACATTTGGGGTGTGTGCTAAAAGTTGTGCTTTCTGCAACAAAGTCACAACCTGCGATTTTCTTACCATCTTATCTATTACTTATTGAATATCCACTCCGATTCTGAGTACTGATCTAAACTCCCCTGTAGTTGCCTCTTTTCTCCCTAGTTATTGAATAAGGACATAAAATCCCCTCACATTTTTCTCCAGTTATCGACTATTAATATCAAATCTCCTCAGATTTTGCCATTTTCCATCTCATCCTCAAAGTTTGATTTAAAAAAACAAACCTCCTCACACCTTGCCCCCTTTCCCGCTATTTTTAAAATGTTTATATAACTTTTTCTCAGATCCCCCTCCCCCCATACATACACCTTTTGAACTGCAGGAATTTGTCTATATTTGGAAAGGAATGTGACTGACGAAGACATACTGCTGAGTGTGTTTTTAGGATTTTACTGCTTTAAAACAGGCTGAGGTTTGAAATCACGGAACATGCTTTGTGAGAAATATCCCGCAGATTCATCGGGTCTCGCTTGTTCTCTTTCCCCGTAGCAGGATTTTCAGGGCTGACGTTCTTTCCCGGTTGGAGTGGGTGAAGATCCAGGGGTTCTGGAGCTCCGGGCCTCTGAGGAAAGGGAGCTGCTGAGAGGTGCTGCACGGGTGAGGAATCAAATAACTTGACACAGTAAAGTATCAGCAAGCGAAGCTGTAACTCCCACCAGTCCCTTCTAAATAGGTTGCCAGGTGTCCGGTTTTCGACGAGAACACCCAGTCGAAAAGGGACCCTGGTGGCTGACAGCACTGCTGACCGGGCTGTTAAAAGTCCCATTGGCGAGGTGCAGCAGGGCTGGCAGGCTCCCGGGAAACGGCCGGCATGTCCAGCTCCCAGGCAGAGGGGTGGCCAGGGGGGTTCCACGTGCTGCCCCGGCCTGCAGGCGAAGCTCCCATTGGCCAAGGCTTGAACTGCGGTGCATGCCCCGGTGGTGACCCTGCACTCTGTCTCCCCATCGCCGGTACCCAGGAGCTCGAGGTATCTCCATCTTGGAGCGCTGCAAGGGGCTCTAGGAATGGGGCTGCTGGAGAGGAGGCAGACGAGACAGCCCCTCTCAGGGCCCTGTGGCCAGCAGGGACTCCTGCACATTCTCCCCCGTAGGGCCCCACATCCTGCCAGCGCTGCGTGCCTCAGCTTCCTCCCAGCTCACCAGTGGGGCCCTTCTGGCCTCAGACCCTTGGCTCCTGCCGACCCCGGGCCCCGGTGTAGTGGCCTGGCCCTGCCTGGGGCTGGGGCCTATAGCAGCGCTACAGGCTGCCCCTTGCTACCCCTACTGTGTTTGCTAGCCTCGGCGGGCCAGGGAGCAAGCTAGAGGTTGGGGATGAGAATTAAGCAAGTGCCAAACCTGTTTGTTAAAGCTGCAAAACTTCCCAAACAAACTACAGTGCACAGGCAATGAATGAAGGTCCTGTAGCTGCTGGAATGAAAAGCAAGTTCTGTCCTTCACTAATTAAGGGCCCTGTTTGCTCTAGCCACCACAGTATCTGATATTCCTAACTGAGATTTCCCTTTAGTGTTCAGGGCATATAATTAAAAAACACGTCCAAACTTTAAATCTAATCAAGGATTTGGAAATGTCCCACCATTGCTGAAATTGCCACATGTATTTACGAGTGATATTACAAAGTAAAAATCACAGTGAGATTATAAAAGTCCACTAATTTAACATGTATGTGCTTAGATACTACTGTGATGGATGACACAGACAAAGAAACATAGCTACAGAGTGGAGAAGTCCAGCTCAAAGAACAGGCTGAATCCTTCAGGATTTGTGTTTCTGCTTCTAAATTTGAGACAGCAAATGTAAGTAAAATTAATGTTCAAAAAGTTGTTTTTAGTACCGAAAGAGACGTTAATGTACAATCATACATGATTAAGAAAATATACATGATCTTTAGTAACAACTAGGATTTATATGTTTAATTTCTAAAATTCTTTTTGAGGACTCTTGGTAAAGGGAAAGTTCTTCTATAAGGAAAACCTTGCCCACACAAGACATAACAACGTCTAACTCCAAACTCAGGAGCTAAATGTGAACCCTTGTCGGGGAGGGGGTGGCAGCAGGCAGAGGGGTACTTGATAGCCAGGCGGCAGAGCAGAGGGGTACTTGATAGCCAGGCGGCAGAGCAGAGGGGTACTTGATAGCCAGGCGGCAGAGCAGAGG
>NW_020698364.1:6333-13924 GCF_002925995.2 Terrapene triunguis | reverse complement strand
GGCGGCAGAGCAGAGGGGTACTTGATAGCCAGGCGGCAGAGCAGAGGAGTACTTGATAGCCAGGCGGCAGAGCAGAGGAAAGGCTAACGATGGATGAGTGAGTAACATGGCCTTGTGGTACACCTAAT
Source organism: Terrapene triunguis (assembly GCF_002925995.2). Taxonomy (NCBI): domain Eukaryota; kingdom Metazoa; phylum Chordata; order Testudines; family Emydidae; genus Terrapene; species Terrapene triunguis. The sequence continues at coordinate 13,796 of NW_020698364.1, read as the reverse complement.
TATCTTGTCTGTGAGTTCATCCTTGTGAGCTGTTTACAGCTGGGAACTGATTCCAACCAATTCAGATGTGTTCTGTAGGGGCGCCCCAGTGGCTGTGAGAAATAAGCTGGAGAGATTTGGGTTCACCAGCTGTTTTTATCCCCCTGAGGTTGACCTGCTGAACCCTTCTCCTTTTTTGAGAATTTTTTTTCCCTGGGATGGAATTTCTTCCAAGAGCCCCTGTTGTCAATTCGCTTGGGGCTATATTGTAATGTTACTGTCATGGACAGGTCAGGGGCTGTGAATGTTTGTTTACTGCCCGTGACCTGTCCATGACTTTTACTAAAAATACCCATGACTAAAATGCAGCCTTATCTATTAGTGTGGAGAACAGTCTCCCAACAGTGAAGGGCTGGGAGACTGGGAGGCTCAGAGAACTGGTAACAGGAGCCAGACCCTTCCCTCTCCAGATCAAGGGTGTGAATCCGGCTGTAGGCCAGTAATTAGTCCCATTCGGTTCATAAGAATATTCAGGTGAACAAGCGCTTGCAGCATCACGCCCTAGGTTCAGTCCCACGTTCTTGTTACAACTGGCACTCCCGGCACAGAGACAGAAGTGGGAATCAAGAGCATTAAGATATCTCATGGCTGGGAGGCTCCACTGCACAGTTGAGGCACATTGGTGAGGGCAACACAGAGAAGTTTGCACTGCCATTGCTCCCCCGTCTGTTTCTAGATCCATCTTTTGGCTACTATGTAGACTGTAAGATCTTTGGGGCAGGGACTGTATATATATATGGAGAGATACCTATCTCACAGAACTGGAAGGGACCCTGAAAGGTCATCGAGTCCAGCCCCCTGCCTTCACTAGCAGGACCAAGTACTGATTTTACCCCAGTTCCCTAAATGGCCCCCTCAAGGATTGAACTCACAACCCTGGGTTTAGCAGGCCAATGCTCCTCCCCGCATCTGTATGTTACAGATGTGTACATTGCTTAGCACAATTGTCTGGTGAAAGTGCTACTGTAATACAAATAAGTAATGTTTACAACGTTACTTCAATGTGTGAGCATTTAAGGTGGAACCATGTAGCACTTTTTATAAAAGGTATAACCTAGAAGATATATCACTGGATTTAATCTAAGTCTCTGCACAGCTAGGCTTTTTTGCACTGGAATGGTGAGACTTGTGGCTGGTCCCCAAGTAATAAGAATGTAATTAATCCAGTATTTCAGATCCTTTTGTTTTTTCCAATTAAATTACTCGGTGGTAAAAAGCAGTGAGTAGCAGCTTTGTAAAAACTGAGTTGTGGAAAAGATGACCTGCATCAGTGGCTAATCTTGCATCTTGATTCGTCTGAGCCCTAAAGCGCCTACGCAGTATTTTGCACTAAGGTGGGTGTTTAATAGTAATGATAATTAGCTAGCAGAATGCAGTTTGATGTTACTGAAATCTACCTAGGGCCATTTATAACCAATTCTACATGTAATGTGCTATTGTTTTCCTTTATCGGTATGTATATAAAACCTTTAAAACATGGCTTTTGGGGAGGGTGGGGGTTAGTTATTACATGCATTTTCTCCAGTTAGCTTGTGTCCTCTTTTGTACAACATTTAGCAATAACCACTATTCTAGTAGAAGGTCCAAATCCTATAAATTAAGGGTCACCCTCACTCCAGATTGTGCAAGTAAACCACCATTTTTGGTATGGTCACAAGTCTCAAGGTCACTTGGCACCCATAAAAAGTAGCACCCCATCGCAACTGCCCATCACCAATATGGGAATAAGGTGACAATGTAAGCGTCAGGGCAGGATGATGACCATTGAAAATCCCCATCTTACAAATATATGGCAGATTGATATTTTTTAAACTATGCCCTGCTCTCTTCTGGGTGGGTTTTTTAATTGTCTTAAAGGTTCAAACAAAATTCTGAATATATTATCTTAATACAGTTGAGTTAATATATTGAGTTAATATATTAACATGTTAGTGCCTTGTTTTGTTAATCTTGAGAGTAGCTGGTATCCAGTGTAAATTATATTATTATCTTATAGCTTTCACCTCATTTTGTCATGGCGTAATAACACTGTACTAAGCATGGAAAACGGGGACGCTGTCAGCATGCCGTTTTCGGTTTGTTGTGCGGCTGCAGCACTTTGTGCTGTTCCCAGGGTGGTGCTAATTGAACTGATGCAAATCTAGAGAGGTCTTTACAGAACTGGATGTTACACACGCTGGTCAAAACACCTGTGTTAACTCCAGCTCCACTGAAAACAGAAAAATAGCTTATGACAAATTATAGAAGCCAATATAATACAATGGAATAGAAAAAGTCCAGTTTGAAGGGGACCTGTGCCGTCAGAAGTATTGACCAGACACCATAAGTCCAGTTATCATAATTTTCTATTGTTTTCTAGTGTGCTGTAAAAAATAAAACCTGAAATTAGCGTACTATATCTGTCAAAACGATATATTTGATTGAATCTTTGAATAACTTTTTCAGTGCACAATCAGAAGCAGTAGGGACCAACTAGCCTTTAAAGAGTTAAGGACCTAGTCAGCTGGCATCAACGGTCAGCAACACAGTTAGCGTTGCGCCATCCACAGTCAACACTGTTTTATCTATCAGCTAAACTGTGCTGCAGTGACACTAGTGCGAGGTGAAATGGCGGAACCCGAAAAGAAAAAGATTCGAAGGCTGTGCTCTTTTAAAGACGAGTGGTTGCAACTCCCAGAGTATCGGAATTGGCTTACAAAGGCAAGCGAAGAGTCGGGATACTGTTCTATTTGTCATGTTCAATTCAAGGTTCACTTTGATTCTGTAAAAGCTATCCAGCATCATGCAGAGACAGCGGGTCACAAAATCAAAGTACGAGGACAAGTCCAGTCCAGTCCAATCGATAAATTCTTCGTAAAGATTGATACCTCCGAAGAACAACAGGTGTGCACGGCTGAATTGCTCTTAACATACCATGGAGTTAAACACCACCACAGCTACCATTCTCAAGACTGTGGAAATAAACTCTACCCCTCCATTTTCACTGATTCCAAGATAGCTTCCAAAATTCACTGTGGAAGGAGAAAAACGGAGGCTTTGATTGATACCGTATTAGCACCCCATTCATTAAAACTGGCTGTGCAAGACATTGGATCCTCATCGTTATCAATAATGACAGATGCTTCTAATAAAGGGAACACAAAATTATTCCCAGTTGCCCTCCGCTACTTTAATAAAGATAAGGGAAGCTGCACATGTATCGTAGACTTTTTCGAGGATGCAGATGAAACGTCAGAGGCAATCGCAAACAACTTAAGAAGATGTCTTCAAAATGCCGGTCTGATACATAATAAAATTGTGGCATATGGAGCAGACAACGCATCTGTCAATTTTGGAAAACACAAGTCTGTTTTGGTGCACCTAAAACAAATGTTGGATTTACCAAACCTTGTGCCAGGGCATTGCAGCACTCACATAGTGCACAATACAGCGAAACATGGCTTGAAAATGCTCTCTTACGATGTAGAGAATTTGGTCATCAAGGTTTTCAGTGAATTCTCATCCAGTGCAAAGAATATTAGTGAACTTAAAGAGTTCTTTGACTTCCTGGAGACAGAATATTCGGAAATCTTGCGCCATGTACCTACACGTTTTGTGACCCTTTTCACTGCCGTTGACAGGTTACTGAAGCATTGGCCTGCCCTCAAATCTTACTTTGTGAACAAAGGAGAGGAAAAAGTGAGCTGCGCAATATGGGCCTTTCTTTCCGAGCAAGAGGACGCAGTATCCGATGATGACATTATTACGCTTCCCGAGCTGTACATCTACTTTGTGCACAACATTCTGAGCCAATTTAACAACACCATAAAGGTTCTTGAAAGTGATTTCATTCAGGTAACTGAACTGTATGGCGTATTCAACAGGCTGAGAAGAGAGATTCAGAATCGGCAAGAGCAAGGCTTCTACGGGTACAAGGTGACACAGTTCTTGAAGAAACTGCCGCCTAATGAGCAGAATAAATTTGTTGGCGATGCCCAACGGGCTTACACACGCATGCTACAGTACCTGGAAAAGTGGTTTGATTTCAGCGAAAACTCTTTCTATGTGTTGTGTGCACCACTCAATCTGGACGGACCTCTTGAGCTAGACAAACTGTGTGCTTTGACTACAAACTGGGACATTCAAGTAGACGGAGATGAACTATTTACAGAAATGTGCTCATTGAATGATGCGCTACCAACCCTAAAGAGTTTGACAAATGATGCTGAATCGACATTGTCCCCGCAGCAACAAGAGCTCCACCATCGAGTCAATGTCTCTGAGGTCTGGGTAGAATTCTTTAAGCGCTGGGAGGCCCCGAACTTACTTAAAATTGTGCAGCATGTGCTTGCTGTACCACCCACCAACGCATTTGTGGAACGCATTTTCAGTGTTATGAAGAACTTGAGGACTAACGAAAGGAATCAGCTCCATGTGGACATGCTGAAAGCTCAGTTATTCGTGCACTTCAACTATAAAATGACATGTGCCGAGTTTGCTGGATTTTTGAAGACAAAAGCAGCGAAGGAGCTTGTGGTGGCAGCAAGAAAAGAACAGAAGTATAAATGTAAGTCGTTTCAATTGCCACGCTCATTAAACCTGGTTTTGTTTTCTTTTGTTTGTATCTTCTTTACACTGCAGAAGAAGTTAAAAAGTTTAATTGACAGTAGTGTTTAAAATCTCTCCCTGGTGAGGCGAAAGGTATTTGAGTCACACGTTCCATCTCCCACATTCAAATCCTTGCAGCTCCTGGTCTTCTCCTGGTGCCTGCTCTGGCCTTGCAGTGAAAATGAGCAAGTGAGCGAAGGTGGGAGAGAGCGAGTGATGGAGGGAAGGGGGATGGAGTGAGCAGGGGTGAGGCCTCCGGACAGGGGGCGGGGCAAGGGTGTTCGGTTTTCTGCAATTAGAAAGTTGGCAATCCTACTTCTAAAGTCCCCCAGGGTCTGCTTCATCTTAGCCAGGTCAGAGTTGTTCCTAGAACGCTAGACACTTGGCAGTAGCTCCCTCTCTCCTGGCCTCACTACCTCTGATTGTTCAGATGGGATGTGGTGTCCAGATTCGTCCCCTTCTCTCTCTCCCTTGGGAAAGGGTTTGGGGAGGATTCTGATTTTTCAGTTTCTCCAGTGCTATTTGGGCTTGTTTCTCTCCTTTCTTTCTCCAGCGCAGGGAATGACTCATGTTTGGATTCTCTCTCTCTGTCCCAGCAGGTGAGGAGATGATGAGTGAGAATGTGGAAGAGAATCCTCAGCAGGAAGATCCTGAGCCAGTTGAAACTCACGGGACTTTATTGGGTAGATCTGAAGCGACTGTGTCCTGGAGTCCAGAGCCTGGAAAAGCTGGTGGGTCTCAGCACAGACCAGAGAGACAGCAGGGAAACCAGCCAGGGAAGAACGCGGGTAAATCCACTCAATGTGAAGGTGGTTCGAAGAATCTTAGCAAAAACATGATGCACCAGAGATCCTCCAAAGGGGAGGGGAAAAACACATGCACCGAGTGTGGGAAAAGCTTCAGTCGGAGTTTATACCTTATCATACATCGCAGAACCCACACAGGAGAAAGACCTCATAAATGTCTTCAGTGTGGGAAAAACTTTATTGGCATCCCAACCCTGAAAAAACATCAGAAAATCCACACGAGAGAAAAATCCTATAAGTGCCCCGACTGCGGGAAAAGCTTCGGTGAGAGATCACACCTTATTGGCCACCAGAGAATCCACAGAGAAGCAAAAACCTTCATATGCTCTCAGTGTGGGGAAACCTTCTGTAACTGGTCATCCTTTCTTAGACATGAGAGAATCCACACCGGGGAGAGGGCTAAACCTTATAGCTGCCCCGAGTGTGGGGAGAACTTCCGTGATAGGACTGGTCTTATGAGGCATCAGACAACTCACACAGGAGAGAAACCCTATAACTGCCTGAAGTGTGGAGAAAGCTTCAGTCGGCGCTCAAACCTTACCAGGCACCAGAAAGTTCACACTGGGGAGAGACCCTATAAGTGCCTCAAGTGCGGGAAAAGCTTCAGTCAGAAATCAACCCGCAGCAGACATCTGAGAACCCACTGGGGAGAAAGCGAATAAATGCCCCGACTAGGACGGGCTGAAGTGAGTTAGACGGGAGCAGCTGAGACTAGCTTCCTTTGTAACCGCCAGCTTTCTGTGTGCTCTAAAATCCACACGTGGACCTGGATTGTCTTGAAAATTGCTGTGCCTCATCTGGGCCGGGGGCAGAGCTAGTGGTGGGAGGTTGTGGCCGTTTGGTCAAGGGGTTCCTCAGATACAGCCCCCCAGTAAGAAGCTGCTTTTACCATTCAGATTGCTCTGAAACTCTGTGCAAACTTAACTCCCATGAAAAGCAGGAAATAGAACATTAGAGTACATGCTACCCCCGCAACATAACCTTAACTCTGCCCTCTTTGAGTGAAGTCCCAACGTACCTGTAACACACATTTGCTCTCTACCTTTGCAGATGATGCAGAACACTTCAGGAATAGAGCACTGGTAAGCAGTGTAGGACAAATTTGAACACCTTCTGTTGCTAAGGGAAGACTCGGGGGTAGGTCAGGCATAGTGAGCCGCTCTCACTTACACTCAAAAACAGAGCCTGCCCCACACAACCCACCCCAGAACGGCAAAATGTTCCCATGGCTTCGCCCTTGCCCTGAGGATTCCTTGGGAGACGTGGCATTCACTGACCCCGCAGTGAGCCCCGGAGTCAGATGCCTGACAGACTCCATGGCTACAGTCCCTTGTGCATTTCTACTGGCAGAGCCTGCAGAACTCAGCACTGCAAGGAAGCATTACTGACCCTTTTAAAGTACACCTGCACCTCTCCTACTATCACAGGGACAGCTCTGCCAGCCCGCTCCGGCGAATCTCTTCCCCATTCAGTACAGCTACGCCTCACACGGCCAAGGTAGTCAGGTGCATGCAGATGAATTCTAGGATTCAAATCTGCGGAATACAGCACAAGCAATAGTCCATCTTCTTAGTCCTTCGTGTCTGCTTATTATGGCAACACCGTTACTGAACCGTTCTCAGTGGCTGTTGCCAGCTCCAAGAGGGCAGAGTTAAGGTTGCGCGGTGGGAATGACATTTACCTTCATTTCTTGGGTTTTAGAGGTGTAGGTTTAGCCACTCTCCACACTGGGGAAGGGCACAAGGTCGTGCTGGGCAATCTTAGCTCTGCATTGACTAAGGTTTGGGACAGTTAATATATTTGCTGATTCCACAAATGTCGTCACCGTTTGACTTTTCAGAGTCTGGTTTCCCATCTCTGGAGTTAGGAGACAGCAGCCAGCTCCAGTCTTCTCCGCCCTCCTCTGGCTCTGCCTGGGTTAGCAAAGGAAAAGCCCCGATCAGCCCGTCCACCCTCCCAGCTGCTGGGATTCCCTGTCCCAGCTGCTGGGATTCCCTGTCCCAGCGGCTGGGATTCCCTGTCCCAGCGGCT
>NW_020698364.1:0-6323 GCF_002925995.2 Terrapene triunguis | reverse complement strand
AGCGGCTGGGATTCCCTGTCCCAGCGGCTGGGATTCCCTGTCCCAGCTGGAATCTTCTCCCTCATCTTACCTGGTCCCCCAGCCAGTGTCCTATGGACTGGGTATCCGAGGATCCTTTTGTACCCTTTATTCACACAGACCCCCAGGGACCTGGGGCGATCCAGTGTTTAGGGACTGGGAGAGACGGGTGATGGGCAGGGAAGAGCCTATGTTTGAGCACAGGGGGATGGGAACCCCGGGACTGAGTGTGTGAATCAGTGAGTGATGGTGAGAGCGCTGAGACTGGAGAACTCGTTGCACTAGCAGAGCACAGCTCGTCCTTACAAAGAGGAGCAGCAGCCGCAGCCAGCGCCCAGAGGCGCTAAGACAGCATTTGCCCAGCTGCAGCTGGCTCACCGTCACAGTCCGAAGGGATCTGGCAGCCCCGGGAGCTGCCAGCGGCTTGGAGAGAGACGGGCGTTCAGCTCAGGGAGCTCTGCCAGAGCCCTAGTGCGCTCTCTCGTGGTTGTAACATTTGGTTAAGACGCCAACAGAGTGCAGTGAACTCAAAGGGAAATTAACGAATGGCCGGGGTTCTGCCTCGCGAAGAAATGTCAAGAGCAGTGAGGGGCCGTTCTAAAGTAATTCTCTGCACTTGGGGCTGGCAACCTGGTGTCCTCTGTGTGTGTGTGTGTGTGTCTCTCTCTGTGTGTGTGAAGGATCTGGATTATATAAATGGATGAGGAGGTAATTTGGACATTTAAATAAAACACTGATTCTTGCCTGCATATTTATACCTGCCTCTGGAAATTTCCATTACATGCGCCTGACGCAGTGGGTATTCACCCACGAAAGTTTATGCTCCAATACGTCTGTTAGTCTACAAGGTGCCACAGGACTCTTTGTTGCTTTAAATAAAATACAGTTACTGTCCCCTTTCTTTTCAGTCCCTCACTATAGCAAACAATCCCCAGCGACAGTTAATTTCTGTCCCTTGGAATCAGCCGGATGAAACCTCTTAGGATGCCTATAAATGACGTGCACATGGCTGGTGATGCCTTTCTCCAAACACAGGGCAGGGCTCAGGGAGGCCCCTGCGTGATAAGACGCTGGTCCCAGGGGGTTCAGCGAATGGAGTTACTCTTTGATACACGGGCCCGTTTCGGGTGACGTTTTGCCCCCTCTACTCCGGGCCGTCCTTCTCCCAGAACCATTGTCTGGCCATTTCTCTTTATGCTTCGTTCTGGTGAAGAAAACCTGCAGACACAGACACATCTGGAATCTGTTTCTTCAGTCCCCAGCCCATCTGTGAGAGGAGCCGGGACTGTTCATTCCAGCCATGCAGCCCTTGGGATTCACACCCAGATTCCTCACCTCCCACCTAGCTCCTCTCTGCCCTTCTCCCCACGTCCTGCCCGCCTTCCCCTGCTCTCTCAGACCCCTCCCTCCAATTCCTTCCAGCCCCCCTCGGGATAAAGCGATTCGCCACAGTCCCACCTTGGTCACCTATTGCTGGGGCTGCTGCAACCACTTCTCTGAATTCCCCCCTTTGCCTTGCTGTCCCCCCGGCCTGACCCCAAAATACCGCAGCTGGGCCCCTCCCCCTTGCAAATCCCCTGCTTGTATCTCCTGAGATATTAAGTTCCAGGGCCTGGTCCTGCCTCCCCACCACCGGCATTGGGCTGAGGCTGGAGTCCTGGGGAGATGAGAACAGGGATCACTGGAGTCACAAGAGGTTGGTTCCTCCCGGGCTCCATGCTGCATCCGGAGAGCAATAGAGCCAGCAAGGAACTAGCCTGTGCCCCAGCTGGCTCCCCCCGGCCAGGGCAGAAGGGTCTCGGTGTTTTCCCAGCTTCCCTGGGCTAGGAGGGGGGGCTCAGGGATGCAGAACCTCGGTGCAGGTATCACGCCGACAGACCCCGGTCGTCAGCAGGTGGGATCGAACCTGGGGCCTCCGGAGCTTAGTGCAGGAGCCTCTACCACAGGAGCTAAAAGCAGCTGCCTCCTAGCTAAGGCTCTGGAGCAGACTCACGTGACCCCTCTCTCTGGTCTCAGTGCCCCTAGATGGGACAGAGCCCCACACCCAGGAGGTGTGGGGATCACATAGGCACCCAGCCCATTGTCATCGGCCCGCCCCCCCCACGGGTCATGGCCTGTAAACCTCATTTCTAAGCGTTACACTCGTCCAGTCAGGGAACAGGGCTTACAGCTTGTGCCACGGGTCAGTCACACATTCGGATGGGTTCCAGGCTGATTTGGCAAAACCCTTGGAATAACGACTAAATCCAGGAGCCTCGTACTCCGGGTCTGGGTGAGTAGCACGCAGGGAAAGGAGCTGAATTCCCGCCTCTCGTTCCCTGCACGGTCTGTGCTCGGCGATGCTGGGGGCCCTTTTCTCACCCCCAATCTGGGGTTCTGCCTCTTCCTGCCTTGTAGTCCCCCTTTGCTCTGCTTGGGAACCACTAGCAGTGCTGCGGTTCCCACCGTGGGCAGAGAGCACTGGACAGGCCAAGTAGGAGCCTGCGCTGCCACCTCGCAGACCGTTTGGCTGCCAGCGGGATTATTGTGATTCTTAATATCCCTGGCTGCAGCCCAAACAGCCCCACAGACACGGCCCTGCCCAGGGAGCTCACGTGCTGCACAGCCCTCGGGCACTGACCCGTGCGGGCACAGAGGGAAGGGCTGAGCGTTCCCTGGAGAAGGAGGGTGGAGGCTGGGGGAGCAGGGTCCAGGCAGAGGTGGGAAGGTGTGTGTTTGTGTGGCCAGGGTACAGCGCATCTGAGGGGCCAGGGGTGAAAAGTGGGACCATCGCTGGGGTTGGGCTCTCACTCCTCTTCCCCTGGCCAGCTACTGAATCCCCTCCCCCAGCTCTCCCCACCCCTCCCTTCATCGCGCTGGGACCAGCTCCCCCCACACAGCTGAGTCTGCAGCGCAGAGCGGCCCACACAGCAGGGCCCTGGCGCTCTCACTCCTGCCCCCGTGCTGCCCCCTGGGGCCGTTTCACTCCCCTCCATGGGCAGAGACTCCCCCAGGGCAGGACGTTCCTGTCGCTCACTAGCCCCCGTCGCACTCACTGGGCTCCTGGGTTTGCCTTTTCTTTGGGAGTCTGATAACGTAGTTAATAGCCCTGACGGGACCTGGAAATCCCCCAATCCCCCTCTCACTGCCTCCCCCCACACAAACCAGGTAATGCTGAGTAGGACCCTATTGGGGCAGATAAAGGTCTCTGTCACCTTGGTCACTGTGTGTAATGGGGGTGAATTCAGTTCAATGGGCCTAGGGGGATCAGACAGCAAGTGTGAAAAATCGGGACGGGGTGGGGAGCAATAGGCGCTTATATAAGATAAAGCCCCACATACCGGGACATCTGGTTCCCCTACATGGGCGGGAAGCACGTGCTGATGGGCTGCAGTGACTTGGGGGTGTGTAGGGGTGCTAGTGGCTGTAGGTCCCCCTGCTCACGGCTCTCTCTGTGCAGCCCTGGCTGGGTGGGAGCGTTTCTCTGACTCATTCCCACTCGTTTTAGAAAGAATTGGATCTGAAACGTTTGCAACACGAGACACATATGCCTCACTTTCCACCCATTTTAAACAACGTAGGGTAGTGGGTGCAGGGCAAAACTGAAGCGTGGGCTCCTTGCAGTGAGGGGGCCTGAGATGGTAGGGCGGGGTGGGGGCCATCTGCCGGCAAAAGCCATGTCTCCCCCAGCACCCACCATGTCTCCTGATACCGAGAAATCGAACCGGGGGGAAGGAGTGTGTGTGTGTGGGGGGGCGGGGGGGGGGATTGTGGAAACTTCTTGTCCCTGGCATTTCTATGTTGCACGATCCCATTGTAACTCCCTTATCTCTGTCCTGTTCTCTCTCTCTGCTAGTTGGCTGCCCCCGTTGCCAGTCACTGCCCCTTCCCCAGTGTTGCCAACACTGATGATAATGATTGTTTTCCTTAAAGCTCCAGCTCCTGGAGTCAGGTGAAGATGTGATGATTTCAGCCTTCATTCTCAAAGAAAAAGAAGTTTCTAGCCCTCGTGGCTGTGGAGGAAGCTTCAAAATGTGATCCCAGTGCACCCTAAAGGCTCAAAAAGCAGAAGGCAAATAAAGCGAACCCCAAAGCTGTTATTCTTACACAATCTCATGATTTTAAAGCCAGTCTCCTGGGTTTTGGTGAGCCTGACTCATGACTGTTAAACATTTGGGGTTGGCAATCCTGTTTCCCCATTAGTGGCCTGTTCTCCCTCACCCCTCCCCTTCTATGGGCCCGTCTGCACCATCAAACCACCCGCCACAGAATCTGATCCCTGGACAGAGCGACTCTGGCCCGGCGAACACCGGAGTGGGGTTTGCAGTAGAACCCGGTTCTGATCCACATTCCCCTTCCCCCAGGTAGTGCAGACCCCCCCGGGGCTCAAATGGGACCTGGTCAGTCCTGTCTACACTGCAGCGCCCAGCCGTGCTCTAAGGGTGTTGGGAGCCACTATGCACTTAGTGGCGCTCCCAGAACAAGAGTGAGAATGTAGGCAGGGCCCAGACCTCTCCCCCATCCCTCCTTCCCTCCCTTCCAGGGCCGGTGCAGGGATATTTTGCGCCCTAGGCGAAACTTCCACCTTGCGCCCCCCTCCCCGTATATTGGTTCATTGAGGGGCAAATCCCAACGAGCCAGCCATGCCCAGGGGCTGCTCCCCACACCAGGTTCCCCCCTCCCCGCCCCCTGAACTCCCCTGGAGGGTGCACAGCCCCTCCTTGAGCCGTCCCCACCCCACCCCAGCGGTCCCCGCCCCAAGTCCACTCAACCACTGCAACCCACCTGGCGCGCCCCCGCCCCCCCCGGCCCCGCGCCCGCCCCCCCCCCCCCGGACCCCCCACCCCACCAACCCCCCCCCCCGCCCCCGGACAGCCCCCCCGGGACTCCCCGTACCACCCTGCCGCTCCAGCCGCGGGCTCCACCTGGAGCCAAAACAAACAGGCGGCGGAGCCCACAGCTCTTCCCCCGCAGCGTGCTGGCAATGCGACGCTTAGGCAGGGGGAGCGGGGGAGGGACTTTGCCTGCTGGAGGCCAATGGGAGCGGCTAAATCGCACTCAGAGGCTTGGTAGGTTCTAGTCTGAGATCAGGCCTGTAGCCTGATTTGGGGGTGTTAGTAATGTTGATTTGATTTATCAACTTAATTGTATTTTATTTTAATTAATTTTAATTAATTAATAATAATTAATCATTCATATTAATTAGTATGGTTTTAGGCTCGCCAATTTGTTTGATCAGACGATAAAAGTTCGTGTCCTGAATCAGGCTCCACAGAATTTATAAGGGACCCTCCAGGGTATGACAGGAAGCTCACACTGAGACAGATATGGTCATAAAGACTTTTTATTAAAATCAATGAAATAGTAATTAAATGGTAAAACAGTTAGAGTTACAGAGTTACAATTGTATGACTGTTATTCAAGAGATACATATGGTAATACAATATTATGTGCTGCAAAATTTGGTTAATACTCACACCCTGGTTTGATAACCTGGTGTTGGAAGATACGGGACCTCGCCTCTGGTGGTTCCGGTTTCACACCTCTTGCAGAGGCGTGCAGAGGAAACTAATGCGAAGAGCTGTCAAAGCTACTTCAGAATTTACTCTTTAGATTAACTAAAATAATCTAATACACAAACTAAAATAAAGTTTAGAGAGACCAAGCTTAGCCAAGTCCCTTTTGAACGTAAAATCTGAAAAGAAAATAAGTACGGCCTATTACTGGTTAATAGCCGTCGTAGCTGGATTGCATCAATACGTAGTTGAAGATGAAGATAGTGAAGTGTAGTGAAGAGGGGAGTAGTGGAGAGTAGAGAGACGTGAGTGAAGAAGAAGGAGGAGGAGGAGGTGCCATAGTGAGGTAGGTTACCTCTTTTTATAGGAATAAATGCTGGAAATCCTTCCTCTTATGCCCAAATTTCACTCTTCCCCCCCAGAAATGTTAGGGTATGCTTACCCCATAGGCTAATATGTATGTGCGTATGGATGACAGGTACGTGCGCACTTGTGGTGTACTTCTTAAGTCTGTGGGTACAACTTTGAAAAATCCCCTCTGCCATTTTTATTTGGGTGTAGGAAAAACAAGCTAAAAAGGTCAACTTTGCTTTTCTGGGTAGACGGGCACAGGATATAGCTTTGCTAACTTCGCTTTAGCTCAACACGCAGGTTTTTAGCCTCCAGGTTTCTTGCATTACAGCCAAACTGATTTTTAATATAAATCTATAAACCTATTACAATATAAAAACAACAAGGAGTCTGGTGGCACCTTAAAGACTAACATTTATTTGGGCATAAGCTTTCGTGGGTAAAAACCTCACTTCTTCA
>NW_020698363.1:0-3022 GCF_002925995.2 Terrapene triunguis | reverse complement strand
ATTGGGTGGGAGAGTGTGACAGGACCCTCTAGATGGATTCATCCAGCTCCCTGTCTTGGAGCAGGATTGATTTCAATTTGTATAAAGCATCTTCTTTTGACTATTCACTGTATATAGTCTGAGAGGCAGCTTGGTCCAGTGGCGAGGGCAGCGTTCTGTCTTGGCTCTGTGTGTGTATCAGCAAAGGAGGTTCTCCATAGCAGCACCCCCTCAGGAAGGATAAGGGACCTGCTTGTACAATAAACAGGACAGGGGTGATCTTTAGCTGGAATAATAATGGCCTGTGATTTGGAGTTGAAGGAGCAGGCGTTTAGCCTCTGCCCTCCAAGGGGTGTGTGGTTTATACAGTAATTTTGCCTCCTGCCTGCAGAACTGGGATTTATTACACTTGATGAGGAATAGTGAGACCTGGGTTCTAGTCCATCTGTGTCACTGACTCCATGAGGGGATATCATTTAAAGTGCATTTCTGCTCTGAGAAGCAGCATTGTGAGTCCCACATTGACCGTCTCTCTCAAGGATTTATGTATGTACGTATCAAATACAATCTGGTGACAAGTAAAACAATGTCCTTTTGCTCTAACTCCCAGCCCAACAAACTTGGGGTTTGTCTTCACATACAGTGCTACAGGGCCGCAGTAGCACCGGTGCAGCTGTGCCACTGCAGGGCTTATTGAGGATGCTCCTATGCCAACGGGAGAGCTTCTCCCACCTGCGTAGTAAATCCATCTCCCCGGGAGGCAGCAGGTGTGTTGGTGGGAGAAGCTCTCCTATCGATGTAGCGCAGTCCACACGGGGGACTAGGTTAATGTAACTACGTCGCTCAGGCCTGTGGATTTTCCACACCCGTGAACGATGCAGTTATACAGATATAGGTCTGTAGCGTAGACCTGGCCTTGTTCTGGGATCTTGGAATGCACACCTCAAATCAATTCAAAATTCTACTCTTCCTCAGTGGTCTCTCTGAGCACGTCACCCCCACACCCACCCCCCTTTGTTACCCTCATTGGCTCTCCCTTCTTCACTGTATCGAATACAAACTACTAGTCTTTACTTTGAAGGCAGCTTAGCCCTCCCTTACCAAGCCTTTATTGGCCATTTTCCTCAAGCACCTTCATGCTTTCAGCTATGCTGCCCCTTATCTTGGGAGCAGCTCCCGCATCACAATCCATAGTGTCCCTTCTTAAAACTCACCTCTGCTGTGATGCCTAAATCTCTTGACAATGGATAGGCAGCTGATCTGGTAAGACTGCTGCTGATTATTATGTTAATCATTATTGTTTCGGTTTTTACCTTGTCCTCCCCTCCTTTGTGTTTCATCCATCTTTTGTCTCATCGTATGTTACAGACTGTAAATTCTTTGGGGCAGGGCCTGTTTGATTTTGATTGTGTGTGTTCAGTGCCTGATTGGAGCCTAGTTGCTAGTGTAACAGAAATGTATAATGATGATAATAATCATAACAGAATCACGCTGGGTTCTGTCCTTCTCATGCTTCACCAGCAATAATGAAGATGTTACATGCTGAATTAAACCCTTGGTTATCCCTGTGCAACTTCACTATATTCCTATCATGCCCTGAGTGATACTTCTGCAACCTGATTCTCTTTATGGGTCTGGCATCGGTCTAACTGCCTGGAACTTGTAAACAATTCTGTTAATGCACAGGAAGAAATAGAATCAAGCTCCCTCTCACTGAGCTATCTTGGCTCTGCTAGGGGAACACGAGTGAAAAGCAGTCAAAACTATTTTAGTCATTCACGTGAGTAAATCTGGTTCTGAACACATCCAAGGGCTGAGGGAGAGGTGTTGTTTTTACATTGCCGCTGTTCAGAGTAAAATTGTACTTTCATCTCTCTCTGCCTCTTTCTTCATCTGGAGATAATCATAGAGTCATAGGACTGGAAGGGTCCTCGAGAGGTCATCTAGTCCAGTCCCCTGCACTCATGGCAGGACTAAGTGCTACATAATCACACTTTCTGACGTATGTAGAGGTCTTTGAGATCTATTAAGTACTGCATCCGAAGAAGTGAGGTTTTTACTCACGAAAGCTTATGCCCAAATAAATCTGTTAGTCTTTAAGGTGCCACCAGACTCCTTGTTGTTTCTGTAGATACAGTCTAACACGGCTACCTCCTGATATTAAGTACTGTTATTACTCCATATTCCAATTTCTCTTCTTCTCTCAATAGACCTCTTTATTTACCTTTCCTTTTTCTATCCATCTATTTCTTACTCTTCATCCTGTGTCGCTCCTTCCTTGGAATAGTGGGGGTTGGGGGATGCTCAGGTTTAAGCTGCATTGTCTAGGAAAGCAGGGGAGAAGGAAGGTTTACACAAGACTTTTGCTGGAAATGTCCCCTTCTGTATGGAATCGCTGACTCCACCGTTCTAGTTGTTACATCATGGCAACAGTTGCAAATCAGAGGCTCATGGGAATACAAAAATTGCTTTCAAGGCATAAACCTCACCACGCAAGAGAGAGGAAACCACTTCTATTTTAAAGGAAAGCGGAACTAAGACTGAGTTTTTGCAGTAAAAGAGAGAATTATATATATCTTTTATAGAGAGTTAAAAGGAGATGAGGAGGGACAGCTGGAATTAGGGTAACCGGGAGTGTAAATAAAGGATAATCTCTACTAAGGATAGTGCTGGCATTAAAGGCGATTTTGGACATAGGAGAACCTGAGTACACCAACCCTTACACTGTGGCACTATGACCACTTCTAGTGGCTAGACCACATAGAGATGTATGATTTTGCTACAGCCTTTGCACTAGTACAGCCAGGTCTTCCTGCTCAGGCAGTAGGGGGGACTTGTGCTTTCATATTGATAGCTTCTAGGTTCAATCCCGACTGCTGACAACCCACACAAGGATGTTCTGATACATACAGAAAGTGTGATCTTGGGGTTGGGCACATACAGCTGGCAGTGGGGTGTGTTAATGGTGTTAATAGCAAATGATCTTCTATTTTTTTCCCACCAGTATCTAAAGACTATGTCTCTGCTCCTGAGGAGTAACAGC
>NW_020698362.1:9278-12517 GCF_002925995.2 Terrapene triunguis | reverse complement strand
TGATCCGACCCCCAGCACCCGATGGCGTCTCAGGGCCTCCTTGGGGAGAAGCTGGGACTGGGGGGGGCAAGTAAAATCCAGCCTGGCTTCCCCCCCTTCAGAGCACTGCTGGCAGGGGGCCGTGCCCGGCCTGCCTGGGCGAGATAAAGCAGCCGGGCATCGTAGGGGCCTTGCCAGCGGCAGGTTTGTGTTTGTTCAGCTGCTGCCTCCCGATAAGGGTTTAGTCGCTGGATAAAGGCTGGGGAGGGGGAGAGGGAGGGGGCAGGGGAGGGGGGGCCTCTCCCCCCAACAGATCTGATGGAGGGAGGTGTGGCTGGGGCAGGACTCCTGGGTTCTCTCCCTGGCTCCGGGAGGAGTGGGGACAGGGTCTGGTGGTTAGAGCGGGGGCCTGGGTGCCAGGACTCCTGGGTTCTATCCCAGCTCTGGAGCCGTGTGGCTGAGAGTAAGGGGGCTGCCCCATAGCTGTTCCCTGCCGGGTCCCCTGGGGAGCAGCCCCTGCCCAGGCTGGGGCCGAGTGCTCTGGGCCCTGGGATGTCTCACAGCTCCTGCCCCGCCGGGGAGGGCCCTGCCCTGCACCCCCCAAGTGCCGCGAGCCCCACCCCCACTGAGTCGTTAGCCAGCACTAACCAGGGCTCTGGGCTATGGAGTCAAGTCCCGGGGAAGGGGCTAGCGTTAGTGACAGGGGATAGAACCCAGGAGTCCTGCCCCCGCCCCCGCTGTAACCACCAGACCCCCCTCCCCTCCCAGAGCTGGGGAGAGAACCCAGGCATCCTGGCTCCCCACCCCCTGCTCTAACCACCAGACCCCACTCCCCTCCTGCAACCAGACCCAAAATGCCCGGCTGGGCCCAGAGGTGGCGGGAGCTTGTGCTTGGGGAGGCCTCAAGAACCCGTGTGTTTCCCTGCTCCTGCGCCAGCCCCCGCGCCAGCGCCCTCCACGTCAGTGCCCCACGGCCTTCCCTTCTCATCGCTCTGAAGGCTGCGTTTCCCCGGTCCCAGGGCTCAGCCCCCAGCCCCGTCCGTCCCTCAGCCATGGGGCCGCTGCTAGCCGCCAGCACTAAGATGGCTGCCAAGTTTTAAGATGGCTGCCAGCAGCCGGCAGGGCCGAGCAGGGAGCGGGGCCTGAGCCAGCTTTGGGGGGCCGGGCCTTAGAGGAGATGGACCCGGGGCAGGGGGCGGCGCCCCGGCTGATGCCAGGAGGGGGGGCAGAGCGTGGGCTGTTGACATAGGTAACCCGCGGGCTGGCGGCCGCCCGTGCCAAGCCTGCAGGGGAAGGCCGAGGCCGATTAACTCTTCGGAAGCCTCAGGCCTGGAGGTGCCCAGCCGGGCAGCCCCACGGGGCACTGCCGGAGAACCAAGGGCAGTGCCCATCTCTTGGGTCCTCGGCCTAGTCCTGTGCCCAGCGCCAGCCTCAGGGCCATGGCGCCACCCTGCCGCCGAGGGGCCGCTGCCTCCGCCGGGGGGATGGGGGCTGAGGAAGGGGGTCGGGACGTGGCCCATTAACCCCAGCAGAGAAAATGTGGGGTGAGGGTGGAGGAAGTGCTGCGCCCATGGGTACACTACGGGCACTACCACTGCACGCTCATGGCACCAGGGCTGCAACGCCCAGGCAGTGCCACTGCAACACCCAAACTGCGCCACTGCAACGTCCGAACTATGCCACTGCAACGCCCGGGCTGCGTCACTGCAATGCCCAAATCGCGCACTGCGACGTCCGAACTATGCCACTGCAATGCCCAAATTGCACCACTGCGAAGCCCAGGCTGTGCCACTGCAACACCCAAACTATGTCACTGCAATGCCCAAATTGCACCACTGCAACGTCTGGGCTGTGCCACTGCAACAACTGAACTATGCCACTGCAACGCCCGGGGAGTGCTAATGCAACACCTAAATCGCGCCACTGCAACGCCCGGGGAGTGCCACCGCAACGCCCGAATCGCACCACTGCAACGTCCAAACTATGCCACTGCAACGCCCGGGCTGCGTCACTGCAATGCCCAAATTGCGCCACTGCAACACCCGGGCAGTGCCACTGTGACACGCAAATCGCGCCACTGCAAAGCCTGGGCTGTGCCACTGCAGTGCCGGGGCTGTGCCCTGATGCGCAGTAGGGGTGGAGGGGGGCTGGCTCCAATGCCCTGTATTGGGGAGGGGCATCAGGGGGGAGTGGAAACCGGGTGGAAAATGAAGGGTGAGCAGCTCTACGGGAGCCCCGAGACCGCCCCGGGTCCAAGGCCCAAGGGGGTGGGCAGCTGGGGGGGGGAAATGGGGTGGGGCCATGGCACTGCTGGGTGCACCTGGCGCACGGTTCTGAAGGCCACTTTGGGACAAGCTATGGGGAGTCTCTGGGGTCAGGCTGGTTCCCCTGGGGTGCGTCTGGGTTTGTTGTTGTCTGTTCTGGTAACGACACAGACCCCCTCCAGGATCGGGCCCCCTGTGCCGGGCGCTGCCCAGACCCCCGCCAGGATCGGGCCCCCTGTGCCGGGCGCTGCCCAGACCCTGACATTGCTCTGTGTTTGTGTGTTACAGAATCCGGACAATCAGACAGTTCAAACCAGCAAGGAGATGTGGACATCAAACCAGTGCCCAACGGTGAGAGACCCCCACAGCCGCCAATGCCCCCCCACAACCTCCCCTAGCCCCCCACAGCCCCCCCCCGGGCCCCCCCCAGCCCCCATCAAACCACTGTCCAATGGTGAAAGACCCCCACAGCCCCCCATGTCCCCCCACAACCTCCCATAGCCCCCCCACAGCCTCCATCTCCCCATTCCCCCCAGCAAATCCCTGCCCAACAGTGAGAGACCCCTACAGCCCCCCATCAAGCCACTGCCCAAGGTTGAAACCCCCACAGCCCCCCATGACCCCCTAGCTCCCCACAGACCCCATCTCCCCATCCCCCTATCAGACCACTGCCCACTGGTGAGAGCCCCCCACAGCCCTCTGTCTACCCCACTTAATCCTTGCCCTGCTTCCCTGCCCCAAGACTGAAAGGCATCAGCAGAGCTGGGGGGACCCAGGGCTGGGCTAGCAGAGACTGCGGGTCGGGAGTGAGGGGCATTGGCAGAGCTGGGGGGGCAGGGCTGAGCTGGCAGGGGGCTGCAGGTAGGGAGTGAGGGGCACTGGCAGAGCTGTGGGGGCAGGGCTGGGCTAGCAGGGGCTGCGGGTCGGGAGTGAGGGGCGCTGGCAGAGCTGGGGGGCAGGGCTGGGCTAGCAGGGGCTGCTGGTCGGGAGTGAGGG
>NW_020698362.1:0-9178 GCF_002925995.2 Terrapene triunguis | reverse complement strand
GGGAGTGAGGGGCACTGGCAGAGCTGTGGGGGCAGGGCTGGGCTAGCAGGGGCTGCGGGTCGGGAGTGAGGGGCGCTGGCAGAGCTGGGGGGGCAGGGCTAGCAGGGGGCTGTGGGTCAGGAGTGAGGGTCACCAGCCGAGTCCATCACCTTGCTCCGTGCTCCGATTGCTGCCCCGCTGACGCCCGTCTCCTCCCTCCCTTCAGGGCATTTGACTTTCCAGGACTGTTTTGTGACGTCGGGCGTCTGGAACGTGACGGAGCTGGTCCGAGTGTCCCAGAGTGAGTGATGGCTTCAGGGGGCGGCCCTAGATCCCCCTGGGGGTCCTTTCTCCTCCTCGTACGTCTCCAGGGGGTGGGCTAGAGAGGCTGGCACGGGGTGCCCATGACGGGTGCCCGTGGCAGGATATGGAGAAACTGTCCAGCTAGGCAGGCAAATCGTTCTCTGTCTCCGTCTCGCTCCATCGATCTATTTCCCCCCCTGCCCTGTGCCCCTGATCTCACTCAGCTCCCCCTTGGGAAGCGGATCCTAGGGGCGTTGGGAAAGGCCCGGGAGGGGGCAGGAGCCCCCCTGCACGCCCACAGGCTGGCTGGGGAGCTAAGCCAATGGCTGCGGGGGGAGGGGGGTAGGGGAGGGGGGCACTGCAGAGGAGGAGGCTCACACACCCCGGGCCGGGCAAAGGCCTAGGCACCGTTGGCAGAACCAGGGGGGCTGGCGCCGGGGGGCACGGGCCCAGCAGAATGGCAGCTCTCCCAGGAGAGGGGAAAGTTTCCAGCCCCTGCAGTTGGGGAGAAAAGCTCGGAAACGGGACCTGAGCGTAACCGACACTGCCTGAGCCTGCAGAGAGCCTGAGCCCGTTGCCCTGAGGGGGCGGGGCCATGGGGCAGGGGCGGGGTTATGGGTCGTGTCGGGTGATTGCTGTGCCCAGCAGCTGGTCTGTACGGGGCATAGTACCCCTGGCACCAGCTGCGTGCCCGGTGCCCCGCACTGCCCCTCACCCACTGTCTCTCCTCCCGCAGCTCCTGTGGCCACGGCGTCGGGTCCCAACTTCTCCCTGGCGGATCTGGAGAGCCCCAGTTACTACAACATCAACCAGGTGACCCTGGGCCGGCGGTCCATAACGTCACCTCCTTCCACCAGGTACGCTGCGGCCGGGGGGCTCCTCCCTCTGCCCCGGCCGCCCTCGGCCTCTCCCCCTCGTCAGACGGTCCCGCCCTGGGGCCGATGCCCCACTCCCCACCCACTGAGCCAGCCCGTCCTCGCCCTGGGACTGCATCAGAGCCGGCCCCCCTGTTCCCCGCCTCCCCGCCTGTCACCCTGCCCTGCGGCCAATCAGGGCCAGCGCCCCCTAGAGGGGAAAGGCCCTGAGCCTGCCTGTCACCCCGCCCAACCTCTCCCCCTCACTGCCCCCCCCAGCTCCACCAAGCGCCCCAAGTCGCTGGATGACAGCGAGATGGAGAGCCCCGTGGACGAGGTCTTCTACCCCGGGACGGGGCGCTCGCCCGCCGCCGGCAGTAGCCAGTCCAGCGGCTGGCCCAACGACGTGGACGCAGGTACGGGGGGGCGCGCAGATCGGGACAGGGACCAGGGGCGGGGGGACCCCCGGGGGGCTCGCCATGTTGTGCATTCCCCCCAGAACACACCAGCAGGGGTCAACCTGCAAAGATCCCCAGCTCCTCCCCCGTATGGGCCCCCTTGTCACCCCAGGGCTGTGCCCGGAGTGCGGGGGTTGGGCCCCCCCAGATTTCCTGCCCCCCGTGTCTCCATGCGGGGCCCTGGGAAGCCATGGGGCACGGCTGCACTCCAGCCTTTGCAGGGAAGAGCTGGGCCAGGCTGCGTCTGGGGAGCGGGGGGAGAGAGCAGCTGCCCCATGTCAGGATGTGGGGCTGGGGGCTGCGTTGGGGGGAGTCTGGGGTGAGGCCAGGAGCTGGTTGGTCCAAGTCACAGAAGCATCAGAGTCATTTGGCATCTAGGGGCTGGGCTAACAGGGGCTGCGGGGCAGGAGTGAGGGGCACTGGGAGAGGGCAGGGGGGCAGGCCTGGGCTAGCAGGGGGCCAGAGCATCTTGGCTCCTGTAAGGAATTAGTGGCGAGCCCCCAGCGTGTCATTCGGGGGCGGGGGGCAGTGAGTGGTGAGACTGTCTGGGAGCTGCTCTCTGTCCGTCCATCTCTGTCTGTCCGTCTGTCTCTCTCCATTCACCCCCCTCTGTCTCCTCAGCTCCGAACAATTCACTGGTCTGTACAAACAACGAAAACTCCTCTCTCAGGGAGGGCAGTGGGGTCTAGTGGTTAGAGCAGGGGCTGGGCGCCAGGACTCCTGGGTTCTCTCCTAGCTCTGGGAGGGGAGTGGGGTCTAAGGGTTAGAGCAGGGGGGCTGGGAGCCAGGACTCCTGGGTTCTATCCCTAGCTCGGGGAGGGGAGTGGGGTCTAGTGGTTAGAGCAGGGGGCTGGGAGCCAGAACCTGTTGGCTCTGAGACCTTGGTGAGCCTCTTCCCCTGTCTGTGTGAACTGGGCATTGTTATTCTGATTTCCATTCTGTCCGTGCCAGGGTCTCTGATCAGCACTGGGTCTGGCGAGCGTCATTCTGGGCACTGGGAACCCCCCGGTGATAACCCCCATGTCCCGCCAAGTCCTGCCAGTTCCCCAGGTGCCCCCTGCACCGGGCGCTGCAGACACACAGCAGGCAGCAGATGGATCAGATGGGGAAACTGAGGCATAGACAGGCAGCGACTCTGAGTGCCAGGATCCAAATCCAGATCTCCTGGGCCCCAGCCGTGTGGGGGTGGGGACAACCACCTGATAACGTGGGGGTAGGAGCAGCGCTTGTGCCATCCCGGCAGAGGGCAAAGCCTTGGTCTATAATCCCATATAGCCAGCACCCCCTGCTGGGCCCACAGGTTATTACCCTGGGTGCTCCCCGCCCTGAGGGTCAGGGTGCCCCTCGCCAGGCATCACCCCCTCCAGCTCACACTCACAAAGGAGAGACGCTTGCCAACATGGGCACCATGCCAGCCGCAGCATGGGCGAAGGGGGCGGGGTCTGGCGCTGTCGATGCGGGGAGCGCTGGCAGTGCTGGCACAGGGCATGACGGCACCAACCCCAGGAACAAGGCTGCTCTGGGCCATCACAGCTCTGCCGGTGCCCCTCACTCCCGACCCGCAGCCCAAGCCGGACTGTGCCCCATGGCCAGTTTGATAGGGTCCCCCGGAGGCTGCAGCTAGGGCGACCTGATAGCAGGAGGGCGAAATCAGACGGGGGGAGACGCCGGGACAAGACAAAGCCCCGAATCTCAGGATGTCCCTATAAAACCGGGACCTCTGGTCCCTCTAGATGCAGCCAACGCCAGGGCCTGTGCCCCCCCCCCCCAGCAGGTGGTCATGGGGATCTCCCTCCCCCACCAGCCGCCCGGGCACCAGCAGGCCCTGCCTGGCGTGGAGATGAGGATCGTGTGGCGTTCCCCCTCCCCCCGCCACATTGGGTTTGTCCCCGACAAATGGCCCGTTTCGCGGCACAGCTGCGGGGCTGGCGGGGCCTGGCAGCCGTCTGACGGGCACAGGTGTTCACAGCTGGCTGGCAGCTCCTCCGAGATCAGGTGCCAGGCAGCTGGCACAAGAAGGCAGGCTCCCGGTGGAGCCGCTCGCGCTCCCTGGGCCCCGGAGGCCCCCTCGGGCGGGAGAAGAGGAGCAGGGACCGGCTGAGCCCAGGGCGCGGGAGATGGGCGGTGAGCTGTGCCACCCGCTGGCATTACAGCGCTCACTCGTCCACCTCAGCTCTTGGCAGCCCCGGCCTCCGACTCCTGCAGGCGTCCCTGGGTGGGGACAGCTGCAGGGAGAACCTCCCAGCCCACCCCAGCGTCTCCCCCATCCCAGACCCCCCACTGCCAGCAGCCCTGTGCTCACTGCCAGCTCGGGATGGGCTGGTCCCACGCCCCCAAGAGGGGAAAGGTCCTGGGTCCCCCCACAAGCCAGCCAGTCCCCTGCCCTAAGGCCAGATCAGACCTGGCGCCCCCTAGAGGGGAAAGGCCCCGTGTCCCGTTCCCTGACACCTCCCTGCCCCCACCCAGCCCTGGTGGGGTGTCTTCCTCTGTCTTGGGGCTGGGGGGGTCGGGGATGCCCTGACCCTCCCCCCAGCCCCGCTGTGCTCATAGAGACCCCGGGGGCCTCCTGCCAGCAGCACCCATTGCCCAGGGGCTTGAGGGGGACCCCTTCAGTGCTGACTCCTGAGATCGGTGGGAGCTTCCATGCTCAGCCCCCCTGCGAATCCAGCCTCAGGGGGCTGGCGCGTGGACCCCCCCCCCAAATGGAGACACCCCAGAGCCTGGGGAAGCAGGCCATGCCGATCTGGCGAGGGAAGATGGGTGGCAGCGGGGGGGGGGGGGGGGGTTGGGCGCCTGGACTGGCCCGGGCCTGGGGGATCCAAGCGACGACAGCTGGTCAGTGTCGTTACCCGCCGGGCTTGGGGCCGTCCATAAATCTCCAGCTGCTGGAGTCACATGAATGCGGGAAAATTGCGGCTGAAAGACGTGAACATCAGAGTCCGGCCCTGCAGGCGGAGGCCTGAGGCTCAGATCCCAGGAGGCAAATCAGAGCGTCGCGGATCCAGGCTTCCAAACAACGCACGGGCCTTTGTAGCCAAGGGGGGCCCTGAAAGCCGATGGCGGGATCGTGGGGACGCCCAGGGCAAGGGAGACACTGGAGTTAGCTGGGAAAATCCAGGCCCCCGGAGGGGCCTGATGGGCAGGGACCTACAGGGCAGCGAGGGCAGGGCAGCGAGGGCAGGGCAGCGGCTGGGGCCCAGGCCAAGCAGGGGTGACCTAAGCAGGATACTAATCCATCTTTCCGCCTGTTAACCCTGCCCTCTCTCGCTGATTCCTCGCCAGGACCGGCTTCCCTAAAGAAGTCAGGGAAGCTGGATTTCTGCAGCGCCCTCTCCACCCACACCACCTCCCCAAGAATGGCTTTCAGCCACCACCCGCTGCCGGTCCTTGCAGGAGTCAGACCAGGTGAGAACCAAAGCCGCTATCCTGGGGTGGGGGGGGGGACCCTTCCCTCCAAGCCACGGTGGTTCTGGCACCCGATCTCGCTCGCTTTTCCTCTCTCTGTCTCTGTCTCTCCTCTGTCGAGGCAGCTAAAGGGTTAAGGATGCGGGGGAAAGGGCAGATTTTATGCTGCGTTAGGCGATCATCGCCTGAGTAGGGATTATTAGAGTGACTCCAGAGTGACTCCAGAATAGCTGGGATCTTGGAGGAGTTAATCCAGAGTGACTCCAGAATAGCCAGGATTTAGACAGATCTGGATGAGTTGGGATTTTGGTGGAGTGACTCCGGCATTGCTGGGATCAGGAGCTGGCCTGCCGCATGTAGCCAAGGGGGTCCCTTTGTCTCCTGGGGAGCAAGTGGAGCCGTGGTTACTGGTCCCTGCAGGCTAGGATGCCTGGGTCCCAACTGTTGGGGGCCCATGCCAGCACCATAGGGGGCAGGGAGCCTCCAGCGACCAGCGAGCCCGGGACCCCAGCCAGCTGCCTGTGGCCTGGTGCCAGCGAGGTGATGAGGGGACACTCCCAGCAGCCTGTTCCCCATGGAACAGGGGTCGTCCTGCCCCCCTTGGGGGAACTGGTCCATCACCCGGCACTTCTCAGGGCTAGGAAATACTTCTCTTGGATCGGGAGTGAGGGGCACCGGCAGGGCCGGGGGGGGGGCCAGGGCTGGGCTAGCAGGGGCTGCGGGTCGGGAGTGAGGGGCACCGGCAGAGCTGGGGGGGAGCCCAGGGCTGGGCTAGCAGGGGCTGCGGGTCGGGAGTGAGGGGCACTGGCAGGGCGGGGGGGAGCCCAGGGCTGGGCTAGCAGGGGCTGCGGGTCGGGAGTGAGGGGCACCAGCAAGGCTCAGCCCTTCCTGTGGGTTTGCTCGGGGGTTCCTCGGTCTTTGCCGGTGGGACGTCTGCGCAGCTCCTGGGGGGCTCATGCAGGCCCCGCTCGGTGGAGTCTCGGTCATTGGGCCTCTCCGGGGGCAGTGGGGGTGTGACTGGGGTGGGGGCCGTGAAGGGGCAGGGGGTAATTGGGGGAGTGACCAGTGTGGGGGCGGGGGAAGGGGCGGGGATGTGGGGGGGGGGGGGGGGGGGGGGGGGTGTCTGGGGGGCATTTCACTTGAAGGGCCGACCTGACTTGGACTCTAGGACATGGCCCCCCCACGCACTCGGCTGACGTGGCCCCCCCAGGTGGGGTCCCCCAGAGGAGGAAGCCCGGCTGATTGGGAGCCGCAGCGCTGCCCCCCGGTCCCGCGCCCCCTGCCAGTTCCCCGAGCCCTATAGCGGCAAGTGCACCCGAGTGCTGCCCACTGACTGGTCCGTCAGGGCCGGCATCTGGGTGGCGCCCGCTGGCTGGTCCATCGGGGCCGGCATCTGGGTGCCGCCCGCTGGCTGGTCCGTCAGGGCCAGCGCCCGGGTGGTGCCCGCTGGATGGTCCGTCAGGGCCAGCGCCCGGGTGGTGCCCGCTGGATGGTCCGTCGGGGCCAGCGCCCGGGTGGCGCTCGCTGGCTGGTCCGTCGGGGCTGGCGTCTGGGTGGCGCCCGCTGGCTGGTCTGTCAGGGCTGGCGCCCAGGGTCCCAGCCCTTGGGGAGTCTCTCGGAGAGGAGTCGTGGAATGACGCCCCGGCCCTGCCTTCTGGCGGGACCGTGAAAGGGGAGAGAGACCAGGACGTGGGGCTCGGCTCCTCCGCCAGCAGGTGGGGCCTTGAAGCTTGGAGGGCCCAGCGGGTGGGCGAGGGGGGGTAGGGAGTGAGAGGACAGGGCCTGAACTGCTGAGAGGGTGGGGGGGCACACAGCAGCTGTTACCAGCAGACCCCTGACCCCCCCCGCCCCCCTTTCTCTCTCCCCGTCCCAGGAAGCCCCCGGGCAACAGCCTCGGCCCTGCACTTCCCGTCGACTTCCATCATCCAGCAGTCCAGCCCCTACTTCACCCACCCGACCATCCGCTACCACCATCACCACGGCCAGGACTCGCTCAAGGAGTTCGTGCAGTTCGTCTGCTCCGACGGGTCGGGCCAGGGCACAGGGCAGGTGAGCGCCGCCGGCCACGCCCCTCCGGATGCTGCCTCCGGGGGGGGGGGGGGCGCCGGCCCGCGAAACAAGGCCCCCCCACGGCTCCCCTCTCCTCTCCTCTCTCTCTGTCTCTCTCTCTGTCTGTGGGGGGCAGGGGACAGGCAGTGTGATCCCGGTCGGGGCGTCGGGGGGCGATGTAACGCAGGGGCTGCTCTGGGTTGGGATTGTTGGGGCAGCTAAGGGGCCAAGAGGGAACATGGCATGTTAGGGGTGATGGAGCTCCAGGGTGGGGGGGGCCGAGTCGAAGGCGGGGCTCTGGGCCCACCCACGTCCCGTCACAGCCACTGGGACACGCTAGCCTGCAGCATCTAGAAGGTTCCGGAAACCGGCAGCCTAGAACCGGCGTCACTCTGGAACGTGAGGAGTTCTAGAAGATAAAGTGCTAACGGGGTGGGGCCTCTCGGGGCAGGTTCTGGGGGGCGGGGCCTCGCAGGGCAGTTTTTAGGGGGCGGGGCCTCTCAGCATTGTGGAGTTCTACGGGGCGGGGCCTCAGCATCACAGTGTTCTAGGGGGCAGGGCCTCAGAGCAGGGCCTGAGAGCAGACCCTAGGGGGCGGGGTTCTCAGAGCAGGTCCTGGGGGTGGGGCCTCAGAGCAGCTTCTGGGGACGGGGCCTCAGCAGCACGAGGTCTGTCGCGGGCGACTTTCTCCACCCAAAGCCAGACTGCTGGAGTGATACGTTGCCATGGAGACTGCGCCTCAGGCCAGCTCCTGCGGGATGGGGGAACTGTGCTGGGCACAGCCCCAGGGGTCCCCCAGGAGCACGGGACGGGGGCACTCAGTGATCCGTGCCTAGGACACAATCAGCTCCGCCCTCTGGGGGTGGCTGGTGCCCCTCGGGGTGCCTCTGGGACACCCACTCTCGGCCCGCGAATGCCTCCCTCTGGAGGCCATGTGCAGCCCTTGCCCCGGCACCGGCCGCAGAGGGCTCTGAAGCTCTGGAGCGTCGTGCCTACAGGAGACGTCCCGCCACCAATCGCCACTATGGACAGTTGGCTCACGCCACGGCCTGCTCACGCGCCGGGGCAGCGCCGGGGCTGGGAGGGCCGTGCCCATCACAGCGGCTGGCGTTAAATATCTGGAGCCCAGCACAGAGACAGCCTTGAGTCATGCCCCCGGGGAGAAACCAGGGCAGGACGCCGGGCAGAGAAGACGCATCTGGAACACCCTGCTCCTTGGCTCTTCCCTGCCGGTCCCGCTCTGGGCCAGCCTTCGCAGATCACGCTCCTCTCCCCGCCTCCCCCTCCGTCCCTCTCCCGGGCATGCCCAGCACCGGTCCCTGGGCTCCACCACGGACCTGTCCTTTCCAGCCTGGAGCCCCTGAAGACGGAGGGACGGGCCGGCCGGTTCACACCAGGTGGCACTTCCCCGGGTTCTGCGTGGAGGGGAGACGCCATTGCCCACGGCCGGCGAGTGAACGACCAGGCGAGCGACGGCCCGGCCCGTGGCTCATCCATGGAGATCTGGCAGTGGGCAGCAGGTCGAGGGTGCGAAGGGGGCAGAGGGCAGGGCCTAGCCAGGGCGTGGGGGGACAGGCCAGCGATGGACGGACAGACACACTCTTCCCACCCTTTGCTTTTTTTAAAACAAGTCCATTTTTTTTTGGTAAAAAAAGGATTTTTTGGAGGAAAAGCGCCCCCAATAAAACACCGGAACAAAGCAAGCCCCAGCGCCCCGTCCCGGCGCCGCCGGCCGGTACTGCATCTTTACCGTTGCCTTGTCTCGGCTCGCCGTTCACGCATCCTTGTATTTATGTTGTTCGCAGCCTAACGCTAGCGGCCAGGGCAAAGTCACGGGCTCATTTTTGCTGCCGCCGCCCCCACCTGTGGCCAGACCTGTGCCCCTTCCAATGCCTGACACAAAATCCACCAGCACTAACCCAGAGGGCGGAGCGCCGACACCTACATCACCCTGTAAGTGGACGCCCGACAGCGACGACACAACCCCCCAGGCAAACCCACCCCCAGCCTGGTCCTCACGCACGGAGCCACCAGCCAGGCCGCCGGGGAGAGGGGGGAGGGGAAGGGGGAGAAGGGACAGCTGAAGAGGAATGTGAAGCTTAGATACATGGGGGTAGGGATGGGGATGGG
>NW_020698361.1:0-9213 GCF_002925995.2 Terrapene triunguis | reverse complement strand
ATATTTATATTTATATTTATATATATATATAAAAACTAGAATCAAACTGGGATCTCCACTCCACACTCTCTCTCTCTAAAATATGGTACCATTATTGGTTGTATAAAAATTAAGTTTTTACTTCAAGTAGCTTCCTTTGCATTTACTATCTTGTGCTGATGTAGTACAGGGAGTTTTTCTCTTTTCAACATACCAATTTTACTCTACTGGTTTCTGTAATATTGCCATTGTTTTTAGTAGAGTAATTCTTTCAGATCTCCTGCAACTTGTTTTTGGCTTCCATCTCCATCTGAAAGTCTTGTGTGAAAGAAAATATCAATCTTTGGTTGTCATTGAGCACATTCAGACATTTTAGTGTTTTGCTTTAAAATTAACACCTAGTTTTAAAAGCATTGAGTTCTTTGTAATTTTTATATCTAATAAAACAGGTTTTGAAAGTCTAGTTGGATTTAATTTCCATTTATTTTTTCAAATGTTTCTTGTGCCTCAATATGCTTAAATGGATTCTTAAACAAACCTTCATGGGGTAATAGCAGCATTTGTGTCTATGTACCTATAGCAAATGGTAACCCACTTTCAGTCACTTGAAGAGCTGGTCAGAAATTGGTGACAAAATAAACAAACAATGGAAATGAAAATGTCCCTAGTTGTTTATGGGTTCCCCCTCCCCCCCATTTTCTGATCTGCTTTATGCTAGGCTGGTTTTAAAATGGTGTTCAAGAAATAAAAGGCTGAGTGTCCCATTACCAAACTCCTGAGACGTTAAGTTCTTTTAAATGTTTTCAGTTTTCTTTAGTATGTATAGTTAAGAAGGTAGTTTTTACCTGTTTGGTGTAATGAGTTAGGTAATTGAGGATTGCTTATGGATTACTTTTGTCCTTCCTCTAGAGCACTGGGTATTTGGCTTCTGGCGGAAGCAGGATTGTCTGATACACCTATGAGCATAGGATTTGTCATACTGAATACAGTGGTTTCTGCTTGAATTGTAAATGTTTGCCTTTGAGTCATCAGTTTTCTTATGGGTACTGCTGAATTTCCTAATTTAACTTTGTCATAGGTTATGGTTAAATTGTCTAACTTAAGATGAGGAAAACATTCAACGGACACCATCAATTTGAATATTGCATTTTCCTCTTTTACATTTGTGTGTGTGTGTGTGTGTGAGAGAGAGAGAGAGAGAGAGAGAGACTTCAAAACAAATGAAATTTCAATTTGATGGAACTATACATGACATCTCATGCTAGGCTGTGAAGTAAATGTAAAATTCTTGTAACTTGATGCTTACCTAGGGAAGCTATATGCAAAATAAATGCTGTAAGTTTTGAAATCATGTTAAAAACTGTTGATAACTTCCACTTTGTTTGTGGGGAAACTTTCATTAACTTAAATGAGAGCATGACGTAGACCAGCATTTCTCAAATGTGGCCACCATGGCTGCATGCGACCACCAGGGGCTTTTCTTGTAGCCACAACCTCATGGGCTGTGATGGAGGGTGAGGGGCAAAGTAGTGTGTCCCCCCCCCTTCCCTGTTGCTTCTGGATGCACTGCCTTGATGTTGGTTGCTGGGGTCACCAGCAGGGAGGGCCCTGCCCCCCCCTCTGGAGACACCACGCTGGAGGAGCAGGCAGTTGGTGAGTTCCCCACCTTCCCAGGAGTGTTGAGACCCAGGCTTGGGCTCCAGCCCTGGGGCGGTTGGGGGTTGGGCTCCAGCTCCGGCGGTGGCAGGCTCCAGGCTCTGGCCGTGCAGCTTCATGGTCCAGGCCCTGTTCCCCAGCTGCAGGGCTTCGGGCTCTGGCCACAGGGCTTTGGGCTCCAGCCCCCTGCTGCCTCCCTTTGCCTCCGTCCCGGCCCCCGCTGCCTTCCCCCTCTTCTCCCCCCCCCCCCCCAATCCAGGGCTTAATTTGTCTCCAGGCTTGCCAGGGGTGAGTAAGTCTGCTGTGAAAAGTGATACTTGTATGTTTGGTAATATCACTTTTAATAACCGACTTACTAGCTAGCAATAAATAAATTAGAATGATTTGGACGTGTTTATATGCACATTTTTGTTTTTCCTAAAGCTTATTAAGTATTGTAAGAGCGTCCACCAACAAGAGTTGATGGCCACACTCTGAGGCCACCAAAAGATTTGTCCTGAGAATCCCTGAGTTGAATAGCACTGTTTAGCTCAAAGGATCCCAAAGAAATTTTACAAACTAAACAGGGATCTCTATCTTCCCCCCCCCCCCACTGAAATGCAGATACTTCTGGGATGCAACACATGGACAAATTTAACAGGTCATACCATCACACTGCAGTTTAGGGCTGGAAGTGAAAAACACGCTCTACTTGGAATTGCAAGTATAATTTCAGGTAGGCAGCAGGGATGAACTTACAGGTACGCCAGAGTCCTGAGCAGGGGGCGGGGCCTCAACCGGAAGAGGCGGGGACTCAACCGGAAGAGGGGGGGCTTTAAATACCCGGGCCCTTTAAATCAAGATTTAAAGGCCCAGGGGCTCCGGCTGCGGCTGGGAGCCCCAGGGCCTTTAAATCACCCCCGGAGCTACCAGCTGCAGAGGTGGCTGGGAGCCCGGGGGCTAAGGGGCGATTTAAAGGGCCCAGGCCTCCGGCTGCTGCTACCACAGCGGAGCCCCAGGCCCTTTGAATCACCACTGGAGCCCTGCCGCCGCTACCCCAGGGCTCTGGCAGCCAGGCTCCGGTGGCAATTTAAAGGGCCTGGGGCTCCGGCTGCTGCAGGGGGCTCCGGCTGCTGCAGGGAGCTCCGGGCCCTTTAAATCGCCAGCCTGGGGAAGCCGGTCCGGCACGGCATACTGGCTCTTGCTGGTACACCGTATCGGATTGTACCGGCTTACTTTCACCTCTGGTAGGCAAAAGAGAGGAAGCATTATGTAGAGGTTAAAGTGTAAACCTGGCAGTCAGGAGACTTAAGTTCAGTTCCTGGTGTGACTTAAGGCAAATCAGCCTCTTTGTGCTCATGTTTCCTTATCTAAAAAACGGGGACAGTAATTCTCCTTGTGTCAAAGGAGTCTTATGAGTCTTTATTTACTGAACTTTGGGATCCCTGGATGGAGACCGGTGTTATAGAAATGAAAATATTATAATTTGCCGGAGGTGGAATTTGTCTAGGGTTCTGGCATCGTGTCCTTATTCTTTGTGAAAAGTAATGTGGGTTTTTTAATAAGCACAAGTGGTCAGGTGAAGTCTCAGCTTTATGTGCCATGTGAAAGTCACCACCTACAGCAGGACAGTGCCTCTGCTCTAAGGCACTGATTTAGTTCCCATTCAGAGGGAAGAGAGCTACTCCCAGAATCACGGAGACCACTCAGTGTAGAAAGGTGACCTAATTCTGATTCTGCATCCCAGACTGTGGATTATCCTCATTCACTGCCCCAGCTTTTACAAACTGAGGACAAGTTATTCCCCATTCAGGAGCTCCCTCTGTTCACTCCCCTTTCTGCGCTGCGTATATCCATCAGACTCTAGCTTGTTTTCAAGGCTGTATGCAGGGACTTTTCATTTGACTCTGCTGATCTGACTCTTTTTTTCCCCATCCCTTTCCCATCATCTCTCCTCATTTAAATTACTTTTTCTTTTCCTTTCTTTGGCAGAGCGGTCGCTTCTGTCTGAGCCATTGAGTAACTATTTTTGTTCTTGTGGCACCTTAGAGACTAACAAATTTATTAGAGCATAAGCTTTCGTGGGCTACAACCCACTTCTTGTTGTTTCACTCTATATGCATCCGAAGAAGTGGGTTGTAGCCCACGAAAGCTTATGCTCTAATAAATTTGTTAGTCTCTAAGGTGCCACAAGTACTCCTGTTCTTTTTGCGGATACAGACTAACACGGCTGCTACTCTGAAACCTATTTTTGTTCTGAGTTAAAATAGGGAATTGCAGAACTACCCTGACTGCATGCTTGGCAAATCCATAATACTGGAGTTGTCTCAGGGAGGTGGGAGGGGGGTTGGTCCTTGTTGCTGGTCTTTGTCCAGCAGCTTTTTGAACAGTATCTGGTCTCACAGGACAAACGAGGCCTGAGGAACTGGTAGACAGATTCTCTGGGAGAAAAGCAACTGATGGGGGAGGTGACAAGGGTTTCCTCTTTAGATTTCTTTTAAATTAAAAAGTTCAAATCACACAAGCTTCATTTCCCACCTTATCACTGAATCAACATGCATTCACCACAGTTTGAATACTTCTTTAATTGAATGTCCATACAAATGAAACTGTCTCTCACTTCATTAGAAGGCTGCTTTTAGTGTAAATTTGAGCAATATAAAGGGATGAATTATTGATGATGATTCATGTGGTGGCCAGAATTGTACCTAGCAGGCCCGCTGACAGCAATTCCGGGCCCCAGGGCAGAACAGTCAATGGGCCCCCCCGCACGCACAAGCCATGCCCGCACTGGTGCTGTCTGCCTGACATTTGGGCGGTGCTGCACCTGCACTGGCTGTGTTCCTGGGTGCGCTCTTCCGGCACGGCCAGGGCTTCCACTTGCCTGCCCAGTGGGGTTGCCAACTGTCTAATCGCGCAAACCCAAAGACCCTTGCCCCACCTCCTGCCCTATCCCTGAGCCCATGCCCTGTCCAGCCCCTTCTCTGAGGCCCCGCCCCCTGCTCACTCCACCCCCCCCCCGTCACTCACTCTTCCGCACCCTCATTCACTTTCACCAGGCTGGGGCAGGGGGTTGGGGTGTGGGAGGGATGCGGGTTGCAGGCGCTGGGAGGGGGTGAGGGGTGCGGGAGGGGGTGAGGAGTGTGGGCACTGGGAGGGAGTTAAGGTGTGGGCTCTAGGCTGGGGCAGGGGATCGGGGTGCAGGAGGGGGCCAGGGGGTCAGCGCTTACCTCTGGTGGCTCCTGAAAGCGACCAATGGGAGCAGCAAAGTCAGTGCTCGGGTTGGGGGCAGCGCGCGGAGACCTCTTCCCTGGGGCCGCAGGGACATGCCGGCCACTTTTGGGAGCGGTATGGAGCGAGGGCGTACAGGAAGCCTGCCTTAGCCCTGCTGCGCTGCCGGTGGCGGCCGGGTGCCCCTGGGCCCTTTTAAATCACTTGGGCCCCTGGGCAATTGCCCTCTTTGCGCTCCCTCCTGCCCGCCCCCATTGGTGGGCCTGGTATCTAGAGAAGTTGTGGCTCCCTTGTCATAAGGTTGGAAGGAAAGTCCTAATTGTATCCCTCACCTCAAGCTACCTACACGTCCTATTAAGTTGTACTGATTTGCTTTGCTGTTGCAAAACCAAACTTTATTTTCCGAAGCACTACGTAACAAACTCCAAGTGAAAGAACTTGGATGTCCTGTAATAGCATTTTTGATGTAGGCTCTGACATACTGCTGTTCCATACGTAAACTCCCCAGCTCTTGATGTCAACAGGAGAGCTGCATGCACAGTAGGGATAGCAGAATATCAGTCAACAACCTATGTGTAGAATGTTTTAATTGTTGTTTCACATGGTATTTTAAAGGCCAGAATTGTTTTTTCATGAATTTTCCAAAGGGATCATTTGCATGAGCCAAAGTAAGAGAAATTGAAATACAGTCCAATGGAATTATGGAAATGCCAAAAATGATGTTTACTGTTGTGTTAAGAACAATCTAAATTATCTGTGCATAGTAGATAATTATTTGAATTTCTATACCCCTCAGAAGTGTCTTATGAATATTAAGCTCGCCTATCAACACCATTATGGAAAAAGTGGTGTTATCTCCATTTTACAGCTGGGGGAAAGGGACACTGAAGCGGGGACATGCCCAAGGCCACACTTGAAGTCTGTGGCACTGGCAGGAATTAGAACATAGCTCTCTTGAGTCCTTTGCTTTAACCAAATGGACCATTCCTGCTCCATCTGGTGTGGTGGCTTCTGAGGTTGTTAGACCTCATATGTGTGCCCAGAATGGAAAGATTGGATTACCAAGAAGTTCATTTGGGAATCAGTTACACTCTAACCACAGGATGTAGTGATTTAATAATTTCTTGAGGGGTGTGTGCGTGCTTGTTTTTGGGAAGGGTAGTGGTTTGGGGTTTGTTCCTGCATGGTGCTGAGCAGTTTCAAGTTGGACATTAAATTGTGTACTTAAACAGAGTCCCCTTCCATGAGAGGGTGTATGGTGTAGTGGATAAGGCAATTGACTAAGAGTTATGAGAGTGGGTTCTGTTCCTAGCTCTGCAACTGATCTTATGTATGACCTTTGTCAAGTCACTTCACCTCTTTGTGCCTCTGTTATCCCACTCTTTGTGTTGTCTGTTTTAGATTGTAAAATATTTGGATCATAGCTTGTCTTTTCGGAACATAGGAATTACCACACTGGTTCAGATCTGAGGTCCATGTAGTCCAGTATCCTGTTTCTGACAGATATTTCAGAAAAAGCAATAAGAATCTTGCACTGGTCAGATGTGGAATAATCTGCCATAATCATTAGGCCACATCCTAATCTTTTAATAATAACAGAATGATTTAAGCCTGAAGTTTGAGATTTAATATCCCTTCCAGAATGTTTGTCAAGCAATAACAACTATAACTCTGGGTATTCTTGTTATCCACAATAATATCCAATCTGTTTTTGAAACTTGCTAAGAATGTACTATGAAGTCTTAACTACTTCCTATGACAATGAGTCCCAGAGTCTAGTTACATACCATGTGATAAAGTGTTTCCTTTTATCAATTTTGAATTTGCCATCTTTTAATTTAATTGAATGTTTCCTTGTTCTTGTGTTGTGAGACAGGAGGCCAAAACTCCTTATCTGCCTTCTGTTATACCCTTCTTATTTTAAATTTGTGAATCAGGACCACTGTTGTTTGGTAAACAATCCTGATCTTTTTAATTTTCAGATGATAGATTTTTTTCCTTAGTTCTAATAATTCTTGTTGCCCTTCATCTGATTCTGCGGTATCCTTTTTGAGATGGTGGGGGTGGGGAGTACATAACACAGTACTCAAAATGAGGGCAGAGCATTGGTTTATATTATGATATTATAATACAGTTAATCTAGAGTTTTGTAAGGAGTATGACTACTTTAATTTTTCCTTCCATATCATATATATATGTTCATATATCAACATTTAACTTCATTTGCCACCATATTACCCAGTGACCTATCTTGGTTAGGTCTCTCTGAAGTTCTTCACAGTCCTCTCTGGTTTTGGACAACATAAATAAGTCTGTATCATCTCCAAATTTTGCTAACTCATTACTCACTCCCATTTTTAAATTACTAATAAATGTATTAAACAACATTAGACTTGGTATGGAACTTTGAGGTACCCTACTGGTAACCTTTTGCCATGGTAAAAATTGACCATTTAATCCTACTCTTTATTTTATCTCTGAGCTGGTTTTTGATCCATGACAATACTTTGCCTCTCACCCCATGACTGCTTAGCTTCTTAGCATCATGTGAGAGACCTTATCAAAGGCCTTTTGAAAGTCTAAATAAATTATGTCAAGTTATTTTATCTATTACTCTATTGATGTATTCAAAACAACTCTAATAGATTAGTGAGATTTTTTTTTTATTTGCAGAAGCCATGCTGGTTAGATCTTATCATAATCTTCCAGGTGCTTCATTATTCTATTTTTAATTATTATTTCAACCAGTTTGTCAGGTACAGATGTAAGGCTGGCTAGTCTGTAATTCCCTGGGTCACCCCTTGTGTCTTCTTTTAAATACAGGGACAACATTTGCAACCTTCCAATCCTGTAGAACAGCAGCTGATTTTAATGAGAGGCTATATTGTTAGCAGCTCAAATACTTCATATCTGAAGTCTTTCAGAATTCTTGAATATATACCCCCACTGCCTGAAAGACTGAGGCACCTTGACCAGGAAAACAAGGGGCCAGAAGTCAGGCGAACCAACCACTAGGCCCTCCAAGCACCCTGTTACAATCTGTACAGATTCAATTGTGTGGTCCTCTCCACTTAATGTTTTTTGGTATGTATCTATACAGCGTCTCGCACAATGTGTCCCTGATCTCACTTGCAGTCTCTGTGCCCTACAGTAATACAAATAATTAACAACAACACTATGTTAGGTGAGGAAGGGTTGGGCTTCAGTAATTCTCACACTAAGTTTATACGAAATGCTGCCATGAAATCTGTGAGGGTAAATCATGTGTTTATTTCTTAAAATAGCCTAGACTGGTTAATTGTTGGTGTTTCTTAAATAAAAGCATAGCAGTTCATAACCTTTGGAATGTGAGCTAAGTTTTGCTCACTAAAGGATTAAAAATGAACTCTCCAGTATCTAACCTTAGACATGAAATTGCAAACAGTAGGTTGAGTGTAAACAAAGCTCTGATTTCAGTTCTTGTGCCATGTGGAAAAGCAGTAATCATTGAGATTCAAAAACATGTCAGCAGTGCTGGATAAACTGAAACCTACCAATGCACTGGAGAGAATATGAGAAAATCACAGACTGTTCCTGGTGTCACTCTGAGGTTGACTGTAAAGGAAAAAACACATTCAAATTTAAACTTCCTGTGTTTAAGGGAATGGATCAACAAAATATTGCTCCCAAGTGACCTGTTCAGGGAGTCAGGTGATGCAGATGTATCTAGGAGATGAGCGTATAATATATTACATTTGTGGGCAAGAAAATAAATAGCTCAAGGAGTTCAAATGGAACAAAAAATTGAAATGAAGAAAGGGAGATATTGAAGGCTCAATGAGTTACAAGAAGCGGGAGTAGGGTTGCTCCGTAATACTGTGCTTTGATCCTTTTAAAAATAGCTTAAATTTTAGAATGTGATGGTCATTTGACTTCTCTTGTTTCTATTGTGTGCGTGTGGCGTGTACAGAGCAACCTTCTATAGATGCAGTTGTAGGTCCAAAAGCCATTTCAAGGCCATCTCTGTGACGTGGATATCGTCCATTTCAGCTCTGAATCTATATATGGGGCACCGCACTAAGTTCCCTCTAAGCTGTGCAGCCACGCAGCAGGCTGTCAAGGGCAGGGCCGGCTCCAGGCACCAGGCACCCAAGCTGGTGCTTGGGGCGGCACCTGGAGGGGGGCGGCGCGGCGCTCCAGCCGCCGGGGAGAGCGGGGCCACAGCCGGGCTCGCTGCCCTCCCCCCGGCGCTCTGGCCGCCCTCCCCCCACCCCCGCGCTCTCCCCCCGGCCGCCCTGCGCTCTGGCCGCCGAGGGGAGAGCTGAGCCCCCGCCGGGGCTCACCGCCCTGCCCCCGCCGCTCTGGCCGCCGGGGGGAGAGCCGAGCCCC
>NW_020698360.1:0-2837 GCF_002925995.2 Terrapene triunguis | reverse complement strand
TTATTTCAAACAGTATGTCATGCCACAACACTAAGCCACACAGAAATTTGAAGTTATGTATGTTTCTGGTGATTCCATTTCCCTGTGCCACTGTTCTCCCACGAACAGTTCCTGTCATAGCATTATCCTCCATAATGGCAACTATGGCATCATCTATCTTCCCAATTTGGTGTTTGATAGGCTTTATCGCCTCTACTTGACTTTCCCATCCTGTGGCACTCAGTGGTCTCAGTGTCAGAGAGGATGTTCCCAGATGTTACTTCAAAATTTGCCATTGATGAGTTGATGCAGAGAAAAATACATAGATGCTTTGAATTATATTAAAAAATTCAGCAGCCTCACTAGAAACTGATGCTGCATCACTGACCACCAAATTCAATGAATGAGACCTGCATGGGACAAAAAAACCTCGAGGGTTTAACTCTCGGATCCGTGTCTGCACTCCTCTGTTCTTTCCTCTCATGTTGGCACCATTATCGTAGCCCTGACCTCTCATGTCAGCTATCGCAATTCCCGTATCTTCCAGCTTTTTAAGAAGCACATTTGTCATACCAGCTCCTGTAGTATCATCAATGTCAATAAATTCTAGAAAATGCTCTCTGACAGTCACCATTGGAGGGATATTTTCACTAGGTTCTGTTGTTGTTGCAAAACACACCATTAAAGTCATTTCTTCCGTATGGCTGATGTCAGGTGTGCAGTCCAGAATAATATCTTGCTGACTTCAGATCTGCCACAATCTTCTGTTTGAGTTTTGTTACCAATAACTGTATGATCTCATTTTGAATTGTTTTTCCAAGGTAGTAATGTGTGTACATTTCTTGGGTGGTGACTCTTCTTAGATGCTCCTGGAGTACAGCATCAAACTCAGCCATCAGCTCCACAATTTTAAGGAAGTTTCCATTGTTTGGCACATACAGCTGATCTGAAGTGTCACACAGTGCTAGGTTTTGGGTAGCAAGCATTCTCACAAT
The DNA here is from genome assembly GCF_002925995.2 of Terrapene triunguis. NCBI lineage: Eukaryota > Metazoa > Chordata > Testudines > Emydidae > Terrapene > Terrapene triunguis. Next base: position 1,863 of record NW_020698360.1, on the reverse strand, counting down.
GGTAATGAGCCTTTTCAGAACATTTTGCCAATAAAGAGACTCTGATGCAATCTTATAGATTCATAGATTCATAGATTCTAGGACTGGAAGGGACCTCGAGAGGTCATCGAGTCCAGTCCCCTGCCCGCATGGCAGGACCAAATACTGTCTAGACCATCCCTGATAGACATTTATCTAACCTACTCTTAAATATCTCCAGAGATGGAGATTCCACAACCTCCCTAGGCAATTTATTCCAGTGTTTAACCACCCTGACAGTTAGGAACTTTTTCCTAATGTCCAACCTAGACCTCCCTTGCTGCAGTTTAAGCCCATTGCTTCTTGTTCTATCCTTAGAGGCTAAGGTGAACAAGTTTTCTCCCTCCTCCTTATGACACTCTTTTAGATACCTGAAAACTGCTATCATGTCCCCTCTCAGTCTTCTCTTTTCCAAACTAAACAAACCAAATTCTTTCAGTCTTCCTTCATAGGTCATGTTCTCAAGACGTTTAATCATTGTTGCTCTTCTCTGGACCCTTTCCAATTTCTCCACATCTTTCTTGAAATGCGGTGCCCAGAACTGGACACAATACTCCAGCTGAGGCCTAACCAGAGCAGAGTAGAGCGGAAGAATGACTTCTCGTGTCTTGCTCACAACACACCTGTTAATACATCCCAGAATCATGTTTGCTTTTTTTTGCAACCGCATCACACTGTTGACTCATATTTAGCTTGTGGTCCACTATAACCCCTAGATCCCTTTCTGCCGTACTCCTTCCTAGACAGTCTCTTCCCATTCTGTATGTGTGAAACTGATTTTTTTCTTCCTAAGTGGAGCACTTTGCATTTGTCTTTGTTAAACTTCATCCTGTTTAACTCAGACCACTTCTCCAATTTGTCCAGATCATTTTGAATTATGACCCTGTCCTCCAAAGCAGTTGCAATCCCTCCCAGTTTGGTATCATCCGCAAACTTAATAAGCGTACTTTCTATGCCAATATCTAAGTCGTTAATGAAGATATTGAACAGAGCCGGTCCCAAAACAGACCCCTGCGGAACCCCACTCGTTATGCCTTTCCAGCAGGATTGGGAACCATTAATAACAACTCTCTGAGTACGGTTATCCAGCCAGTTATGCACCCACCTTATAGTAGCCCCATCTAAATTGTATTTGCCTAGTTTGTCGATAAGAATATCATGCGAGACCGTATCAAATGCCTTACTAAAGTCTAGGTATACCACATCCACAGCTTCTCCCTTATCCACAAGACTCGTTATCCTATCGAAGAAAGCTATCAGATTGGTTTGACATGATTTGTTCTTTACAAATCCATGCTGGCTGTTCCCTATCACCTTACCACCTTCCAAGTGTTTGCAGATGATTTCCTTAATTACTTGCTCCATTATCTTCCCTGGCACAGAAGTTAAACTAACTGGTCTGTAGTTTCCTGGGTTGTTTTTATTTCCCTTTTTATAGATGGGCACTATATTTGCCCTTTTCCAGTCTTCTGGAATCTCTCCCGTCTCCCATGATTTTCCAAAGATAATAGCTAGAGGCTCAGATACCTCCTCTATTAGCTCCTTGAGTATTCTAGGATGCATTTCATCAGGCCCTGGTGACTTGCAGGCATCTAACTTTTCTAAGTGATTTTTAACTTGTTCTTTTTTTATTTTATCTGCTAAACCTACCTCCTTCCCATTAGCATTCACTAGGTTAGGCATTCCTTCAGACTTCTCGGTGAAGACCGAAACAAAGAAGTCATTAAGCATCTCTGCCATTTCCAAGTTTCCTGTTACTGTTTCTCCCTCTTCACTGAGCAGTGGGCCTACCCTGTCTTTGGTCTTCCTCTTGCTTCTAATGTATTGATAAAAAGTCTTCTTGTT
>NW_020698359.1:0-13567 GCF_002925995.2 Terrapene triunguis | reverse complement strand
CTGTCGACTGCCTCGTCCTCCTCATCTCCTTCTTCATCTTCCCCGTCTGCTAACATGTCGGAGGAACCGGCCGCGGACAATATCCCATCCTCAGAGTCCACGGTCACTGGTGGGGTAGTGGTGGCGGCCGCACCTAGGATGGAATGCAGTGCCTCGTAGAAACGGGATGTGTGGGGCTGGGATCCAGAGCGTCCGTTTGCCTCTTTGGTCTTCTGGTAGCCTTGTCTCAGCTCCTTGATTTTCACGCGGCACTGCGTTGCATCCCGGCTGTAGCCTCTCTCTGCCATGGCTTTAGAGATCTTCTCATAGGTCTTTGCATTCCGTCTTTTGGAGCGCAGCTCGGCAAGCACGGACTCATCTCCCCACACAGCGATGAGATCCAAGACTTCCCGATCAGTCCATGCTGGGGCCCTCTTTCTATTGGATTGCACGGCCATCTCTGCTGGAGAGCTCTGCATCGTTGCCACTGCTGCTGAGCTCGCCACGGTGTCCAAACAGAAACTGCGCTTCAAACTGCCCAGACAGGAAAAGGAATTCAAATTTTCCCGGGGTGTGGCTGGTCAGAGCATCCGAGCTCGGACTGCTGTCCAGAGCGTCAACAGAGTGGTGCACTGTGGGATAGCTCCCGGAGCTATTAGCGTCGATTTCCATCCACACCTAGCCTAATTCGACATGGCCATTTCGAATTTAGCGCTACTCCTCTCGTTGGGGAGGATTACAGAAATCGATTTAAAGAGAGCTCTATGTCGAACTAAATGGCTTCCTGGTGTGGACGGGTGCAGGGTTAATTCGATATAACGGCGCTAAATTCGACATAAAAGCCTAGTGTAGACCAGGCCTAAGTAACTCCTGTCTTTCCATTTTTCCCAGAACTCGATTAGGGCAGTCTGTAGTGCCATCTCTTGGCTCAGAGGTGTCAGCACAGACGTTCCTTTTCTGACCTCTGGTTACAACTGCTGTGTCGTGCTGTTGGGCTACTGTATCTACCTCAGGCCTGCACAACTCGTAAAGTGGCGAGGGCCATATTACTCCAAAGAAAACAGCTGAGGGCCGAAACCCTCCAAGCGCCGCCACCCCCCCCCCAGCGCCACCCAGCCCCCCCGAAACACAACACCCTCCCCCAGCGCCGCCCGCCCCACGGAAACAACCACCCCAGCGCCACCGAAACACACACACACCCCGCGCCACCTGCCCCGTGGAAACAAACCCTCCTTCCCCAGCGCCGCCCCACCAAAACAGCAGTATTGAACCTCGGTAATATGTTATAGCAGGCCCCTAAGGTAGTATAATTAAGGTAAAAGAAAAATGTCTTTTTGCTAGAAGTAGAATAAGATCTTCCCCCCACTTTGTAATCAATTGCCCTGTTGAATGAATGAGGAAGGCGTGGAAGGCAGGCACCTCCAGACAGCTGCAACCCTTGGAGAGGGCAGGGCCGGCTCTAGGATTTTTGCCGCCCCAAGCAAAAAAATTTTTGGACACCTCCCCTTTCTTTTTCGTGCCCCTCTGCCCCCGGCCCCGCCCCAACTCCACCCCTTCCGAACCCCTTCCCCAAATCCCCAGCACCTCCTCCTCCCCCGGCGTGCCGCATTTCCCCCCCCCATTGCTTCCTGCGGGCCCCCCGCGACCTCTCGCCCTAGCTCACATCCGCTCCGCCTGCTCCCCCAGGCGTGCCACATTTCTCCCCCCCCATTGCTTCCTGCGGCCCCCCTGTGACCTCCTGCCCTAGCTCACCTCCGCTCTGCCTGCTCCCCCGGGCGTGCCGCCGCTCCACTTCTCCCCCCTCCCTCTCAGGCGAGGGAGGGGGGAGAAGCAGAGCAGTGGCGCGTTCAGGGGAGCAGGCGGAGCAGAGGTGAGCTAGGGTGGGGGGGCGCAGGAAGTAACGGGGGGGGTAGAGGAACCGCTCCCTGCTCCAGCTCACCTCCGCTCCACCACCACCGCCTCCCCCGAGCGCCCGCCGCTCGGCTTCTCCTCCCTCCCAGCCTTGCTGTGCGAAATAGCGGTTTCGCACGTGTCAAGCCTGGGACGGACGGAGGGGGGAGAAGCGGAGCGGCGGCACATTCATGGGGAGCAGGCGGAGCGGAGGTGAGCTAGGGTGGGGGGGCGCAGGAAGTAACGGGGGGGTAGAGGAACCGCTCCCCGCTCCAGCTCACCTCCGCTCCACCACCACCGCCTCCCCCGAGCGCCCGCCGCTCGGCTTCTCCTCCCTCCCAGCCTTGCTGTGCAAAATAGCGGTTTTGCACGTGTCAAGCCTGGGACGGAGGGAGGGGGGAGAAGCGGAGCGGCGGCACATTCATGGGGAGCAGGCGGAGCGGAGGTGAGCTAGGGTGGGGGGGCGCAGGAAGTAACGGGGGGTAGAGGAACCGCTCCCCGCTCCAGCTCACCTCCACCGCCTCCCCCGAGCGCCCTGCCACTTGGCTTCTCCTCCCTCCCAGCCTGTCGCGTGCGGCAAGCCTGGGAGGGAGGGGGAGAAGCGGAGCGGCGGCAACGCGCTCAGGGGAGCAGGTGGAGGTAAGCTGGGGCGGCGGGGCCCTTTTTCCCCATGCCCCGGAGTCGGCACCTATGATGGCCGGCGCCAGAATGCCGCCCCTGGAAATGTGCCGCCCCAAGCACTTGCTTGTTTTGCTGGTGCCTGGAGCCGGCCCTGGGAGAGGGGATGGGAGCCAGACCAGATCAGTAGAACAGGTCAGCCACCGACTCACCACTTGCCTCCTCAGCCCCCCACCCCCCCGGCTCGCCGGCTCACCTGCCGCCCCTGCCACTGCCCGCCCGCTCACCTCCTCGGCCCTCCACCGGCCCGGCTCGCCTACTCATTCCCCGCCACTGCCCGCCCGCTCGCCTACTCAGCCCCCCTCCCTCACCCGCCGCTTGCCTACTCACTCCCCCGCGGGCCGCCTGTTGTGCAGGCCTGATCTACCTGATTATTCCATACCCGTTCCTTTACTGTGTGTCTTTACATGTTGCACTTTTAACTGTTCAGGGCTCTTTGTTACCCACTGGTAAATCCATTTCCATTCCTCTGAATATGCAATATCCTTTCCATCCGCTGCTTTCCACCTGTTCCTATACCAATCATGTATCCAAAACTGTATCCCGTTCACACAAAAATCACCATCAGCATAAATATACGCGGGCCGTGGGGAATTTTCATATTGCCTTAAAACTTGATAAATTGCGTGGAGGTCGGCACTCTGAGCTGATCCATGGTCTAGACATCCCTGAATGACTTCTTCTTTTAAGTTAATGGCAGCATCTTTTACACATTTTTTTCCCTTTTACTACCATTGCACTCCCATCAGTAAACCAGACGTGCTTTTCTTGACCCACGGTATCTAATTCTTCCAGTGGGGGTGCCTCTACCAAGGCAATTCTTTGCTCCAGAATGACCTCTGGACACTCATGTCGGTTCCCTTTCTCAATCAGGGCATATGTTAGCATGTCCGGCTTGGACACTGTTTCTGTTCTCACCCCTCTGTTAACTAAAGTAAGCGTCCATTGGGCCATTCGGGTGTTTGAGACTTTACCTCCCATCAGTCTCCCTGATCAATTGTACTTGAGAGGAGTGTGGGTGCTTTGGATAGTAATCGGGGCTGTACCTGTGAGAGGCTCAAAAGATTGTACTGCCCAGACAGCTGCTAGACACTCACATTCACAGGGATCAACATTTATTTCTGCTCCTTGTAATTTTCTAGAGTCATATGCTACCGGCACTAGTTTCTCCTTTTCATTGTTTTTTAATAGTGTGGCAGCCAAGGCCATGTTATTAGCTGCCAAACAAATAACACAAGGCTGTGATTCATCAGGGAAACGCAGGGCTGGGGTTGGGCGAGCCTTGTGTTTTAGCAGGGTTAACACGGAGTCCTGCTCTTTTCCCCATTCCCATTCTGTGTTTTTCTTTAGCCGTTTCCACAATGGGTGAGTGATTTCAGCATATTTATAAATGTGTGGGCTAAGGAAATTGAATCCTTTTAGCAGTACTTATTAACATTACATTTATTCCAATGTTTAATATTAACATCAAATGTATTAAAAGTATCTTGTTATACCAGGCCTTTTATTTAGACAATTTGTTTTTGAGGCCAGTGTGTTCAATGCCCTCTTGAAATTTTTGCATAGGCTTTTTAATTTAATTATAGCCTTGGGGTTTTGGTGAATTGAAAGGTAGGGGTGTCGTCTATAAGCAGACCCCTTTTGTACCTATCTTTAGACTTTAGCACTGCACACACATACAAAAAGAATATTTTTTTCTACTTAGGGTTAACCTATTTTTTTTTTTTTTTTAGGTTTGACTCCTTTTTCCACCTTTCTCTGGAGGGTCATAATTTGAGCCTTTTGGTTTCAGGTAGTTTGTTTGCTGACCAGGTCTGTCCTTTATCTGCGGCTCCTTTGTGCTGCCATTTCTGGGCAGTTCTCTCCTTCCTCTATCAGTTAGGTGATTTGCATTAACTCAGACACTTTCTGGCTTGCTTTTGGATCCAAAGCCAAGCAGCTCAGAGACTTTGTTTTAAAAGGGACACAATCAACTTCCACCAGAGTTTTGATTTCTTTCCACTTTCAACTCCTGCTTCCAAAACACACAGCGATCTGAAAAAGAAAACACAACTTATGGTGGCTCCCTTTGGAGCCCTAATAGGATTTTAATTAAGTGGCATGTTTTGTTTGCATTTCTTGTATCCTTTCTACAATATACACTGCACACGGCCTGGGGAGAATGCACATTCCCTTCATAGTTTAACTTCTATAACATTAGCCATATCAATTTGTAGATAAGGTGGAACTGTTTCTTTTGTGCTTAGAGTTTTCATGTACCCTTATCAAAGTGACAGGCTGATTACTCAGAGCCACCTTAAGGCTCAGTGGTTTTAATGTTGCCTTTTTTATTTTGTGCACCTCACCCCTGCTGTTGCTCCAGAGGGGCACTGTCTTTTTTTAACTTTTTTATTATTTTCCTACAGCTTTTATTTGCTATTTTGTTACCACAAAACAAATCCAGATTTTCTTCCCATTCTTCTGGGTTGGACTGCCCTGCTGCAGCCACGACTTTGGGTCTTTGAAAAGATATTGAACATTATAAAGCATTGAGGTACCTTAAGGGTTAAATGCTAAATCCCAAAGCCAAACCACACTAGTTACCTGTGTCTGGCAAAAAGCGTTTCTCAGTTTTGCAACTTTGAATGAAAGATTCAAATGGATTTGAGTGGTATTATTTCAAAACCAAACCAGTTCATCTTAAACCTACAAAACAAGAGTTTTACAAACCAGGAGTGTTGGTTTAGGTCCTAAACACTCCACATATTTACACAATATATTTATACACACAGATACATACATACTCTTTTGCTTAACATCCCTTACACTGCTTTAATTTTTACACAGCTGTTCACAGATTACATTTGTATACATTTGGGGGCAGTTAAGTTCCAATAGAAACCCCTTACGTTCTTTAAGCGAATTTGACTAAATTGTTCATAGTCAGATGATTTCAATCAGACTGTCTCTTTGCCTGGCTTCTTTACATACATTCCTTTGGAAAGAGGCCCATTTCCCCTTCAGAATGGCTGCAAAGAAACCAAGAATTCTCTTTCTAACACACTTTTTTTTTTAAAACATTTTTACAACGTTCAACTGCTTATTTCCCTCCAGCCTCTGCAGAGTTAACGTCTCACTCTCTTTCCTTAAATCACTTGCTTATTTTCCAAAATGACTCCTCCATCAGCCCAGATATCACCCTTCCAAGCATTGCCCCAGGGATCTGAAATCCCCAGGTCTGCACTTACTGCTTCCCTTACTCGTGCCACGCTGCCCCTCAGGGCTTCCAACCTGTTTTCCAACCTCTTTATTTGTTGCCTGCCTGCTTGTCTGGGCCCGATCCGGCTTTTCTCGCTGAACCGTCCCTTCCATGGACACAGGCTTTGTTCCACTACCCATTTAGCAAGGAGAGTGGGCTCCTCAACCAGCCCCCACCCGCTCCTGGTCCCTTTCCTTAAACATTTCTCTCAAAATTGTGAAATTACCACAATATCACTCACAAAAATACTACACTGCCCAAACTCCTATATCCTTCAGAGTTGGGTCTCGCATAGAAAATATCACCTGAACATATATATATATCTTTTTAATGATTTTTTTTTACTCTTATAACTTTTCCATGCCCACGCTTGTGCTGGGACTTACACAACACAAAACATCTATACCCACTAAAAACTCTTCCTGACAGAGCAGGAGTGGGGAACCCTAAGCCCTCTACCTTTTGGGCTCAATCCTGCTACGACTGAGGGTATATTCACCTATGCAATTTTTCCGTGACAAACAGGCCTTAGGGCCCGGTACCTCTACGACGGGGGGTGCATATACAGGTCTGTTGCATCTTACGCGCATTTAACATGCGCGATTTCAACTTTACGCGGTCGGCAAAAACAAAAAAAGCAAAAAAAAAAAAAAAAAAGAGAAAAACAACAATTTTGTAGTGCGGGTGATTTCGCCCGCCATTGAACTCAATGGGGTTTTGGCTATACGCGGTTTTCGCGTTACGCGCTAACCGCGGAACGGAATCCCCGCGTAAGATGGGCCAGACCTGTACCTAGACAGTTTGTACAAACAGTTTACACATATATCTTATCTGTATAGTTTTCCCTGACAGACGGGTCGGAGCAAAGACGCTAATCCTCCCCCTATTGCCCGGTATCTTTATGACCGGGGGTGTGCACACCTGAATGATTGATCACTTTATACGTATGGTGCAGCTTTTAGCAGTATTTTCAATAATCATGCTGCATGTCTTTCCCCTTTCGCAATTCTCCACCAAAAATGTTATGCTTATAAGAAGCACACAGGATCTTTTTCGGGGGGAAAGGTAGGGTGACCAGATGTCCCGATTTTATAGGGACAGTCCCGATTTTTGGGTCTTTTTCTTATATAGGCTCCTATTACCCCCATCCCCTCTCCCGATTTTTCACATTTGCTGTCTGGTCACCCTAGGGAAAGGCAATACGCCGCGTGTATTGGAAATACAACGATTAGCATAGGCATTCAATCACACCACACACACACTATCCCACCAGTTGATGTTATAGTTACCAGTCCAGAGTCTGGATCAATCTAGTGGCCAGCTAGGTTGATCACAGGTAGGGAGGAGCCGGGTTCCATCGAACACAGGGAAGTCTTGGCAGGACAAACCCAAAGTTTCATGGCAAGGCCCCCTGTTTATATAGAGATTTTCCTTCATTGGGACCAATGAGTTTTGCACCATCATGCTGTAATCAATTGTTGTTTGACGAGTGCTTGTTTTCTTAAATTGTTTTTCTTATTTTTAATTAAGTCTCTCAGGGAGTTACCCCATGCTGGTTTTGATCACAGCTATCTTGTCCCCATTAATAGTTGCCTGTCTTACTTTTAGAGTCGTCAATCTGCCCTCTTCCGACATGTCAACAGGGGGGTGTTGTAATTTTCTAGCGCCCTTGCGTCTGTCCTCGGTTCCTCCCTAGAACATCTGGTTCGGTGATGGCCTTCACACTTATCTTCTAACACACACATTCCTTATTCGCACACAAAACAGGATTGATTTACACAGGGCATTTGAACAGGAACATCAAAATGCAATGCAGGAGAAAACACTCATTGCATTCTTTTAATTATTTTAAAATGCTAAACCTACAACAAAGTGGTGACCCTAAAGGTCTGTCACTGCCTTAAAAATCAGCTTCAGACAGATGCTGGCTGATGCATCTCTACGAATGGCCCATTAGGCCATTCCTTTCTGCTATTCAAAAAGGGTGGCTGGCAGAATATAATCAAATCATACACCAATACATTTAATACGTGATACATTATTATTCTTTATTCTTCATTCTACATTATATAAAATGCAAACATAAAATCCTACTGCTACATTGGGCTCTCAGCAGACTCAGGCAGCATCGTTGATTTCAATGGAATCTCAACGCCTAAAATGACTTGCCCCAGCCCATAGAGGAAGTCTGTAGTGTAGCAGAGAATTGCCTGAGTTTCCAAGTTCCTAGAGTAGTGCTCAACAACCACTGGGCCATCCTTCCCCTCTAGCTGGTGTTTTCAATCTGTGGCTCTCAAACCGCTTCACAAAGGTCAGTATCAATACGCCCATATTACTCACTCACGCCCGTCACCCCAATCGGGGTATGGGCCGCCAACCACAGATCTCCAGAGTCCTTTATCCTGGACCATTTGCTTTAGCTGGTTCCAGGTATAGCCCATTTTTATGCTATCAGCCTGAAGGTCGCATCGCCAGGTGTTTCTTGGACGGCCTCTTTTCCGCTTGCCTTGGGGGTTCCACCGCAATGCCTGTCTAGTGATGTTGGTTGGCTGCTTGCGTAGTGTGTGTCCTATCCAGCCCCACCTTCTCCTTCTAATTTCTTCCTCTGCTGGAAGTTGACGGGTCCTCTCCAAGAGGTAGATGTTGCTGATGGTGTCTGGCCAGCAGATCTGGAGAATCCTGCTAAGGCAACTATTTATGAAGGTCTGGATCTTCCTGGTGGTTGTTTTAGCTATCCTCCAGGTTTCAGCTCCATACAATAAGACTGATTTCACGTTGGAGTTGAACAGTCTAATCTTTTGCCAAAGACAGCTCTCTGGAGCTCCAGATGTTCTTGAGCTGTAAGAAAGCTGCTCTTGCCTTACCAATCCTTGCTTATTAGACATATTAGTCAAGGGGAAACTGAGTCACCGAAAGGGACTCAGCCAGCAGGCAGGAATAGCTCCTGAAATGAAAATGTCAAAATACGTCATTTAGACACTTCCCCCCACCCCCGACCCCACACCGAACATTTTGATTTTGACAGAAGGGCCATTTCAAACGGCCAAGAGAATCTACCTCAGGGTTTTCTGCCTCCAGCCCCGATCTGGCAGTTGAGCTAGAGCGGAGCTCAGAGGTACAGTAGTTTCCCCAACCTTTGCTAGGGTCTGTCAGGTGATTAAATTCAGGGCCTATTATCTGAAACCGAGACAAGGGGGGAGTGGGGAGGGGGACTACAGGGCCATGGTGCGCTCCCGTGCGGAAAAGACTGAGACACTCCGGCCTAGAGAATCAGATGGAAAATTGTACTGTCCTAAAGGGCAGTTGGTTGTTTAATCCCATTCTAGAGCAGGGCTTCCCCTTTGAATATATTTCAGGCTGTGATTACCCCGCCCCCCAACCGAAGTGACAGCAAATCACTGGACATACTCACAGGAGCAGGAAATGACACATGTCCGCATTATCCCTGCAATCAATGGCGCTGAATCCCCTAGTGGCTTCCCTACGCTGCCCAGTCTGGAGATCAGCTCTCTCACCCAGCCTAGGGCTGCCAACTGTGACTGAAGCTATTCCAGGAGATTTTTTTCCCCCAACATGACACAGTGTCATTTTCTTAAAATATCCTATTATAATTCCCAGATTGCTTTCAGTGGTCACTGGGAGATGAATGCCAATTCCAGGAGACTCCAGGCCAATCCTGGAGGGTTGGCAACCCTAACCCAGCGGCATCTGTCTGGGCATCGCTGGCGCACTCCACCCCAGTGCCTACCTGCTCTCTGGACCTGGGCCAGTAAGAGCCTGCATTGGCTTCAGCTCTGTCCTCGTCTCCCTCTGGCCTGGTATAGCCAATGATTTTAGATTATTGTTCACATTTATTGTGTGATCTAATTAACACGTTATGTCCTATATAATCGTTGTATGCTCAATACTTAAGTTGTAGGACTATAGAAGTCTACGATTGATCAGTATGTAGAGGGAATAATCACGTATTCAGTATCTGAGTAAGTAGGGTTGAAATGCAAGACCTGTAGGCTGAGGCCTGAAAGATTTTAGCTTAGCTAGTTTAGGCCTTGGAGCTAAGAAATGCTGATTCAGTATAAGTAAGCGAGCGAAGAAAAACCCGATGCCCTAAGATAATGGGGGAAAGAGGGGCCAAGGGGTAATGAGAAAAATTTACTGGAAGATGAATTTTAAATCCTAAAAATGCTGTAAAGGCAGATGTGTTTCCAGCACGTGCCTTAACCACAGGATACAGGCTGTGCGTCAATGCTAATGAGAACGAAGAGAGCCTACACAACCTATAGAAATCGGGGTCCCTTAAGTTTGTAGGGGACCGACAAGGGAAAAGAGGGGTGACCCTTTCATGTCCATGTGCAGAAGTTTGCTATAGGCAGAATCACATAAAACCAGGGTGCCCAGAGCTCACTATGGGAATCTCCAGCAGGAACCATCCCTCTGCTCAAACCATAAGACCCATCAGACCTAACACTATTGGTGAGGATGTGAGTGTAACTATAGTTGTAACTTGTGCATAGGTCTGTCTAGAATTGCCATCGGCTTGGAGAATAACTTTAATTGTAACTTTAATAAAACCTATAAAATAGACTAGACTTTGTACTTGTGAATGTCTGTGTGGTCTCTACCCTTGGGCTTTGTGTTCCTCGAGATTCTACATCTAAAGCACGTAGCACAGGTGACTTTCACTGTTAAGCTTGAAACAGTAGCCGCTAGATCTGAACCCACGGTGGTGTGATACGTTACAAAATTCACGTTACATGAAATAAAAGGCTACACTGGCGTGCAAACTGTCCTCCTAGGTCCCTACTTCGCGCTTCTTGCTGCTGAGTTGTAATAAAAGTGAAACCTCGTCCTCTCCCAGGTGTAAGGCACTGCCACCCTGGCTGCTGCTGGCGGCAGCACTGCCTTCAGAGCTGGGCGGCCAGAAAGCTGTACCCACCCCGCACCAGTTCCCCTTTTCCTCTGACAGTGTCCTTCAAATATGGTACCCCTAGGTCTCACAACCCCCCTATAATAGCCTTGCCACCCCCTTTTGGGTTGGGACCCCCAGTTTGAGAATTCCTGTTCTAGAGAATAAATGGACATTGCATCCCTGCTATAGAATGGGAATGGCAGGGAAAGGTTCCTACATGCCATTTATTTCTACAGGGTGGACTTACTAAAAATCATTTCTGTAAAACTCTTCGCATCACCTCTGACCCTTGTGGTTTGAACCAGGCAATCTGTGACCCGGCAAAACCTGGGGCTGTGTAATCAGGCCACAAACGCTGTAGGTTTCCCCTGCCCCAAGACTTTCAGGAAAAAATTACCCAGCCCCAAATCAGACTGAAAAGTCCAAACTCTCTAATATTTACATGAGAAAAACTTTTTCTTCAGTTCCAATCCCTCAAGCAGTTTCCTTTCAATCGTTTAGAAATGTCTCATCTCAAGTTTGGACCTTTGCCCCCTTAACGTGTGAATTTGCTCAAATTTCTAACCAAAAAGTTGTTTCAACTGGGAAAAAAAAAGAAGCTTTGCAGTTCAACAATGTCCAACCCTGTTACAAAAAACTGGGAGTCAGGTGTTTCCAAATTTTGGTTTCTACATTTTTTGGTAGAAAAACCCCTATTTTGTTCCAAATATCTCAAGCAGCCCTGTCTAAGTTTAAACTTGCGAGCCAGGTTTTTAGTTTTTAAGGGCCTGGCTGGCGTTTGTTATGTGATTGCCAAAGATTAGAGAGGCTGTTCAACGCGTGATTTCTTCTTCAGAAACCGGTTTTATTATCAGCTCTTTCACATGTCCTTGTAATCTCCTGGTACAGAAGAGAACCATGAGCCATTTCTTCATACTGAGCACTTATCATAAACAGCTCTCAAAGCAGTTTACAAAATATAAGCTGCATTATCTCAATTCTAGGGGGGTGGGAGGGAGTAACTGAGTCACAGCAAGGTAAAAGTGACTTACCTAGTCACACAGTGACTTGGAAATAGAACCCAGGAGTCCTGGCTCCCAGCCCCCTCTGCTCTAACCACGGGACCCCACTCCCCTCCCAGAGCCAGGAAGAGAACGCAGGAGTCCTGGCTCCCATCTCCCCCGTTGTATCCCATTGGATCCCACTCCCCCCCGGCCCCCGAGTGGGGCTGTGGACAGGAGCATGGCTGGTCTCAGTGGCACGCCCCACACCACTTCAGAAGTCCAGGTCCTGTGGGCCCCTCAACTCCCGTCTGCCCCACGGCTCCTCGTCTGTCCCCAGCTCCCCCCGAGGTTCCTGCTCCTCCGGCGGCTCCCCCTCGGCCGGAGCCCCCAGACGCCTGCGCTCCTCCTGGGTGAGGGGCTGCCCATCCCGCAGCTTGTCCCGCAGGCGCCGGTGCTTGCCGATGCCCAGCTTGGGCAGGCCGCGGTCGAGCCCCTCCAGCAGGACGCAAGCCTTGCACAGGGGCTGGCTGGCCACGTAGCCACAGCGCTGGCAGGTGCCGCGGGCCGGCATGCGGAGGTCGGAGCGCAGCGAGAGCCGCTCGCCCGAGTGGCCCAGGTCGGCCACGGCACTGGGCCGGGCGGCCTCCAGGTCCTTGAGCAGGGCACGGGCGTAGCCGCGGTAGGCCTGGGGGGCATAGACACACTCGGTGCTGAAGTAGTCCAGACCCTGGAAGTAGGCGTAGAGGACGATCTCCTTCTCGTAGGCGTGGCGCAGGGGCTTGCAGCGGGGCACGGCCCCCTCCCCGCCTGCCGGCCCTGTTCCCGCCCCCCGGCGCAGCCGACCCACGTCGCCCCGCAGGAAGTTCATCAGCACCGTCTCAGCCACGTCGTCCGCGTTGTGCCCTGCGGGGAAGAGCGGAGGAGTCAGGCCGGAGGGGGCCCCCGGGTCGGACCCTGTGGTGACCTCTCCCCCCAATACATAGCACCCCCTCCTCCAGCACAGAGACCCACCAAAATAAGACCCAACGCCCCCTCCCTGCAATTCAGCTCCCCCTGCCTCCATCCCACAGGACCCCCCCACGCACACCTGGGGAGATGTACATGCTGAGCAGTAATCCTCCAGCTGACACCCCACCCCACCCGCCCCCAGGGCGATCCTGGCCCCTGCTCTCCCATACCACACACTCCCTGTGGGCTCTCCTGCCCCCCTTACCCTCCATGGCCATCTTGCCCCTCCCTGCAGCAGGGCCCCCGGCGGCTCCCCCTCACCTGTGGCGATCTTGTCGGCACCCATCAGCAGGGCGCCCCGGTCGAGGGCCTGGCGCCGGAAGACGCCGCAGAAGGTGCAGTTATTGCGGGGGCCGAGGTGGCGGGCGATGCGGTCCATGCTCCAGCCATAGAGCTGGCAGTAGGAGACCACGTGCAGGGGCAGGCCGGAGCGGCGCTGGTGGCGGCGCACGGCGGCCAGGGAGGCGTCGCGGTAGCCGGCGATGCCCTCGTCCACGGAGAGCAGCAGCAGGCGCAGGCCGTAGCCGTGGCGCTGGTCAAGGAGCTGCAGCAGGTGGGCCAGCACCGTGGAGTCCTTGCCGCCCGAGGCACCGATGGCCACGGTCTCGCCGGGCCGGAAGAGCCGCCCGGCCACGATGGCCTGGTGCGTCTCCTCCTCGAAGGCCGCCAGGAAGCAGGCGCGGCACAGGGCGTGGCCCGTCTTGGGGCGCCGCAGGGCAGCCGGGCTGGCGCCGCAGGCAGAGCAGGGGGCCGGCATGGTGGGGGGGCTGGGAGAGATGGAGTGAGGGTTAGAGGAGGAGCACCCAGGCCGGCCCCCCAATTCACCGAGCCCCCCACCGCCCCTGCCCATCCCCCTGCCTCACTCAGCCCCCCACCGTCCCC
>NW_020698358.1:0-7316 GCF_002925995.2 Terrapene triunguis | reverse complement strand
GTTTCGGCTTGCCCCTTCTGATATTCGCTCCAACTGCTACTAGCTTTTTTCTTTTCTGTCACCTCCACCCATTTGGCTCCAATCTCCCCCGCCTCGGTTACAGTTTTGGGCTTCCCATCTAGGATGTATCTTTCTATTTCCTCAGGAACACCCTCTAAAAACTGCTCCATTTGCAATAGGAAGGGCAACTCTTCCGTAGATTTAACATTTGCTCCTGATATCCAGGCATCCCAATTTTTCCCAATGTGGTAGGCATGTCGGGTAAATGACACATCGGGTTTCCACCTTAGGGCTCTGAACCGCCGACGGGCATGCTCGGGTGTTAGCCCCATTCTGAGTCTGGCCTTGTTTTTAAAAAGTTCATAACTGTTCATGTGTTCCTTAGGCATTTCAGCCGCCACCTCTGCTAAGGGTCCACTGAGCTGCGGTCTCAGCTCTACCATGTACTGGGTTAGAGGGATGTTGTATCCAAGGCAGGCCCTTTCAAAATTTTCTAAGAAGGCCTCAGTATCATCGCCTGCCTTGTAGGTGGGGAATTTCCTGGGATGGGAAGTGGTACCTGGAGAGGAGTTGTTAGGATGGTCTGCTGCATTCTGCCTAGTCCTTGCTGCTTCCAGTTCCATCTCTCTCTTGTGGGCCTCCTGTTTGGCTTTTTCTTCTCTTTCATGGGCCTCCTGTTTGGCTTTTTCTTCTCTTTCATGGGCCTCCTGTTTGGCTTTTTCCAGCTCCATTTCTCTCTTGTGGGCCTCCTCTTTGGCTTTTTCTTCTCTTTTATGGGCCTCCTCTTCAGCTTCTTTCTCGAGTTTTTTAATTTCAAGCAGTCTCTGATGTTTTTTCTCATTTTCTTTTGCTTCTAGTCTGGCCAGTTCTAGTTTGTTAGCTGCTTCACTGGTAGTCATTTTCCTGTTTTCTTGTGCTGGGTCACACCCTCTGCAGTTGACTGAAATTGGGATGTACTTAGCTCTGGCTCCTGCTGAGTTAACAGAGACTTTCTAACAAGCTACTCCCGAGGATGTAAAAAGAAAAAAAAAACAATTCAACTTGTAAATTGCCTTTACCAGTTCAAAGTTTGCTCACTGATTGAACCCTTCTCTTAACAAAGGACCTCGTTAAAAAAAACTTAACACCTCTGCCTTCAGGCAAGGAGAGATAAGATATGCATCTACCTTCAGCTCTGCTCTCCAAGCAGCTAGAAGGAAAAAAAAAATCTCTTACTGGCTTTTGGGTTAAAACGATCTCCACCGCTATGCCACCATGTCAAGGCTGGATCCCCACTTTGAACTTTAGGGTTCAAATGTAGGGGCCTGCATGAAAACTTCTAAGCTTATCTACCAGCTTAGCTTTGGTCCGCTGCCACCATCACAAGAATTCCCTCCCTGGGAAGCCTTGAGAAACCTTTCACCAATTCCCTGGTGAACACAGATCCAAACCCCATTGGATCTTAAAACAAGGAGAAATTAACCATCCCCCCTCCTTCCTCCCACCCTCCTTTCACCAACTCCTGGTGAATACAGATCCAAACCCCCTTGGATCTTAAAACAAGGAGAAATCAATCTGGTTCTTAAAAAAGAAGGCTTTTAATTAAAGAAAAAGGTAAAAATCATCTCTGTAAAATCAGTATGGAAAAGAGCTTACAGGGTAATCAAACTTAAAGAGCTCAGAGGACCCCCCTCTGTCTTAGGTTCAAAGTACAGCAAACAAAGATACACACTCTGGTAAAAAGGTACATTTACAAGTTGAGAAAACAAAGTAAATCTAAGACGCCTTGCTGTCTTTTTACTTACTAGTTTGAAATAGGAGAGACTTGTTTAGAAAGATGGGGAGAACCTGGATTGATGTCTGGTCCCTCTCAGTCCCCAGAGCGAACCACCCCTAAAACAAAGAGCACACACACAAACCTTTCCCCCCCCAAGATTTGAAAGTATCTTGTCTCCTTATTGGTCCTTCGGGTCAGGCGTCAGCCAGGTTACCCGAGCTTCTTAACCCTTTACAGGTAAAAGGATTTGGAGTCTCTGTACACAGAGAGCTGTTACCCTTCCCTTTATAGTTATGACACGCCCCCCAAATCACAGATAGTGTTGGACGTTCGGTTCCACACTGGCTGTGATTTTTTCCTGGAGTTCTAGGAGAAAACAGAGTTAATAATACACATGTACCTTTAGACATACTACTGATTATATAAAAACTAACAATATGTTTTATTTTAAGAACAATTGTTAACTAGTTAACTTTGGGAAACTTTCCCGGGAGAGTGCATCAGCCACTTTGTTAGAAGCTCCCGAAATGTGTTGTATTTCAAAATCAAAATCTTGGAGAGCTAAACTCCATCGAAGAAGTTTTTTGTTATTTCCCTTGGCGGTATGAAGCCACTGTAGCGCAGCATGGTCTGTTTGTAGTTGGAAACGCCGTCCCCAAACATATGGGCGTAGCTTTTCCAGCGCGTACACAATGGCGTAGCATTCCTTTTCGCTGATTGACCAGTGGCTTTCCCTCTCAGACAGTTTCTTGCTGAGAAACACGACAGGATGGAATTCTTGATCCGGTCCTTCCTGCATTAAAACTGCTCCCACGCCTCGCTCGGAAGCATCTGTGGTTACTAGGAACGGTTTGTCAAAGTCTGGGGCCCTTAGCACAGGGTCAGACATGAGTGTTGCCTTAAGCTGGTTAAAGGCCTTTTGACACTTATCAGTCCACTGAACTGCATTTGGCTGTTTCTTTCTGGTTAGGTCTGTCAGCGGGGCGGCGATTTGGCTGTAGTGTGGTACAAATCGCCTATAATATCCGGCCAAGCCTAAGAAGGATTGGACCTGTTTCTTTGACTTTGGAACCGGCCACTTTTGGATAGCATCCACTTTGGCCTGTAGGGGATTTATAGTTCCTTGACCCACCTGGTGCCCCAGGTACGTCACTCTGTTTTGGCCTATTTGACACTTTTTAGCCTTAACAGTTAGTCCTGCCTGTCGGATGCGCTCGAAGACTTTTCCCAGGTGCTCCAGGTGCTCTGTCCATGAATCAGAAAAAATGGCCACATCATCGAGGTAGGCAACTGCAGATTCTCCCAATCCCGCTAGGAGACCATCTACAAGTCTTTGGAAGGTGGCGGGTGCATTTCGCAACCCGAAAGGGAGTACATTGAATTCGTACACCCCTGCCTGGGTGACGAAGGCTGACCTTTCCTTAGCGGGTTCATCTAGTGGTACTTGCCAGTACCCTTTGGTTAAGTCTAAAGTAGAGATGAATTGGGCATGTCCCAATTTTTCCAATAGCTCATCTGTGCGTGGCATTGGATAGTTGTCAGGACGAGTTACAGCATTTAGCTTACGGTAGTCCACGCAAAAGCGTATTTCCCCATCTGGTTTGGGAACTAGAACCACTGGAGATGCCCATGCACTGTTAGAGGGGCGGATTATACCCATCTGTAGCATGTCCTGGATCTCCCTTTGTATAGCCGCTTGGGCATGAGGTGACTCCCGGTAGGGTGGGGTTCTAATTGGGTGAGCATTACCTGTGTCAATGGAGTGGTATGCCCGTTCGGTCCGTCCTGGAGTGGCTGAGAAAATCGGTGCAAAGCTTGTGCACAGCTCCTTGATCTGCTGTCGCTGCAGACGTCCCAGGGTCGTGGAGAGGTTCACCTCTTCCACGCCACCATTCCTTTTTCCTTCGTAGTAGACACCTGCCGGCCACTCCGCGTCATCTGTTTCCTGGGCTGTAAACTGGCAAACGTTTAATTCTCTGGAATAAAAGGGCTTAAGAGAATTAACATGGTATACCTTAGGCTTTATGTTGGAGGTGGGGGAGGCTATGAGATAGTTAACAGCTCCTAGGCGCTCCTGGACCGTGAATGGTCCTTCCCACGACGCTTCCATTTTATGGGCCTGGAGCGCCTTTAAGACCATGACTTGGTCTCCTACTTTGAAGGACCGTTCTCTGGAATGTTTATCATACCAGGCCTTTTGCTCTTCCTGAGCATCCTTTAGGTTTTCTTTAGCAAGGGCTAAAGAGTGTCGGAGGGTGTTTTGTAGGTTGCTTACAAAGTCTAGAATGTTAGTTCCTGGAGAAGGCGTAAACCCCTCCCATTGCTGCTTCACCAACTGTAATGGCCCCTTAACCTCGCGGCCATACACAAGTTCAAATGGTGAAAACCCTAAACTGGGATGTGGTACAGCCCTGTAGGCAAAAAGCAACTGCTGCAACACTAGGTCCCAATCATTGGAGTGTTC
Source organism: Terrapene triunguis (assembly GCF_002925995.2). Lineage (NCBI taxonomy): Eukaryota > Metazoa > Chordata > Testudines > Emydidae > Terrapene > Terrapene triunguis. Next base: position 3,096 of record NW_020698358.1, on the reverse strand, counting down.
ATTTACGAATTTACGTATCATGGCCCCCAAAGTTCCATTAAACCTCTCCACCAGACCATTGGTTTGATGGTGATGAGGGGTGGCAACCAAGTGATTCACCCCATGAGCTTCCCACAGGTTTTTCATGTTCCCTGCCAGGAAATTAGTTCCCGAATCTGTAAGGATGTCGGAGGGCCAACCTACCCTGGCAAAAATGTCTGCTAATGCCTGGCACACACTTTTAGCCTTGGTGTTGCTTAAGGGTACAGCTTCCGGCCATCGGGTAGCAAAATCCATGAAAGTCAGTACGTACTGCTTTCCTCTGGGTGTCTTCTTTGGGAAAGGACCCAGAATATCCACAGCTACTCGCTGAAATGGGACCTCAATTATGGGTAGTGGCTGGAGAGGGGCTTTAACCTGGTCTTGGGGCTTTCCCACTCGTTGGCACACCTCACAAGACCGGACATAATTAGCAACGTCCTTGCCCATTCCCTCCCAGTGGAAGGACTTCCCCAACCGGTCTTTGGTTCTGTTCACCCCAGAATGGCCACTGGGATGATCATGGGCTAAGCTCAAGAGCTTTACCCGATACTTAGTGGGAACTACCAACTGTCTTTGAGGATGCCAGTCTTCCTGGTGCCCACCAGAAAGAGTCTCCTTGTATAAAAGTCCTTGTTCTACAACAAACCGGGATCGGTTAGAAGAGCTGAGAGGCGGTGGGGTGCTCCGTGCCGCCGCCCAAGCTTTCTGAAGGCTGTCATCTGCTTCCTGCTCGGCCTGGAACTGTTCCCTTGATGCTGGAGACATCAGTTCCTCCTTGGACTGTGGACTGGGGCTTGGTCCCTCTGGAAGCGATGCAGGTGCTGGGGCTGTTTCCACTGACCGTGAACCGCTGTCCGCTGGTGCACTATGTGGTATCTCAGGCTCTGGCTGAGCCTCTTGGGTAGGGTTATCTGCTGCTTCCGCCAGTTCAGGCTCGCTGGTGCCCTCTGGCATTGGAGTTGTAGACGGGTTTGAAAGCGCTGGACTCAGTGCCGGCAATGGTTCTGGTGCTGGTTGCGTTGCCAGTTCCGGTTCCGGGACTGGCTTTGGCTGGGTCTCTGGGATTGGATCCACTACGGCTGTTGCAGTCGTTGGCAGGGGATCCGGTTCCACCACCTGTGTTTGGGTCTCCGGTAACACAGACGGGGCTCTGGTGGACGGCTCAGGAACAGGGATGGGGGTGAAAGCTTGCTTAGCCTGGCTGCGGGTGACTATTCCCACCCTCTTGGCTAGCTTCACATGGTTGGCCAAGTCTTCCCCCAGCAGCATGGGGATGGGATAATTGTCATATACTGCAAAAGTCCACATTCCTGCCCAGCCCTTGTACTGGACATGCAACTGGGCTGTAGGCAAGGTTACAGACTGTGACACGAAGGGTTGAATTGTCACTGTAGCCTCCGGGTTGATGAGTTTGGGGTCCACTAGGGATTGGTGGATAGTTGACACTTGTGCCCCAGTATCCCTCCAAGCGATAACCTTCTTACCGCCCACTCTCAAGGTTTCCCTTCGCTCCGAGGGTATGAGAGAGGCATCTGGGTCTGGGGATCTTTGGTGTGACTGGGGTGTAATGAACTGTAATCGGTTGGGGTTCTTGGGGCAGTGAGCCTTTATATGCCCCAGTTCATTACATTTAAAACATCGCCCTGCTAAGGTATCACCGGGGCGATGTTGGTTGGTGGAGACTGGTGGGGTGGGGTGAGAAGGCGTCTGGGGTTTCCCTTGGGATGTGGTTGGGGCCTTGGATTGTCCCCGGTGATAAGGTTTGGTTTCGGCTTGCCCCTTCTGATATTCGCTCCAACTGCTACTAGCTTTTTTCTTTTCTGTCACCTCCACCCATTTGGCTCCAATCTCCCCCGCCTCGGTTACAGTTTTGGGCTTCCCATCTAGGATGTATCTTTCTATTTCCTCAGGAACACCCTCTAAAAACTGCTCCATTTGCAATAGGAAGGGCAACTCTTCCGTAGATTTAACATTTGCTCCTGATATCCAGGCATCCCAATTTTTCCCAATGTGGTAGGCATGTCGGGTAAATGACACATCGGGTTTCCACCTTAGGGCTCTGAACCGCCGACGGGCATGCTCGGGTGTTAGCCCCATTCTGAGTCTGGCCTTGTTTTTAAAAAGTTCATAACTGTTCATGTGTTCCTTAGGCATTTCAGCCGCCACCTCTGCTAAGGGTCCACTGAGCTGCGGTCTCAGCTCTACCATGTACTGGGTTAGAGGGATGTTGTATCCAAGGCAGGCCCTTTCAAAATTTTCTAAGAAGGCCTCAGTATCATCGCCTGCCTTGTAGGTGGGGAATTTCCTGGGATGGGAAGTGGTACCTGGAGAGGAGTTGTTAGGATGGTCTGCTGCATTCTGCCTAGTCCTTGCTGCTTCCAGTTCCATCTCTCTCTTGTGGGCCTCCTGTTTGGCTTTTTCTTCTCTTTCATGGGCCTCCTGTTTGGCTTTTTCTTCTCTTTCATGGGCCTCCTGTTTGGCTTTTTCCAGCTCCATTTCTCTCTTGTGGGCCTCCTCTTTGGCTTTTTCTTCTCTTTTATGGGCCTCCTCTTCAGCTTCTTTCTCGAGTTTTTTAATTTCAAGCAGTCTCTGATGTTTTTTCTCATTTTCTTTTGCTTCTAGTCTGGCCAGTTCTAGTTTGTTAGCTGCTTCACTGGTAGTCATTTTCCTGTTTTCTTGTGCTGGGTCACACCCTCTGCAGTTGACTGAAATTGGGATGTACTTAGCTCTGGCTCCTGCTGAGTTAACAGAGACTTTCTAACAAGCTACTCCCGAGGATGTAAAAAGAAAAAAAAAACAATTCAACTTGTAAATTGCCTTTACCAGTTCAAAGTTTGCTCACTGATTGAACCCTTCTCTTAACAAAGGACCTCGTTAAAAAAAACTTAACACCTCTGCCTTCAGGCAAGGAGAGATAAGATATGCATCTACCTTCAGCTCTGCTCTCCAAGCAGCTAGAAGGAAAAAAAAAATCTCTTACTGGCTTTTGGGTTAAAACGATCTCCACCGCTATGCCACCATGTCAAGGCTGGATCCCCACTTTGAACTTTAGGGTTCAAATGTAGGGGCCTGCAT
>NW_020698357.1:0-4095 GCF_002925995.2 Terrapene triunguis | reverse complement strand
TTGCCAACCTGAGCCAATGCGTCTGCATACCGGGCTACACTGGAGAGCTGTGTGAGTCCCCATCGCCCCATGACGCCTGCCAGAACGGCAGCACAGCTGTTGGAGCCAAATGCATCTGCCTGCCTGGATTCTACGGCCCCCGGTGTGAGTCCTATAATAGCTCCATGGCCTGCCAGAACGGGGGCATCCCCATCGGAACAGACTGTGTCTGTCTCCCCGATTACTACGGCACCCGGTGTGAATCCTCCAACAAAACCACCACGGCAACCCCTGTCACTACGACCACCACCAGCACCACCACAACCCAGAGCAGCACCAGCACCACCACTACCACCACCACAACCCCAGGTGAGTGACAGTTCATGCAGGAGTTGGCAATGCTCTTGTAGCCGTGTTGGGCCCAGGATGGGAGAGAGATAAGGTGGTGGAGGTAAGATCTCTTCTTATTGGGCCAACTTCTGCTGGGGGAAGAGAGACAAGCTTATGGGCTGCACAGAGCTCTTCTTCGGGCCTGGGAAGGGGACTCTGAGTATCCCAGCTCAATAAAAGGTTGTTAAGCATAAGGGGTTCGCACACCTTGCAGGAGACCACGTAAAGTATTTGACCTGCCCTGAGTTTAAACATAAGCTACTTGCCTTCACTTTCAGGGCCCATCACCGTCTCTCTCTACCTGCCTCTGAGCAGCTCATGACACCAGCCTCCATTGCCTATTTGTTACATTTTCACAATCACCCCTGGGTGCTCCCCGCTACTCGCAGCCTCTTCTGGGGGCAGAGATCCCCATAAACGTCCGCAAAGCCTCCTTATCCTCCTCCACCTAAATTTTTTCCATGACACTTACAAAAACCTTGAGAACTGTTCAGTGCTGCTGGGTTGAGACCACTGCTTGTCACGGTGCTCAGTGTTGTCTCATTGTTTCCTTGTGCCCTCCTCTCTGGCTGGCTTTCTCCATCTACTGTCTCTTGTCTTATACTCGGATCACCAGCTCTGGCGGGCGGGGAGCGTCTAGCACAGCAGGGGCCTGGTCCAGGACTGGGGCTCTGGGTGCCACAGTAATAATAATAAATAAATCCCCCAGGGTCAGATTCTGATCTCAGTCACAAATGGTGTAAATCCAGAGTGACTCCACAACAGCCTAAATACAGAGCAATTCCACTCCATTGTAAACCTGTCTGGCTCGCCTCTCGCTTATGTCAGTTGGTGTAACTCCACTGAGTTGATTGAGGTGTTCCTGAGTAACAGTACCATAAGTGACAGGTTTCAGAGGGGTAGCCGTGTTAGTCTGTATCAAGAAAAACAACAGGGAGTCCTTGTGGCACCTTAGAGACTAACGAATTTATTTGGGCACAAGCTTTTGTGGGCTAAAACCCACTTCATCAAATGCATGGAGTGGAAAATACAGTAGCAGGTATAAATACACAGCATATGAAAAGATGGGAGTTGCCTTACCAAGGGGGGATCAGTGCTAACAAGCCAATTCAGTTAAGGTGGACGTGGGCTATTCTCAACAGTTGACAAGAAGGGGTGGAAATCACTTGTGTAGGGCTAATGAGGCCAGTGTAATCAAGGTGGCCCATTTCAAAAAGTTAACAGGAACAAAACTATAAAAACTGATTTCCCACTGTTGATACTCACACCTTCTTGTTAACTGTTTGACTTTGGTAAAGCTTATGCCCAAATAAATTTGTTAGTCTCTAAGGTGCCAAAAGGATTCCTTGTTGTTAGTACCGTAAGTGAAGATGGCCTAGAGTGATTCCACTCCAGTGTAAATCTGGAGTAGCTCCACCCCTGTCTAAATTCAGTGTAATTCCACAATGGTGCAAATCTTGAGTGACTCTCCAGCAGTGTAATTCCACTCCAGCGTAAACCAAGAGCAATGTAGGCATCACAGACACAGCTCCTGCTTATGAGCCAGTCCAGACTCATGCTGACATGCAGGGCATTGGACTGTTTCTTTCAGCGCCCTGCCAGAATGGGGGCACTCACAATGGGATCAAATGCATCTGCCAAGACGGTTACTATGGCTCTCAGTGTGAAAACAGCAAATGCAAGAACGGGGGCACCTGGAGCAACGGTGGATGCCTATGCCCGTCCAGTTTTCAGGGTCCTGTGTGCCAATACGCTTCTGAAGTCATCGAGGTCAAAGCCGGAATGAAAACCTGACTCAATCGATCCTTGTGTCTGGGGTTCAGACAACACCTTATATCCAAGCCAAATTTGTCTGGCTTCAACTTACAGCCCTAGGACGGGTTAGACCTGCCTCTGTTACACTGAAGAGCCCATTGTTAAATATTTTCTCCCCGCGCCAGTACTTACAGATTGGGATCAGTCACCCCTTCACCTTCTTTTTTCTAAGATAAATAGACTGAGCTCCTGGAGTTTCTCACACTAAGGCAGGTTTTCAAGCACTCCATGAGACCCTTGGAAACCCGAGCAGGGATGTCCCATCTGGCCCATGAGCCAGGATCCAGGATGGCTGGTCCCATCTAGGAACACCATTAGCATTTGAGGGGGTCATGTGGCTGGGGCTGTGAGCCAGAACCCAGTAAGGCAGCAGGGCTGGCTTGTGGGAAAGTGGGGTCTTTAATCCTGGAGTCCTAACCTAGCAGGCCTGGCCAGGTGGGACAACCTGGTTCTGTTCCCGGGCTGGGGGAGGGCGGTGAGGAAACACTTTCAGCTGCAGGATGGCGGGTAGTGAAATGACAAGTGTCCCTCCTCGCTGGCCCCCTCTGGCTAGGTAACGAATGGTGTGATGGGTTCTGAAGGGCAGTAGAGTCCTTTCCCCTCTCCCTGGATTCTGGGGGTCCTGCGGTGTGAGCATCAGGAGAGCTAACAAGGACCCCTGGGGGGGGGGAAGACAATTCCTCTCTGCCATTCCCATGGTGGATGTCGATTTTCACCATGTTTCTTTCCCCCCAACACACACCCCGATGAAGAGGTGAATGTAACTGTGGATGTGAAGTTGCAGATCACCAGCCACAAATTCACCCCCAAGCTGGAGGACAACACAACTCAAGAGTACAAAGAATTCACCATGTCATTCAAACTGGAGGTGGGTCCCAGCGGAGTGACCAAGAAGGGGGAGTTAATGAGAGAGAGGCCCCTTGAGAGGGGGGATAGGGTGGAAGGTCGGGGGGATGCAGGAGAACTTCCCAAGAGAGGCATGAGATTGGGGGATTGTCCCCCAGGGGAAGGGCAGGGAGACCCATCGCTGGAGACATTGGGAGCTAGGACTGGGCATAACACTGGGGAATGGGATGATCCCAGCCTGCCAGAGGGGAATAGACTTTAATGGGTCTTTCCAAGGGCTAAGCGCTCATTTCCTTGGGAGCGTCCAGGTGGGAGCACATTCGCTGCTTAGGTATCATGGCTGGGAACCTCACCAGCCCCCTGGGCTCACCAGGCCCCATCTCAATGGGGCGGGGAGGTTCAGGGCAGCCCCTGCTGGTGACATGCCCACTATTCCCTTCCAGGTGAAGTTGGTTTACAGCAATGTCCTGGGGTACAAAGACGTGGAGATCCTGAAACTGACTTGAGTATCGGGAACGCCCCGGAACTTGGTACCCCCAAAGCTCTGCCCACAACCTGAGCTCCACCCACAAGCCATGACCCATCCCTGTGAGACTCCTAAAGGAGACCCCACCCGCAGTAGGCATGCGTGTGTGTTGGTTGTGTGGTTGGATCTTTAGCACCAGCAGTTCACCAGTGTTCAGAGCCTTTCTGGGCTGCGTCTATTAGGAGGAGACATTGGTGCTACGGGTCAGGTCTGTTCTTGGTGCAGTCCTGTTTATCTACCAAGAAAAAAAATGTCCACCCAGTCCAGTTTCCCTGAATGCACCAGCATGTATTTCCCTTGCTCAGAAATCCTCACATCTACCGCTCCTGCGGGCTCTGTGCCCAAAGAGCGCTGTCTCTCTCTCTGTCTTCTCAGGGCCAACTCACGACTGCCTCTCCTGGCACCCACTGCCTGCAAATCAATATCCTAGCTCCTGCTTTTGCAAGCAGGGAAACCCCCCACTCAGCCCACACGGCTTAGTGGCGGTGTGCCTTGGGCAGTAGCCTCCATTGTTTGTAGCTCTCTCTGCTGCATAATGG
>NW_020698356.1:0-3565 GCF_002925995.2 Terrapene triunguis | reverse complement strand
ATCCCAGTGAAGGGACCCTGCATTGGCTGACACGTCTGTGCTAGCCCCTATGTGCTCTCCCCTTTCCAGATGTGCTGGCCCCTTGCACACCCCTGAAATTCATGATTGAGGGCTTCTGAGTGTGATGCAAACTGGTTAGCTTGGAAACGGTACCCATTTCTGTTTAAACCCTCCATGGATTCGAGCCCAGGGAGGCAAACCTGATTGGAAACAGTGAGGTCTGCGCTCGGAGACATTCTTGATTTCAGCTCCATTGGGATTTTGAGAGTGGCCCTGCAAACCCTTCCTAGCCTGAGTAATCCTTACCCCACAAATTGTTCCACCGGAGCCAGTGGGGTCAGTCCCATTAGTAAGGATGGCAAGATCTTAAAGAGAACTAGACCCTGCAGAAGTTTGTCTGGTCCAGCCCCGGGCTCTGTTCCCAGCACTCCCTCTCTTCCTCTTCAGCGGCACTTCGGTGGCAGCGCAAAGGAAGAGGGACTGAGGGACCCGGAATTCCAGGGGCGGCATGCCAGGAGGTTTTTTTGTTTGTTTGTTTTTTTTGCTTCTGCAGTTGCGCTCTCGGAGGTTTTTTTGTTTTGTTTTGTTTTTTGCTCGGGACGGCAAAAAACCCGAGCCGGCCCTGGCAGAGATTTATCAATGGCCAGGGGGGGGGGGGGAGATTTAGCCCTCTCAAAACGTTGCAGGCACAGGGCCAGTCTCCAGAGTGAGGTGTTGGCTCCCGGGGCAGAGATGGAGTAAGCAGAGCTTCTCTCTCCTATTACAGCTCTGTGAGGTGTCCATAAGGGGAGGTACTTTGCATCTGTTTTCATTGCTGTGGAGCGTGAATGCCACCCTCAAGAAATCACTTCCCCAGTCTCTTCAGGAGGAGATTTTTGTTTCAGCTCAGACTGGCTTGGTACAAGGGCCCACCAGATCTTTCTGATCCCCGCTGCAGACACTAGAGCCTGACTATCATATGAGAGCCAGGAACAGAGCCCAGACCTTCTGTTTCGTGGAGGACAAAGTCTGAGTTGTTGGTACAAGGGCCTGTGGATCAGACTGGCTTCCCCTCGCTGTGTCTCTGGCACAGTAATACAGGGTGGTGTCCTCGGGTTTCAGGCTGGACATTTGCAAATATACTGTGTTGATGTAATTGTCTCTGGAGATGGTGACTCGCCCTTGGACAGCCTGAGATTACCATTGGCTCGATCCGCTTGGGGATCCTAGCCACCCACTCCAGACTCTTCCAGGAGCCTGCCGGACCCAGTCCATCCTGTAGCTGCTGCAGGTGAACCCGGAGGCTTTGCAGGAGAGGCGGAGAGAGTCTCCGGGCTTTTTCACATCCCCTCCAGACTCCACCAGCTGCACTTGAGACCGGACACCTGGGAATAAAGACACTTTATAGATGTTAGTATAAAAAGAGTGATAATACAACATTCAATTGTCACCTTGAAGCTGGACCCCAAGAAAGCTATTCTTGGTGCTTAATCCTTGTCATTGTTCTTTTGCAGACTCTGCAATTACCGAGAGTACAAAACTACCTTTCAAAGATGTTGTAGTGAAAAGTAGGTGAATCCAAGGTCCCATTTTCCCCGGTGATTGAAGGGGAAGTTCTTGGGGGGGATAATTGGTTGGTAACTGCACAATTGCAGAGCTCTGGATTATCTCTGCGGGTGCAGCCTCGGCAGAGTGAGACAAATTTAAACAGGAAAGTGTCGCCTTCAATTATTTGCATATCCCGCTTCTTTAAGAGAGACAAACCCCTTCCATTGATGATCTGAATTACCTGCACTGGAGCTCAGATAGAAGGAGTCAGACTTCTCCGTTGCTGTATGTTTCCAACCAGTGATGTGATGTTCTACCGCCGTTGCAGTGGAGAAATAATGACAGGAGGTCAATGACCTCCCATTCCGAGACATTAATGGCTAGGAGTTGAATCAAAATCTTTTGTGGTCAAGGGAAATGTCCTCTCTGGCCTGAGTGGCTTTGGATCACCCCTGAGAGACAAGAATATTTGGCTACCTACCTGGCAGGACAGATGAAAATTAAAGTACCTGTGATTATTGGAATCAGATAAGTGTGACAATTTATCCTCTCTTTTTAGACGGGATTGGAAGTAGCACTGTAGACTTGCAATTCCAGTGGAGGATAATGGAGTTAGGTTCCCAACTCCCCTGACCATCACAAGGATTTTGGCACCTAACTCTCTTAGGATCCTTTAAAAATCAGAGCCAGAGTTTATAGCTCATCTACAGTTTTCACCCCCAAACAGTCTCTGGCTGCACTGTGCGTTTTAAATGTGGTGTATAAGTGGCCTTTGGACCCTTCACTGATGCTGCGATTTTCAAAGAAACCAAAGGGAGTCAGGCGCTCAGTAAGCTCTGTGTTCCAGCATCAATGGAAATTAAAGGCCTAATTCCTCCAATTCCCTTTAAAAACACTCCTGTAAATACAACTATTTTTTTTAACTGATTACCAAGTGATAATGTACCGGACCAACGGGAAGATGGTGAAAAGGTTAATTTTCACATGTACCAGAAATCCATTTCTGTATATTTATAATAGGCTGGATCACCCAGGTGTCCCTAGCTGGCACAGTAACACAGAGTGGTGCGGTCGGATCTGAGGCTTCTCATTTGGAAATCCAACAGGTAGTTGCATTATTTTAGCTTGCTGTTCTTGGGGAGAGGGGTGTTTTTGTATTTTTTAGCCTGCTATAGATTCTCGCCTCTCCTACCCACATTCCCTGTAAGCTTCCTCTTCATTGTTTTGGTTGTGTTTTTCGTAAAGGGTGTGGTTTGGAGCTGTAAATGAAATGATAAAAAGGTTACTTAAATATATCAAAAATTATTCTACCACTCCTTGAGGGGCAGAGAGATTGTGACCAGTGGGAAAGGAGAGGGCAGGGCACTTCAGAGAAGTTTTATATTTGTATAAACTGCTCACTGTTATCTGGTGTTTCTGTTAAAAGATCCCAAAGAAATAAAGCAAAGAAGCAATAATTTGGGAGGCTATGTTAACATATGTGACTTCTTACGACCTTCAGAGAGGCTAAAGTTTTCCTTGGGAAATTGATAACGTGACCAAAATCTCATCTTCCTGGAGGTGGAGAAATGAATGTGTCCAAGAACGGGGAGTAAATGAGAAACTGTAGAGAATCCAGAGTCCCTGTATAGGGGGAGATTCAGGGACATAGGTATCAAGACTGATTCCCCACTCTGGCACTTCAAGTACAGAAGATGGGGGCCCACAAGGACTATAAAAATTAATACTGGCCACTCCAGGCTCCTTCTAGATTTCCATGTGCCCAGCTTCTCTTTTCTAGCGGGCAACTCTACAGTAAACCCCGTGAATCTCGAGTAAGCACATGGGCCGGAGCTTTCTTCCTTGCAACACCCAAAAGCCTCAACTTCTGGGAAGAGGATGGTCGGAATGCTGCCCCTAGAACTGTGCTACCCCAAGCACGTGCTTGTTTTGCTGGTGCCTAGAGCCAGTCCTGCTGCTATGCACTGAAATGCGGGCTGTATTCAGGACATTAAAGAGTTAATCCGCGATGTCAGAGTTTTCAGTCCTGACGGCTCTT
>NW_020698355.1:0-1733 GCF_002925995.2 Terrapene triunguis | reverse complement strand
ACGTTTTTGTTATGGTGGTACATGCTGTGTGACTAATGATGCACACAAACCCATCTTTGGAGGTGGAACTCAGCTACTGATAAAACCTAGTAAGTGCTTTTCCTTTCACTCAATGTTTGGAGGATAAAAATAAATGATATTTCAGGATATTTTGGGGTGGACATTTTTTGAGAAGCCCATTAGGTGCAGATCTGCATTTTTGGCACCTAATATCTTCAAAATTATGACCCACAATGCTATTGACTTCAAGGGAGTTATGTTGATTTACAATAGTTGTGGGATTGTCCCATAATGTATTTTATTTTAGAACAAAATGTATCTCAGATAAAACAATGGGCCAGATTCTCAGCTGGTGTAACTCAGCATCGGTCCCTCCAAGTCATAGAAGCTACATCAATTGACAATAACTTTACTTCTGATTTAAAATTGACTCCTGCTGAGAAAACTCTGTGCTAGTACTCCTTAGAATAACAGCTGGTGTTTTTGTTATGGTGCAAATTGCTGTGTGTATACTGGGAACAATAGAGTGACTTTTGGGAAAGGAACGAGACTGATTGTGAGGCCAAGTAAGTGTTTTTAGAATTTTTAATCAAGACCCATTTTTTAAAAAGGTGAATTAGATTTCCAAAGAGTTGGTTGAACTGGGGGTTTATTTTATTAGGTTTATCTTACGCACAGAGAGGGACAAGGCACAAATGACAATACAGTTCCCATCTAAGTCCACAGGCATTCGGCACCTGCCTTTAATATCATTCAAAGAATCTCCCCCATTGCACCTAATTATGTTTAACTGAGAGCAGAAACATTTCAGACTATGTGAGCAACCCCTAGACTCCACTCCCCTGTCCAAGCTGGGGATAGAACCCAGGTGTCCTGACTCCCAGCCCTCCGCCCTACTCTAACACACTAGACCCCGCTATCACCCAGAGCAGGGAATTCAAACCATGCATCCTGATTCCCAGTCCCTTGCTCCAGCCTTCAGGACAGCACTCCTCTCTCTGAGCAGGGGCTAGAACCCAAGTGTCTGCACTCCCAGCCCATGCTTCTCTTGCCACTGGACCCCATAGTGTCCCCCAAAACTAAGGACAGAATTTAGGAATCCTAATTTGGAGCCCTTCACACTTAACCTCTCCTCACATCCCAGAGGTGCGACTAGAACCCAGGAGTCCAGGGTCCTAACCCTCCCCTTTTAAGTCACTGGACTGGATTCCTTTCTGGGAGCTGGGGATAGAACCCCCCAGTCCTGACTCTTAGGACCCGGCTGTAACCTACGATTATTAAATATAATCAGGGAGATGTAGATGGACATATAAACTACATCCGGCTGCTGTATATTGGTGTAACATCTTTGGCATCAATGGCATTACACCGATTTATAGCAGCTGAGGATCTGGTCCGTTATATGGAACAATACCAACACTAGGCTAGGATGTCTTGGCTAATCCATCCTGAAGAGCTCGTGTTTGCACAAGGAACAGCTCTTACGTTTTTGTGAGGGTGGAAAACACTGTGTGAACTATGACAACGCGTTCACATTTGGAAGTGGAACAAGACTTCTTGTGAAGCCCCGTAAGTGTAGCTGATTTTCATTCCTACTTGGCAGAAACACAAATTTTCCCAGTTGAAAACTGGGCTGCAGCTTGGGCTTTTAAAGGTGTTTTCCTTTTAATTGTGAGGCTGAAGTTTGTGTCCAGGAAAAGGAGAGCGAGAAAGTTCAATTTGGATTCCACCCT
>NW_020698354.1:20126-45736 GCF_002925995.2 Terrapene triunguis | reverse complement strand
GCCAAGCAGGGCCGGCATTAGATTTGCTGGGGCCCAGGGCACAAAGCGGAAGCCCCACTGCATGGGGCTGAAGCTAAAGCCTGAGCAACTTAGGTTTGTCGGGCCCCACATGGCGTGGGACCCCGGGTAATTGCCCTGCTCCCTACCCCGTAACACTGGCCTGGGATTTTATATGCAGAAAAACAGATGGTTTGGCAGAGGTGGACTGTGGCATTTTTATACTATGCTGGGGGGGCCTCAGAGAGAAAAAGGTTGAGAACTCCTGGTAGAGTCCACATCTCCACTGTGAGAGATACTTTCATCTCCATACCCCATTCAAGGGAACAGGGGAGACAGAAACCTAATGGACAGGCTAATTCATCCCCATCTCTCCAGCTTTCAAGGGGCCAGAAGCAGGGTATTGCCCTTAGGGGGGAGACCTGTCCTCTCTCTGGTCCCGCGCCTGCAACGCCTCAAGATGCCTAGAAAAGAGGATCGACTGCCACTGGAAGTGGTGTGAGGAATTCTGGTGCCACGCTTAAAGACCCCGGATCACACCATCATCACCCCGACCACCAGAACGATGCTGGAAAGGACCCTGAAAGATGCCATCCGCTGCCACTATGCCGAGACCCTCAAGCGGAAGCTGGACCAGGGCAAGGTGTTCGAGGTGTCCAGCAAGTGGGACGCTGGCAACCACTTCCTCCCCAGGGGCAGCTTCACCAGGTTCGCTGGCTGGCAGTTCGTCCACCGGGCCCGACTCAACTGCGTTCCCCTCAACGGAGCCATCCGCCATGGCAACCGGGACAAGCTCTGCAGGAAGTGCAGCTACGCCAAAAAGACCCACCCCACGTCCTGTGTGGATGCAAACAGCACTCCGGAGCCTGGTGGCCCGTCACAATGCCATCCAGAACCAGCTGGTGAAAGCCATCCTGCCATCCCTGGGGAATATCACCATCAACTCTGCCATCCCCGGGACAGACAGCCGACTGCGACCCGACATCGCTGTGACGGACGCAGAAAAGAAGAAGGTCCTCATGGTAGACATGACAGTGCCATTTGAAAACAGGTCACCAGCCTTCCATGAGGCCCGAGCACGGAAGGCGTTGAAGTGCACCCCGCTGGCCGACACCCTGAGAGCCCAGGGCTATGAGGTCCAGATACACGCCCTGATCGTGGGAGCCCTGGGCTCGTGGGACCCCCACAACAAGGCGGTACTGAGAGCATGTGGAGTCGATCGATGCTACGCCCGGCTCATGAGACAGCTCATGGTGTCCGACACCATCAGGTGGTCCAGAGACATCTATATGGAACACATCACGGGACACCGTCGATACCAGGTTAAGTACTATAGACCGCCGACCAGGGAAATAACCCACTTTCTTCCCTGACGAACCAAGGGATGCCCCCCACCCATGTCCTTATTCGCTACATTGATACTGACTTGGACTCTTAATACATTCCATGAGTGGCGTACCCGAGCCCACTTATCCACTGACGCTTTAAAAACTCCCGCACCCCAATCTGAGTCTATGCTGGTTATATGCTATGTATGTATCTCGTGATCCTTGTAACCAATACCTGTAATCCCTCATAACTCAAGCCTGACCCCAGACTTACAGTACCTTCCCTCTTAACTTGTGTATATTTAATTTTAAACATTAACTTTAATAAAATTTTAATAAATGTTAATAAAATTTCTTCTTCACACACCGCTCACTGGCCCTCTTGGGAGTGTTCTCGGTGCTGCAGGCTCAGGGGTGCTGGCACAGTTTGTACAGTGGGGGTGCTGAGAGCCATTGAACCAAACTGTAAACCCTGGATATAATGGAAACCACTTCAAGCCAGGAGGTGCGGCAGCTCCCCCAGCACGGCTAGTTCCAGCACCTATGTGCTGGTTTGGAAATAGGCAGGAGTTTAACACCAGAGCTGCGTGTGCCAGAAAGTCCCCCAGAGCGCATCTACCCTGAGAATTCCTAGTGAGGGCGTAACAACAGCCCACCCCCACCCCCAGATATCTGCTGCTCCCAAAGGGTCTGAGTTACCACAGTCCCATGTAGGCTCAGGTTAAACTCAGGGAATGTTCCCTGTGACAAATACTCTACCAATGCTCCATGCGCCCTGAACTTGCCTGATTTCACCCCCTGCGCAGGATTCCTCATCCCCAAACCTGAGCTGATCGCCCGGCTGGAACGAGGGGAAGAGCTGTGGGTCCCGGATCTCCAGGCTGATGAGGAAAGGGAGAGCCCAAGAAGCACCCGCACAGGTGAGGAGTCAGGGAAACTGAGACTGAACCATCTTGAGAGTGAAGGAAAAAGCTGGGACTCCCAAAATGTGCTGTGAGCGAGAGCCCTCAGTTCTTCCCCGTCTCACCCAGGTCAGGGCTGCAGTCAGCAGGTGTCATATCATGAAGGCAAATATTAGTCACAGCTTCTGACTCATCCTGTTAGCTATCGGGAATTTCCTCCCTGACTTTCCTTCCCTGGGAGTGTTTGGGTGGGATGTGGAGGCAGAATCCAGTGTCTCCTTCTCCCGCACAGTCACTGTGTTGTGTTTTCCCTCTTTGCTATTCCCCTTTCTGTCCTTTCCCCCCAGCACAGGCAGTGACTCCTGTCTGGATTCTCTCTCTCCTAGCAGGTGATAGGACAGTGAGTGAGAACAAGGAGGAGAATCAGCAGGAGGAAGGTCCTGGGAAAGTGGAATCGCAGGAGTTGGTTTTGAGAAGAGTTGAAGGGATTTTTTCCCAGTGCTTGGAACAGGGAAATGCCTGGGGAGATCGACAAAGATCAGAAATGCAGCTGGGAAACTATCCTGGGAAGAAACTGGATGAATCCATTCAACGTGGTGGAGGATGCAAGGATCCCAAGGAAACCACAGTCCAGCAGACAAGTCACAATGAAGAGAAACCTTACAAATGCTTTGACTGTGGGAAAAGTTTCCATTTCAGTGCAAGCCTTATTAAACATTGGAGAACCCACACAGGGGAGAAGTTCTATAAATGTGTGGACTGTGGGAAAAGCTTCAGTGAGAAGTCAAACTTTATTATGCACCAGAGACTGCACATAGGAAAGAAATCCTATAAATGCCTGGAGTGCGGAAAAAGATTTAGTCAGAGATCACCGCTTATGGCACATCACAGATCCCACACAGGAGAGAAGCCGTATAAATGCTTAGACTGTGGGAAAAGCTTCAGTAAGAAACCGTGTCTTCTTATACACCAGAGACTGCACACAGGAGAGAGACCCTATAAATGCCTTGAGTGTGGGAAAAGTTTTAGCAAATGTTCATCCCTTATTCAACATGGGAGAATCCACATGGGGGAAAGACCCTATGGATGCCTTGAGTGTGGAAAAAGTTTCAATTTGAAATCAGCCCTTAATATACATCAGAAAACCCACACAGGAGAGAAACCCCATAAATGCCTGGACTGTGGGAAAACTTTCAGTCAGCGCTCACACCTTACTCAGCATAGGAAAATCCACACAGGAGAGAGACCATATAAATGCCTTCAGTGTGGGAAAAGTTTCATTCAGCACTCAAACTTTATTAGACATCCATGTCTGAAGACAAGAGAGACACGCTATAAATGCCTTCAGTGTGAAAAAGTTTTCAATGCGCGATCAGACCTTATTAAACATGAGAGAACCCACACCGGAGAGAAACCGTATAAATGCTTGGACTGTGGGAAAACTTTTGGTCAGAGCTCATACCTTATTAAACATAGGAGAATCCACACAGGAGAGAGACCTTATAAATGCCTTGAGTGTGGGAAAAGTTTTATTCAGAAGTCACATCATACTATACACCAGAGAGTTCACACAGGAGATAGACCCTTTAAATGCCTTGAGTGTGGGAAAAGTTTTATTCATAACTCAAAGCTTACTACACATCAACGGACCCACACAGGAGAGAGACCTTATAAATGCCTGGAGTGTGGGAAAACTTTTATTTATAACTCAAAGCTTACTACACATCAGAGAACCCACACAGGAGAGAGACCCTTTAAATGCCTTGAGTGTGGGAAAAGTTTTATTCAGAAGACACATCTTACTATACACCAGAGAGTTCATACAGGAGAGAGACCCTTTAAATGCCTTGAGTGTGGGAAAAGTTTTATTCTTAACTCAAAGCTTACTAGACATCAGAGAACCCACACAGGAGAGAGACCCTATGGATGCCTTGAGTGTGGGAAAAGTTTTATGGAAAGTTCATCCCTTATTAAACATGGGCGAATTCACATGTGAGAAAGACCCTATAAATGCCTCGAGTGTGGGAAAAGTTTCAGTTTGAAATCAACCCTTAATACACATCAGAAAACCCACACAGGAGAGAAACCCCAGAAATGCCTGGACTGTGGGAAAACTTTCAGTCAGCGCTCAGACCTTACTCAACATGGGAGAATCCACACAGGAGGGAGACACATTATAAATGCCTTGACTGTGGGGAAAGCTTCAATAAGAGCTCAGAGTTCATCAAACATCAGAAAATCCACAAGGGTGAGAGACCCTAGGAATAGCTTGACTGCAGGAAAAGATTCAATTTGACTTCACACATCAGTGATCGACACAACAGAGAGACCTTCAATGTGGGGGAATCTTCCATTGGTGTTCCCGGAATATCAGGGATCCACAAATCCACACAGGGAAGAAATATTCTCAGTGTGGAAAATGCTCCAAGTGGAACTGACATCAAAGACTCCTCCGCAGAGCAGGGAAATTCTCTGAGTGCCCTGACGAGGGCTGGCCCTGGTGACAAACCCATTTCCTCATTCCCACACACATCAGGGGTGTTTGGCTCCCAAGGATCCAGCTGCCCATTGCTGGGGCGAGGATACAGCAGCAGCCGAGAATCAGCTGGTCAGTGACCCTCTGGCTCTGCCTGGTCTAAGCAAACCCCAGGCAGAGGAGGAGAAGCCCCCATCAGCCCCTCCTCACTGCTGCAGCCTTGGCTACTGAGCTGATGGGCCAAAGGTCGGGGAAGGAAGAGAGAGAAACTCCTCCAGATGCTCCCTCTGCCTGGCTGAAGTTCTCTCCTCTCCCTTCCCTTCCCTTCCCAGATGAGTTCCCCTTGTCATGGAAATGAGGAGAAGGACACTTGGGCCAGGCTCCACCTTCATTCTAGACCCCTGTCCCCACCCCCCATCTTCTACCAGCCCCTGGGCTGGGCTCCCCCACTTACCTGGGGCTGTTCCCTGCAGGGGGAATGTCCCTGGGGGTTGGTAACTCCTCCCCTCCCCAAATCCCCCAGGGCGCTGGGTTCTGGGGGATCAAATACCGAGGGACCAGGAGGATGGGTTTTGGGGAGGGAACTGGGGATTGAATGGTTGGGGCTGGTGGAGCTGGGAAGCAGGAGGATCTGGGTGCTGGGGTATCGAGTGTTTGGGGCTCATGAGATAAGAGGCGAGGGAGAGAATAAAGGTAGAGGGCTGCTGCCTCTCATCACTCACCCCCTCTGCCCCTGCCCCCTCTGCATTCAGACAGTGCCACTGAGAGGGACTGATTCCCACAGGGCCTTTTGTGGGAGGCCTGGAGATCCCACCTCTGCCTCCGCAGCAACTGTCTATGGTAGGAAATGTGGCTGGGATTAGTCAGCACATCTCTGTGACCCTTCACCAGATTTCCTAGTGTAAACTCACCCTGAGCATCTTATGTGTAAGGCTAAGATTTTGTCATCAATATTTTTAGTACAAGTCACAGGCAGGTGATGGGCAATAAAGAAAAATTCACAGAAGCCCGTGACCTGTCCATGACTTGTACTAAAAATATCCATGACAAAATGGGGAGGGAGAAGGCTGCAGCACCCATTGCTACTGGGGTTCTGGGGTCCCAGGGTGGCTGGGCAGCTGTGGGGGCCCTGGTTGGGAGCTGCATGGGCCCCTGGCACCTGTGGCTTGGAGTTACAGATTCCGTGACTTTTGTTACTTCTGTAACAAAATCGAAGCCTCACTTATGTGTTCTGACTCCCTCCCATTAGCAGAGTGATTGTTAATCCCTGAGTTCCCCCTGTGGGGCCGGATTGTCTCATTCCCAGATAGTCTCACATTACTCCAGCCCCTGCTGAAAAGCGTTTAGTGTTTGTACATTTTCTGCCTTATGCACCACAATTAACTAGATGATAAAAAAGTGGGAGCAGGGACAGTAAAATGTGGTGTTTTAGCTTCTGTGCTATTTCAGGGCGATGGGGTGAGTCCGAGGGATTCCCTCCTTTCCCCAGCACCATCACCCTCTACTCTCCACACAGCAGCCTCTGTCCCAGCAATGGAGAGTTTTATCCTGTCCCCATTTTACCCGTCCGCCTCCCAAGGTGTCACTTACCACCATGTCCCTGGCTCTCCATGCCTGGGAATCACAGTTTTGAAATCTATGATCCTAAGTCAGACCCCTGAGGGCTGGAGAAAGAAGTGTCACAAACCAGGAAGGGAATCCAAATGAATCTGAAGGCACATTTTGACCTTTCTAATCTTATAGCCCTGTTTGCATCTCTTGGTAAAATTGCTCCCAGTTTTTGTCTATGCTGGACCAGATCATTTGTAGATGGGAAGCTGGTTTGTGAGTTTTTGGTTTATTATCATGATGTTAAAACTTTTGTAAGTAACACGACGAAATAATGAGGCGAGAAGTAAAGCAGGTTTAGCCTCTTTAGAAGAAAATAAGTATACTTATTTTCTGGATTTTGAGTCTTCAGATTCTCTGGGATTTCATGTTATGAATGTGAAAATGTTTTATAGTATACCCTGTATTGTGGGTTTTTCTCTGTTCCTGAAGGCTGTTTGGTCACGTACTTGGATATTAGGTTAGTCTGCCAGGGTGTAGCTCAGCTTTATTGAGGGCTTCGTGAAACAAATGTTTATTTGCAAGAACAGTCCTTTTCAATTAATTTTTAACCTTTTTCTACCCCTTGTCAATTGATTTTTTTTCTTTGAACAATGACAAATATCAATATCTCTCAGCACGAACACTGAGGGTGTGAGCTAGATTCACACTCCCAGAGCCAGACACTGAAATGGGGAAGGAAGTTACCGCCTGATCCCTGCAGTGATGTGAGACGTAGCCAGGAGGGGTAGAGGGTGGGAGATCGGGAGGGTGGGGGAGAAACGGAGCTGGGAAACTGCTGGGTTTGCTCTTGAGAGCCAGGCAGCTGAGGCTGAGAACTCGCTGCATCAGAGCCAGAGAGAGACAGGAATTCTCCTGTGAGTGTCTGGTCGAGCGGTGCCTGAATTGTAAAATGCTGTGAATCCTTCCCAAGAGGAATGTTGTGGGGAGGGGGCAGCATCTCCTGATTGCTGAGAGGACGAGGTTGGGCCGAGATGAGAAGGAGGCCAGGGATGTCAGGGGACCTGGGCAGTTTTGAAGCTAGGCAGATCCCTATTGTGGAGGCCAGAGAGAGATGAGGAGCACTGGAGCCCAGCTGGTCACCCCGTCCCCATCTACCACTGTGTCCTGTGTGGGGACGATAGCAACTGTCTGTGCCCTGCTCACCCCACACTCGTCCCTCTAACCTGAGCTCTTTGGATTCCCTGCTCTTGGGGTGTTTGCTTTTGTGACAGGCTCCGAGCGCCTCTCCCGGCTTCCCGGCACTTTTCTCCCCGTGTGTAAATGTTGCTGGTGCATGGGGGAGTTGGGTGGAGCTGTGGGCTGGGCTGAGGGTGGGGAAAGGAGTCTGTCTTTTGCTTGTCCTTTGGAATAATAAAATACAATTTAGTTTCTCCCACCCCAAGTTTCTGTTGTGTTGCATGAAATGGCTGCCAACTGCCAAGGTAAGGTGAAAGGTTAAAGCAATGCAGACATGATCTGGGATGGAAATGCACAGTGAGGTTACCCAGCTAACCTCACCCCTGCCCTGTCACAGGCTCCTCAAACTTCCCATAGAGATAAAACTCACTGAAAAATTGTGCCTCCCTCCCTGACCCCAGTACAAATCAGGAACAGTCTGACTGGGCTCCTGTGCTCATCCTCCTCTCCCTCACCCTGGTGCTAGGCAGGAGTAATCCCACTGGAGTCATGTGACCTGTCTACACCAGCGTGAAGTTGTTGTGAGGGGAGAATCAGACCATTGGCCTCTAGGTCTGTTTGCAGGAGATACACTCACCCACTGTGTGATCGTGATTCTGATCCCTGAGCCTTGTTTCAGCCCAGTGCCCCTGTTCTCACAACTTCACCACCTGCCTAATTCTGGTTCAGTCCCATTGCAATCACTGGGGCAGGGGCTGAAAGTTTGTGGAAATGGGAGGGAATGTTTATAGCTGAAATCACCAAAATGTGTTTTGCAAGGTTAATGTTAATGGGATCTGCTTCGCTCTCCTGCTTGGACATTTTCTCTGGGGATCCCAGGGACAAAAAGGAGCAGGTGTTACCATCTTGGCTGCCAGTCCCCACTATGATTATCTACACTAGCGGTTCTCCAACTATGGGGCACGTCTCCCAAGGGAGTCACAGGAATGTGTCAAGGGAGGGTGACCTGTGTGGGTTTTTTTAAAAAAAAGAGAGCACTGGCTAGCAACCCCGGGCTGCTGGGGTGCACGAAGGGCCGTGCACATCTGGGAGGTGGGGATAAAGGGGACAGACGGAGCCCTGCTACCCAGGCTCGGGCTCTCCTCCTCCCTCACAATCCCAGGTGGAGCAGCAGCCCAGAAGTAAGGGTGGCAATGCGGTCATAAGTCTGCTGTGAACAGTAGTATTGGCAAAAATCACTTTTCACATGGCCACCCTTACTTTTGGGCTGCTGCTGGCGGTGGCGCTGCCTTCAGACCTGGGCACCTGGCCAGCAGCCACTGCTCTCCACTCTGCCTTCAGAGCTGGGTGGCAATATATGTACTTGTGGGGTTGGGGGGTTAAATTGTGACAGACACAAAGAAGGGGGACCGATGAAATAAATTGGAGAACCACTGTTCTACACTGTTATGGTCACCACTTTTACAAAACGATGATAAATCTTGTCCAAAGTATGCCTTGTGAGGTATCATATGAAAAGTCATTGTCTGCTGACTGCCCCCCAGCTGGGGGGGTGGTGGTAAACCTCAAAGAGGAGAGTGGTATAAAAACACAAGGGAGAATTGCCTCCATTTTTACCTCTTCTCCTCCATCTTTTTGGAAGGCAACAAGATGGCTTGAAAGACAACAGGAGCAGTGGACTGGGGAGGGCGGACCAAGGCTGGAAGGAAATCCAGCTTGGGTACTAAGAACTGAGAACTGCCTGCAACATTGAGTGGGGTGAGAAAACCTGTTGGCTTCGCATCTTACTTAGGTTGATAAAATGTAGGATTTAAAATGCATGTTGACCATTTATTTTTGTTGTAACCAAATCAGACCTTTTATACCTTTATCACTTGTAACCACTTAAAATTTACCTTTCTCTAGTTAGTAAGCTTGTTTTATTGTTTTATCCCAACCGGTGTGTTTTCATGGACGTGTTTGGGGAATTTCACTTGGGATAACAAGGCTGTTGCCTGATCAGCATCCTTTGTGGGGATGACTAATTAATGAGCTTGTACTGCACAGTGAACGAACTGGGCAATACAAGGCTCACATTTCTGGGGTGCAAGGCCGGGACTAGCGAACTGATTTATGTTACTCTGTAGTTTATTTCATGAGCCACTGGCTAGTGGCACTCAGTACTGTATAGCCGGGAGTGACTTTGCATGCTAGTGGCTGTGTGGGATCAGAGCCTGGATAGGTTTGTTGTTCACACAGGGAAGCAGTGTGAAAGATACCCTGGGATGGAGAATTCAGCAGTTCAACAGTCCAGATTGTACCCTGGGGTATGTCTCACACCCACTGTCTCCTAGGACCCAGCATGGCACTATCGGGCTCTCATCATCCTGATCCTGAAAGACGACCTGAGCAGAGCTAACCAGAGAGGGGGAATCAGCCGACCTCCTCAACTCCACTGGCTTTGGCTAAATCCTGAACTCCCCCTGGGATGTGAGACTTGGGGGGTCTGCTGTCACCCTTCCCCTCACGCATCATTTTCCTTCCCCACTTTACTTCTCTCCTTTTGCCTTCTGTCACCTACAAGTCTGGCTCACCCAGTCCAGACAACGCCACCTTTTTTCAGCAGTGCTAATGTAGCCTGTGACCAGTAACGCTGCAGCGCGATGGGGTGATCGCTAGGACCCAGGAGCAGCTGGGAGGCGGCTCTGGGGGGAGCCATCGCTGGGGTCAGTCCCGGCAGCAGGAAGTGACTCGTAACCGCTGCGGTGACTCTGGTTCCCAGCGAGATCCCCGAGCCCCGGCGGCTGGTGCTGGGAGCCCGGAGCCCTGGCTGCAGCCGGGACAGGGGAATCTCCAGCAGGGCCCTTCCCGCTGCTCCCCAGGAGCCTCTCCCAGGGCAGAGCCCCCAGCCTGGCCAGGGCCCCTTCCCGGCCCGGCCCCGCTTGGAGGGAAGGTAAGAGAGACCCTAAGGAAAGGTGCCCCCCCAGGCCCTTTCCACCCGGGCTGCGGGAGGAGGAGGATACAGAGACTTAGGGGGATGTATGGGCAGGACGGAGAACAGAGATGGGGGGGCAGGAGGCGGGTAATGGGGATGCAGGGGGCAGGATGGGATGGGGGAGGGGGCAGGGATGATGGGGCGATGCAGGGGAAAGAGGGGGTATAGGGTGGCTGGAGGGAGACTGAGAGCAAATGCAGACTGGCTGGGGAAGGGAGAGCCGGGGGCAGGGAGAAGGCAGGGGGGTGGAGAGAGATACAAGGCAGCTGGAAATTTTTTCCCTCTGGATCTGGTCAAACAAGCACTGGAGAGTGAGTGGGCAGGGGACTAACCTCTCACACGGGAGCCATTTCTGATTTTTGGTGGGGGGAGCAACTTTAACTGTGATTCCAGGGGCTACTTAGGCACCTGAAAACTCTAGGTTTTTTTTTTGCAGACAATAACTTAGAAATTAGCTGACAGCCACACCATATCCAATTCTTACATTAAAAAAAGAGAAGTAAATAAATATTAGACCCACTCAGCTCTAATACTAACATGTTCTCATGTTGTGCCAAGTCACCTAAGGGAAACGGGGTAGGTTTTGGAATTTTAATGTCTATTCTGAGTTTTTTAGTAACTCTTGAATACAACAATTGAAACAATTGTAGAAAAATCTAGATTACTTCCTATCACTTTTTTTGCAATTCACCAGGGCTGGAATAGATCCTTTAACTTTTGGAAATATCCTCCTAGGGCAAGACCCTATGAGTTTATACTGCACGTGCCTGGGGCTCTGGGGGTGTTACTCCACTACAAATAATAACTAGAAACTGACTCTAAACAGCGTGAAACTGACACTTTTAAGTCACTTTCACAGTATTGTCAACCCCCAATGTTCAAAAATTGTGAGATTGGCTTTAAAATTGTGAGGTTGTGTACAAATAATAGATTTGGTGTTTTTTATTTGCCTTCTGCTATTTGAGCCTTTAGGGTGCATGGGGGGGGGGTGTCTCTTTTTGAAACTTTCTCCACAGCCATTAGGGCTAGAAACTTCATTTTTCTTTAAGAAGGAAGGCTGAAATCATCACATTTCCACTTAACTCCAGAAGCTGGGGCTTTAAGGAAAACAATCATTCTCCTGAGGCTCATGACAAAATCATGAGAACTGGCCATGCTGCTTTCACTTTGGTTAAAGGCTAGTTACTTTCTAGAAGGCTCTTCAACACAACACTACAGTGATTGAGTTGCAGTTCTCACAGGAGAATATTTAAAACCAAACACCAAGAAAATTCCAGATTTCAAAGTTGAGGGGAAAAAATGAGACTTCTGAGGTGTATCAAGGCCACTGCAGGCAGGAAAGGAAAATAAACAGGCCCAGGAGCTCTGGGCAGCTCTTCCACTTGAAAGAAAGTTGGAAAGTCAAATCTAGTCCTTAATCCAGTAAAGCAGCACCTCCACCCATAGATGTGCTGAGTAACTATGCACTTCATACTTAAATAGCAGAGTCATCTTATCCAGGGCTACACATTTTATACACATTGGCTCAGAGACTGTATTTACTGGTATATTCTGAACTGTGCTGAGTACACAGATGGATGCCCAGTGAATAATACAAATCATGACAGTCGTCGACTTTATGGACTCTGAGGATGCAATTTCGGTTCTTTGCTCTGGAATTGGCCTGGATCCAGCTGCAACCCTAAGAATTTGAGGCAGGAACACACCGGATACTCCTACGACACTTTCTCTTTCCTTCCTTTTCGCCAACGCAGAACAGAAAATGACAAAACAAAATGGTTTTCAGTTAAAATGTAAAAATGCACAGCAGCCATTGCTCTACAGCCCAGCCTGGGGCAGACCCTGCCACCCCTTTGGGGCTCAGTGATTGTCTCTCCTCTCTCTTTCTCTCTTCATCCTTCCTGACCTCTCCGCTTCTTTGCATGCTGTCAACCAGGATGTCCTTCCCAACCGCCTAGGACCATTTGCTGGAGTCTCAGAGAACCGGCTGCCATATTTTGCTCCCATCTCGGAGTCCTCTTTTTCTGCAGCATGCAGCAGATAGGTGCAGTGGATAGGGAGCTGGCCCCGAGAGACCTGGATTCTACCCCCCATGCACTTCCTGTATGACATCAGGCCAGTGCCTTAGGGACTGAATTTCAAAGGTTTTTAGGCACCCAAAGGTGCAGCTAGGCATCTAGTGAGGTTTACAAAACATCTAACCTTCTAGGCACTCTAGAAAATCCCACTAGCTGCCTAAACACTGTTCAAAATCTGGCCTTTAGTCTGTGTGTGCCTCAGTGTCCCATCCGTACAATGGGGATAACAGCACTGCTCTACCTCACTGAGGGGCTTGAGGAGGTTAGACCTTGTGAAGCACTAAGACACTGGTGACGGGGCCACATAAATACCACAGGCAGTGTGGGAACCTCTCTATACCACTGCTAGCCCTTCCCTGGGTTTTGGCCCCTTCTTTTCACCTATGCCCCCAAATCTCCCCCTTTTCTGAATGTAAACTTTACTCCTGGGGGAATTCTGTGCCACTGCGCGATGCAGAATTTTGCAGAAATTAAATGTTGTGCACGCAGAATGTCCTTTCCTCCACAGAAATGGGCTGAAATGCTGCTAGCTGCCACTAGGGGCTGCTGGACCCAGCAGTTCCCAGCTCACACATAGGGCTGGTCTACACTAGGGGGGGGATCGATCCAAGATACGCAACTTCAGCTATGCGAATAGCGTAGCTGAAGTCGAAGTATCTTGGATCGAATTACCTGGGGTCCAGACGGCGCGGGATCGATGGCCGCGGCTCCCCCATCGACTGTGCTACCGCCGCTCGCTCTGGTGGAGTTCTGGAGTCGACGGTGAGCGCGTTCGGGGATCGATATATCGCGTCGTAACGAGACGCGATATATCGATCCCGGATAAATCGATTGCTACCCGCCGATACGGCGGGTGGTGAAGACGTACCCATAGACGACACTGCTGGGGGGAGGGATCCCTGGGCTCTGAGGTTTGGGGGCTGGAGGCTGGTATCTGGGCAAGGGGAGCCCTGTGGCTGGGCTTTGGGGGTGTGGGGGTGCAGGTATCTGGGCAAGGAGGGGCCCTGTGCCTGGTCTCTGGGGGGAAGGGGGTGCAGATATACTGGCTGGGGCAAGCATGGCTGGGCTCTGAAGGGCAGAGATTGTGGGGGTCTGGCCCCCTGGCTGGGCCCTGGGGAGGATGGGAAGGGGGCAGAGAAACAGAAACTGGGTTGTCATAGGGGTTTCTTTAACTCTCTACTCCTGTGGGAATTTTTGTGTGTCTGGGGGGGCGGGGGGGGGGGCTAGAGAGGGTTACACTACACCAGTGGTCTCCAACCTTTTTACACACAAGATCACCTTTTGAATTTAAGTGCAACCCAGGATCTACCCTGCCCCTTCCCTGAGGCCCTGCCCCACTCACTCCACCCCCCCGTCCCATGCTCTCCCGCACCCTCACTCACTTTCACTGGGCTGGGGCAGGGGGTTGGGGTGCTGGAGGGGGTGTGGGCTCTGGGCTGGGGCTGAGGGGTTTGGGGTATGGGAGGGGGCTCTTGGCTGAGCTGGGGCAGGGGGTTGGGGTGCAGAAGGGTGTGAGGGGTGCAAGCTCTGGGCTGGAGTTTGGGTGCAGGAGGGGGCTCAGGGCTGGGGTTGGGGTGTGGGAGTTGGTGCGGGGTGCAGGCTCCAGCTGGGTGGCGCTTACCTCGGGCGGCAGTGCAGAAGGGCTAAGGCTGACTCCCTGCCTACCCTGGCCCCATGCCGCTCCTGGAAGCGGCCGACATGTCCCGGGGGGGGGGGGGGGGGGGGGCCCCCCCCCCCCCCCCCCCCGCCGGGCCCCCCCCGGGGGGGGGGCGGGAGGCGGGGGGGGGGGGGGGGGCGGCGTAGCTCTGCGCCCTGCCCTTCTCTGCAGGCACCACCCCTGCAGCATCCATTGGCCGCAGTTCCCCGTTCCCGGCCAATGGGAGCTGCGTGGATGGTGCCTGCAGACAGGAGCAGCGAGCTAAGACCCCCTGTCCCTCCCGCCCCGCCCTCCCCAGGGGCTGCGTGGCAGAGACTTGCTG
Source organism: Terrapene triunguis (assembly GCF_002925995.2). Taxonomy (NCBI): domain Eukaryota; kingdom Metazoa; phylum Chordata; order Testudines; family Emydidae; genus Terrapene; species Terrapene triunguis. The sequence goes on along the minus strand of NW_020698354.1, from coordinate 31,275 downwards.
GCCGCTTCCAGGAGTGGCACAGGGCCAGGGTAGGCAGGAAACCTGTCTTAGCCCCGCTGCACTGCCGGACATTTAGTGGCCAGTGATCACGACTGACTCTTAGAGGCTCCAGGATCCACCGGTTGGTGACGACTGCACTACACTGCAGGGCAATCCCCCAAAGTGACTCCTTTGATTCTGCTCTTTTTCTAGAGTTTGGCACCGAGATGCTGTTACGGGGAGAGTTTAAAACTGCCCTGGGTGGGTTTAGTTCTGCTGGGACGGGCCTGGCCTGGGTGGTAATAAACTAACTGGGTTTCTTCCCAGCGTGGCAGAGTCCAGAGCCTCTATCTGCAGGGAGAGAGCCTGGGGGGAAGCGGGGTGTCACATGGACTCAAGCCCCTTCTGAACACACACACACCCCCATTGCCCTTCTTGCCCCAACAGGCTGAGGAATCACATCCACATTTCGCTCCAGATTGACTCGTCTTCCAGAAGACAGGGCAGGGAAATGGCTGTGATGGAGCCAGCTCAGGTAGGGGATTTTTGAGGGAGCTGCTGGGCGGGTGGAGGGAGAGGCAGGGAGGAGACAGAGTGTGATAAACCTGCTGATTTTCGGAGCTGGCCCATTGGCAGCGGGGAAACATTCCCACATTTCTGAAACAGGAAACACCCCCCTCGGCAGGCCTGGGAACATTTTCCAGACTCCCAGTGCGGGAGCCTGAACCCACTAGCCAGGGGCTGCTGTGAAAAATGAAGGGAAGCTGTTGAGATTTCTGTCCCTGTCCCCGGCTCAGAGCTTTGCTTCCCGTATCAGCCTGTGGCTGGCAGGTGTGTGGGAAATGAGAAGACCCTGCTCTGCTCCGTGTGCTGGGGGGACAAGGAGCTCTGACCTTCTCCCCACCCCCTGAAGCCTCCTGGCTGCTCTGAGCAGGGTGGGGGTGGGATTCTGCTTTTCTGAGCCTCCCAGAGCTTCCAAGATGTTTATTTTTCTTCTTCCTTTCCCGTGTGACCAGTGGGATTGTGGCTGGGGCAGCAGGTGCTGAGTGGGGGACTCTTGTTGTTTCAGATGCCGGTGACCTTCGAGGAGGTGGCTGTGTATTTCACCCAGGGGCAGGGGGCTCTGCTGGACCCCGGTCAGAGAGCCCTCTACAGGGATGTCATGCGGGAGAACTATGAGACGGTGACCTCGCTGGGTAAGGGATCCCTGTCCCCTTGGTTATTAGAAAGTGTAGGACCTGCATTTCTAACTCTGGTCAGGTTCTTCCCTGGTCAGTTAGATTGGAGGGGAATGGGTTCCATAATCCATAGCTGCCGTGTGAGAGAGACTTGCATCTCCAAACCCCCTTCAATGGGACCAGAGTGTCAAAACGGACATGCTAAACCCTCCCCACTCCTCCAGCTATCAAGGCCGAGAAGCCGTGTATTGTCCTGTGTGTATTGTTTCTCATTTGAGCACAGAATCCCTTTTCACCTCCCTCCTTAGGACTAGCTCCAGCCCTGGGGAGGGTTCTGGGCTCTGCAGGGGTAACTTCAGAGCTGTGTGTGCGTCAGCAAGGCCCCCAAAGTGCAGAGATCCTGGGAACTGCTAGTGAGGGCGTAAAAATTATCTCCACCTCCCCAGACATCTGCCTCTCCCAAGGAAGCTCAGTGACCATGTTCCCATCCCTTTGGATTCCACGTTCTCCCAGCACAGCACCGGGATAGGTTCAACTCACGGATTGTCCTTTGTGACAGACAAACTCCCAATCTTCCATTCACCCTGATCTGGTCTGATTCCCCCCCCCTGCACAGGATTCCCCCTTCCCAAACCTGACCTGATCGCCCGGCTGGAACGAGGGGAAGCGCCGTGGGTCCCAGATCTCCAGGCCTCAGAGGAAAAAGAGATCCCAAGGGGCACTTGCACAGGTGAGGACTGAAAGAAACCATCGGACGAATGAAGGAAAAAGTTGAGAATCCCAGAAATGTGGTGTGTGAGAGAGCCGTCAGTTGTTCTTCATCTCAGCCAGAGTAGGGCTGTAGTCAGCAGATATTGCTCACATCTTTCCACCCATCCTGTTAGCTGCAGGAGTTCCCTTCCCAACTTTCCTTCTGTGTGCATGTTTGGGTGGGAAATGGAGGCAGAATCCAATTGCTGATTCTTCACAACTTGCGTGTGTTGGGTTTTCCCTTGGTGCCAATTCTCTTTCTCCACAGCACAATGACTCCTGTCTGGATTGTCTCTCTCTCCCAGCAGGTGATGAGAGAGTGAGTGAGAACGAGGAGGGGAATCATCATGAAGAAGTTTCTGGGGAAGTGGAACCACAAGGGCCCTTTGTGGGAAGAGCTGAAGGGAATTTTTCCCAGTGCTGGGAAGAAGCCTGGGGAAATTGGCACAGGTCAGAGAAGCTCCTGGGAAACCACCCAAGGAAGAAAGTAGACGAATCTATTAAATGTGGGGGAGGAGACAAGGATCCCACAGTCCAGCAGACAAATCCCAAGGAAGAGAAACCCTACAACTGTCTCCAGTGTGGGAAAGGATTCATTCTGAGATCACACCTTGTGATACATCAGATAATCCATACTGGAGAGAAACCCCTTCAATACTTGCACTGTATGGAAAGCTTCAATAACCACTCAGATCTTAATAACCATGGGAGAAGCCACACGGGTGAGAATCCCTATCAATGCCTCGAGTGCGGGAAACGTTTCAGTGGGGAGTCAGCACTAATTATGCATCAGAGAATCCACACAGGAGGGAGACCCCATAAGTGCTTGGACTGTGGGAAAGGTTTCACACGGCGATCAGGTCTTGTTACACATCAGGCAATCCACACCGGAGAGAGACCCCATAAGTGCTTGGACTGTGGGAAAAGTTTCACATGGAGATCAGGCCTTGTTACACATCAGGCAATCCACACAGGAGAAAGACCCCATAAGTGCTCAGACTGTGGGAAAAGTTTCATGCAGAGATCACACCTTATTAGACATCAGACAGTCCACACAGGAGAGAGAGCTTATAAATGCTTGGTGTGTGGGAAAAGCTTCAGTAACAGCACAAACCTTACTAACCATCGGAGAATCCACAGAGGAGAGAGACCCCATAAATGCCTCTACTGTGGGAATGGTTTCCGTTGGAAGTCAGCCCTCATAATACATCAGAGAATCCACACAGGGGAGAGACCCCATAAGTGCTTGGAGTGTGGGAAAAGTTTCACACAGAGATCAGCACTTGTTACACATCAGACAGTCCACACAGGAGAGGGACGCTATAAATGCTTGGAGTGTGGGAAAAGTTTCAGTTGGAAGTCAGACCTTATAACACATCAGAGAATCCACACAGGGGAGAGACCCCATAAGTGCTTGGACTGTGGGAAAAATTTCATACAGAGATCAACCCTTACAAGGCATCAGAGAATACACACAGGAGAGAGACCCTATAAATGCCTCGAGTGTGGGAACTCCTTCAGTTGGAAGTCCGATCTTATCACACATCAGCGAATCCACACAGGAGAGAGACCTCATAAGTGCTTGGACTGTGGGAAAAGCTTTAGATGCAGCTCACAACTCACTCAACATCAGAGAACCCACACGGGAGAAAGACCCTATAAATGCCTCGAGTGTGGGAAAAGTTTCATTGGGAGTTCTCATCTTGTTGCACATCACAGAATTCACACTGGAGACAAACCTCAGAAATGCCTCAACTGTGGGAAATGTTTCAGGTGGAAGTCTGCCCTTATAACACATCAGAGGATCCACACAGGAGAAAGACCCCATAAGTGCTTGGACTGTGGGAAAAGTTTCACAAACAGATCAGCCCTTGTTTTACATCAGAAAATCCACACAGGAGAGAGGCCCCATAAGTGCTTGGAGTGTGAGAAAAGTTTCACACAAAGATCATGTCTGATAACACATCAGGTAACCCACACTGGAGAAAGACCCCATAAGTGCTTGGACTGTGGGAAAAGTTTCACACAGAGATCAAACCTCATTAAACATGGGATAATCCACACAGGATCTAAACTTCATAAATGCCTTGCCTGTGGAGAAAGCTTCATTCAGCGATCACACCTCATTAAACATCAGAGAATCCACAAAGCACAGAAATTCTCTCAGGGCCCTGACTAGGGCTGGCCATGGTGACCAACCCGTTTCCTCATTCCCACACACATCAGTTGCATTTGTCTCCCAAGGATCCATCTGCCCGTTGCTGGGGTGAAGATACAGCAGCAGCTGATCATCAACTGGTCACTGACCCTCTGGCTCTGCCTGGTCTAAGCAAACCCCAGGCAGAAGAGGAGAAGCACCGATCAGCCCCTCCTCCCTGCTGCAGCCCTGGCTGCTGAGCTGATGGGCCGCAGGTGGGGGAAGGGAGAGAGACAAACTCCTCCAGACACTCCCTCTGCCTGGCTGAAGTTCCCCCCTCTCCCTTCCCCTCCCAGCCGGGCTCCCCCTGCCATAGAGATGAGGAGGAGGACACTTGGTCCACGCCCCACCTTCACTCTAGACACCTGTCCCCACCCCCCATCTTCCACCAGCCCCTGGGCTGGGCTCCCCCACTTACCTGGAGCTGTTCTCTGCAGGGGGAGTGTCCCTGGGGGGTTGGTAACCCCTCCCCTCCCCAAATCCCTCAGGATCAAACGTTAAGGGACCTCCCCATAACCCATTGGTTATGGAGAGGAAACTGGGGATTGAATGGTTGGGGCTGGGGGAGCTGAAAAGCAGGAGGAGCTGGTTGCTGGGGCTATCGAGTGTTTGGACATCATGGGATCAGAGGTGAGGGAGAGCACAGGGGTAGAGAGGTGCCGCCTCTCCTCACTCACCCCCTCTGCCCCTTCTCCCTGCCCTCTGTGCATTCAGACAGCACTGCTGAGAGGGGCTGATTCCCACAGGGCCTTTTGTGGGAGGCCTGGAGATCCCACCTCTGCCTCCGCAGCATCAGCTTCTGAACATCTGTCTATGGTAGGAAATGGTTGGGATTAGCTAGCACATCTTCCCAGACTCTCCAACACTCTTTCTAGTCACACTGACCCTAAGTATATTAGCTATTCCGTTCCTCTCCATGAGCAGAGTGATCGTTAGTCCCGGAGTTCCCCCTTTGGGGCCAGATTGTCTCATTCCCAGATAGACTCACATTACTCCAGGCCGTGCTGAAAAGCATTGAATGTTTGTATATTATTCTCCCTGAGGGAGCAGAGCTAAACAGATGCTAAAAAAGTGGGGAGCAGGGACAGTGAGTCTGAGGGATTCCCTCCTTCCCCCATCACTGTCACGCTCCACTCTTGACACAGCAGCCTCCGTCCCAGCAATGGAGAGTTTTATCCTGTCCCCGTTCTACCCCTCCCGCACTTACCACCATGTCCCTGTCTCTCCATGCTTAAGAATCCGTTTTGATTTCTATGATCCTCCATGAGACTTCTGAGGGCTGGAGAAGAAATCGTCACAGACTTGCAAGGGAGGGGAAGGGAGGAATCCCAAAGAACCTCAAAGTACAGTTTGACCTTCCTGATCTGTTTCCATCTATTGGTGAAATTGCTTCCAGGTTTTTTCTGTGCTAGTCCAGATCATTTGTAGATGGGAAGGGTTTTTTTGTTTGTTCATTTTTTTTAATTTCTTTTATTATGATGATGCTAAAACTTTTGTAACTAATACAACTAAATTATTAGACAAGAAGTGAAGCCAGTTTGGCCACTTTAGACAAAAATTTATTTTCCTGATTTTGAGTCTTCAGATTCTCTTTCACTTTATGAATGTAAAACTGTTTTATAGTCCACCCTGGAGTGTGGGTTTTTCTCTATTCCAGAAGGCTGTTTGGTCACAAACTTAGATATTAGTTTAGTTTAGATGTAGCTTAGATTTATTGAGGACTTAATGAGACAAATGATCATTGGCCAGTATAGTCCTTTTTTATTTTATTTTAACCTTTTTCTACCCTTTTGTGATGTGGATTTAGTTTTATTTGAACAATGGCAAAGGTCAGTATGTCTCAGCACATACACTGAGGGTGTGAGCTCGAGTCACACTCGGAGAGGCAGAGATGGAAATGAGGAATGAAATCACTGCCTGATCCCTGCAGTGATGTGACTTAGGGCTTATCTACCCTTCAAAGGCTGCTGCAGCCGAGCTGCACTGATGGCGCAGTAGCGCTTCGAGGGGGACGCTACATAGACCAATGAGAGGGGTTCTCCCATTGGCGTCCGTACTCCATCTCCCCAAGAGACGGGAGCTACGTCCATGGGAAAAGCCCTCCTGTTGCCATAGTGCTGTCAACACCAGAAGTTAGGTTGATACAGCTGCGCCGCTTGAGGAGGGGGGTGGAATTTCACAACTGATGCAGGTTGCATGCGCAGATCAAGCCCCAGAGTCAGGAGGAGGAGAGGGTGGGAGGCGAGGAGAACCGAGCTGGGAAATGGCTGGCTTTGCTCTTCAGAGCCAGATGGCTGAGAACTGTGAACTCGCTGCTTCAGAGCCAGAGAGCGACTAGCCTTGGCCTGTGAGTGTCGTGTGACGCTTCCCCTGCAATCTAAAGGACCATGAATGATACCCCAAAAATGATAGGGGGAGGGGGCAGTGTCCCCCTATTGCTGAGATGCCGAGGTTGGATGATAAGAAGGGAGCCGGGGATCTCAACAGACCTGGGCAGCCTTGGAACCAGGCTGACCCCCATCACTGAGGCCAGAGGGAGACAGCCCACCTGGTCACCCCTCCCCATCTACCGCAGTGTCCTGTGTGGGGACGAGAGAGACTGTCTCTGCCCCACTCACCCCACACTCATCCCTCTAACCTGAGCTCTTTGGATTCCCTGCTCTCGGGGTGTTTCCTTTTGTGACGGGCTCCCAGCATCTCTCATGGCTTCTCACCACTGTTCTACCATTTATATGTGTTGCACTGCTGTTGGTTCTTGTGGGAGTTGGACGCGGCATTGTGCTGGGATGGAACAGAAAAGTACCCGCTGGGCTGTGGGTGGGGCACGGAGTCTGTCTTTGTTCATCCTTTGGAATAATAAAGTAGAATTTAGTTTCTCCCACTGCCAGTCTCCTTCGTTTTGCATTAACGACTCAGAGCTGCAATTGGACTTAGGTGCCTAAAGCCCAGGTTTAGACACCTGACTCCCAGAATTAGGTGCCACTGAAATCCAGAAAACCTCGGCCTGGCTGCTCACTCAGCACCAACATTTCTATAGTAAAATTTCCCAAGGTTCCTAAATTTCTGCTTCTGGGCCTGGGCACTGCTGCCTCACTCTAGTCATCCAGACACCTGCCTCACACCTAAACCCCAGAAGGATCCTCAATCAGAAGGTTGTCAGAGGAAAGCCTAGCTTGCCTGTGGGGCCCTGTAGCAAGGCAACGACTCACCCAGCAGCTCCTCCTGCTGGTCGTCCAGGGAATTAGCTCTTTCCACTCAGGCGTGCCCTCTGCAGGCCGGTGTCTCACCTGTCTCTGGCTCTGGTGCCCCCCCTTCCAGACTCCATGCCCCTTTTCTCAGGGTTCTGCCCCTGACCCCACAGTCTCCCTGGGTCTCCCCTCCCTGGGGAACCCTCAACCCCGTATCCCCACCTCGCCTCAGTCTTTGGCTACTGCCAGTCACCATCTAGCCCCCGCCCACTGGGGCAGACTGCAGTATCAGCCACTCATCATCGGCAAGGAGGGTTTGGACCTGCTGCCTTTGCCTACCCTTGGGTTGCCCTCTGCAACCCCAGTACCTTTTTTGGCCTTTAACAAGGCCTGCAGCCTGGGGGTTTTTCAGGCTGGAGCTCCCCAGCTCCTCTGGCCTTCCCCCAGCCCTGGTCCACTCTAGGTACCCCGCTCAGTTCCCAGCAGCCAGTCCTGTCCCTCTCAACAACTAGAGAGCGACTGACCTAGCGCCAGCTTAGCAGCACCTTTATAGGGCCAGCTGTGGCCTGATTGAGGCGTAGCCCCAGCTGAGGCTGCTTCCCCCAATCAGCCTTTCCCCAGCCAAAGCCATCTCCAGGGCTGCTTTTAACCGCTCCGGGCAGGAGCGGGGTGACCACCCCACTACACCCCCCCCAATCCCCACCCCTCTGGTTGGGGGGACCCTCGGTTTTTGTTCCTCAGAGCTGCCCTTCCAGGGCCGTCCCTCCAGGGCCTCCTGCCTCATCTCTGAGGCCTCCCAGCGTTGGGCCATCTCCTGGGTCTGAGCCTCTGCCTTCTGGCGGGCCACCTCCATGGCTGCCAGCCACGCCCGCAGGTCAGGGTCCCCCACGCCCTCTTTCTTCAGGGTCTGCGTTCCCACTGCTACCTGCTGTACTCCCACCTGGGTCCTGGCCTCCTGCAGGGCCCAGTCTGTCTGGGTTTCCTGGTCCGCCTTCCCCCATGGGTGGCTCCCTGCAGCAGCTACTTGGCTGGTCCCTGACCCCTTTGGGTCCTCAGGCCCCTCCACCAGAGGTTTCCCTCCTCCTAGGGGGCAATCCCTCTTTATGTGGCCCCATTCCCGGCAGCCAAAGCAGGCTTGCCGCCCCTTTGCTGCCTTGGGCTCCGGCTTCTCCCTGGGCTGCCCTGGACCGTGGTCCTTGGGGCAGGGCACTCCTTCCATAGGTGACCCCACCACCTACAGCCCCAATACCTTCTTCGCCTCCTGGCTTCCCTTGCCAGGGGGCTTCTTGTAGGGGCTTGTCCCTCCCCCTGTCCTGGGTGAGACTCCCTGCCCGCATCCCAGCAGGGACAATTTGCCCGTACATGTCTGCACTGCCCACAGGTGTAACATGCCCGGCGCTCTCCCCAAGGCCTCCTGTTCCCAGCGCTGTGCTTCTCCCACCAGTCGCGGTGGTTCCTTCAAAACTCCTGTTGGAGGAGTTTTACCAGGTCCCGCTGTTCCCTTGCCAGCTGGCCCAACTGTTCATAGAGGGCCTTCTGCACCTCCCATAGTCCCTTCTGGGTCTCCTGGATCCCCTGCAGGTCATCAGCCCCCTTCTGCCGGGGTGCTGATACTGGGGCCCAGCCAGGGATGGCACCTGGGGTCTCTGCATAGACAACCCCGGTGATTCCAGGATCCATCATCCCCTGTAGCTCTCATGTCTCTGGGCAATCGTCCTGCTGTCCTTGCCCTGTCCCTTGTATTGGGGGCGGACTGCCTATGCCCGCATTCTCCACCAATCAACAACTAGAGAGTGACTGACCTAGCTCCAGCCTAGCAGCCCCTTTATAGGGCCAGCTGTGACTTAATTGGGGCGTGGCCCCAGCTGAGGCTGCTTCCCCCAATCAGCCTTTCAAACTTCTAAGCTTCTCCAGCAAGAAACTTGTATAAAAAATAAAGAGAGAGAGAGAGAGAGTGTGTGTTTCTCCTATATTCACAGGATTCCAGGAGCTGGGGCTTTAACAAAACCAAAAGATATTGGAAGAATCCAGATGACATTAAGAGAATTTGTGAAACACCCTTGTGATTTGGTGTGGAAAGGGAACCGCCTCACTTCTTATCATTGCAGATACCTTTCTGTCCCCCATCACTGCTCTATCTGGGCACCTCACAATCTTCAATGTGCTTAGCCTTCAGGGGCACCATTTCAGATTTTGGTGCTGGGTGGCTGGGGGCATCTTTAACTATGATTCCTATGGCTATTTTCTACTGCATCAATAGTCCACACTCACTTAAAAACTAGCCCAAAAGTAGCCCAATCTATTTATTTAAACAATTTTTTTTATTAACACTATGGTCTATGCCTTTAAAAAGAATCACTATCTAGAGTACAATTAAATGATTGATGTTAGCAGCACAGATCTATAACAAACAAAATTTGCCAGCCCAATTGTACAAATTGTTCAGATTGGCGTAGGTTTATGTTCACTGAAGGGTTTATACAAATAGTTATGATAAATACAAAGGATTAAGCTGGAAGGAAGTTTCTGGTGTGTTGCTGTAAGGGTTTGAGAGAGTAAACATCACCTCCGTGAAATTCACTGATCGTACTCAAGTTTGTGAGACTCTGCCACCCTTAGAAATGTTAAACAGTAAGTACAACAGGAGATATGAATATTTACCAGCTGGAAGAGAAGATACAGCAGAAAGCTAGAATACTCAAGGAGCTGATAGAGGAGGTATCTGAGCCTCTAGCTATTATCTTTGGAAAATCATGGGAGACGGGAGAGATTCCAGAAGACTGGAAAAGGGCAAATATAGTGCCCACCTATAAAAAGGGAAATAAAAACAACCCAGGAAACTACAGACCAGTTAGTTTAACTTCTGTGCCAGGGAAGATAATGGAGCAAGTAATGAAGGAAATCATCTGCAAACACTTGGAAGGTGGTAAGGTAATAGGGAATAGCCAGCATGGATTTGTAAAGAGCAAATCGTGTCAAACCAATCTGATAGCTCTCTTTGATTAGGATAATGAGTCTTGTGGATAAGGGAGAAGCTGTGGATGTGGTATACCTAGACTTTAGTAAGGCATTTGATACGGTCTCGCATGATATTCTTATCGATAAACTAGGCAAATACAATTTAGATGGGGCTACTATAAGGTGGGTGCATAACTGGCTGGATAACCGTACTCAGAGAGTTGTTATTAATGGTTCCCAATCCTGCTGGAAAGGCATAACAAGTGGGGTTCCGCAGGGGTCAGTTTTGGGACCGGCTCTGTTCAATATCTTCATTAACGACTTAGATATTGGCATAGAAAGTACGCTTATTACGTTTGCAGATGATACCAAACTGGGAGGGATTGCAACTGCTTTGGAGGACAGGGTCATAATTCAAAATGATCTGGACAAATTGGAGAAATGGTCTGAGTTAAACAGGATGAAGTTTAACAAAGACTAATGCAAAGTGCTCCACTTAGGAAGGAAAAATCAGTTTCACACATACAGAATGGGAAGAGACTGTCTAGGAAGGAGTACGGCAGAAGGGGATCTAGGGGTTATAGTGGACCACAAGCTAAATATGAGTCAACAGTGTGATGCTGTTGCAAAAAAAGCAAACATGATTCTGGAATGTATTAACAGGTGTGTTGTGAGCAAGACAGGAGAAGTCATTCTTCTGCTCTACTCTGCTCTGGTTAGGCCTCAGCTGGAGTATTGTGTCCAGTTCTGGGCACCGCATTTTAAGAAAGATGTGGAGAAATTGGAGAGGGTCCAGAGAAGAGGAACAAGCAGGGCTGGCTCTAGGCACCAGCCCTCCAAGCATGTGCTTGGGGCGGCACTCCCCAAGGGGCGGCACTCTGGCTCCTTTTTTTTTTCCC
>NW_020698354.1:12325-20026 GCF_002925995.2 Terrapene triunguis | reverse complement strand
CAGAGCGGAGGTGAGCTGCGGCGGTGGGGGATGCGGGGACGGCTGCAGGAAGTAACCCTGGGGTGGGCAGAGGAACCGCTCCCCCCCCCAGCTCACCTCCGCCTCCTCCCCCGAGCGTGCCGCCACTCCACTTCTCCCCCCTCCCTCCCAGGCTGGGAGGGAGGGGTAGGAGGGGAAATGCTGCTTGCCTGGGGGAGGAGGCGGGGCCAGGGATTTGGGGAAGGGGTTGGAATGGGGTGGAGTTGGGGCGGGCCGGGGGGCGCAGGAAATTTTTTTGCTTGGGGCGGCAAAAAATTTGGAGCCGGCCCTGGGAACAAGAATGATTAAAGGTCTTGAGAACATGACCTATGAAGGAAGGGTGAAAGAATTGGGTTTGTTTAGTTTGGAAAAGAGAAGACTGAGAGGGGACATGATAGCAGTTTTCAGGTATCTAAAAGGATGTCATAAGGAGGAGGGAGAAAACTTGTTCACCTTAGCCTCTGAGGATAGAACAAGAAGCAATGGGCTTAAACTGCAGCAAGGGAGGTTTAGGTTGGACATTAGGAAAAAGTTCCTAACTGTCAGAGTGGTTAAACACTGGAATAAATTGCCTAGGGAGGTTGTGGAATCTCCATCTCTGGAGATATTTAAGAGTAGGTTAGATAAATGTCTATCAGGGATGGTCTAGACAGTATTTGGTCCTGCCATGAGGGCAGGGGACTGGACTCGATGACCTCTTGAGGTCCCTTCCAGTCCTAGAATCTATGAATCTATCTATGAATCTATGAAAATGGCCCTCGAGGGTAGCAGTTGAGGAGCAGCAGCTCCTCAAAAGGTATCTGGGAAAAAGGTCCTAGAAAAGTGCAGCCCCACTCTGAGGAGATTTGGTAAAATCCAGACACTGACAGAGGAATCGGTGTTTCTGTGTCACAGCCGATGGACCTGACCCAAAGCCCGTTGTTGCCAAAGGAAAGACTCCCACAGACAAGTGGGACTAAATGGTAGAATAAATGGCCACAATGGGGTGCTGCCATTCACTGCAAAATTAGAGAGTTGGAAAAAATTGGAAAGTTTCAGTGTAATTTAAACAATATTTGTGGTGGTGGCAGCTTAGGCTTGTTTCTTCACAGCAGGGAACAATTCCAGGTTTTCTGTTCTGCAGCATGGCTGTTGCAGCCTGTCTGTGCTTTACTTTCTCCATTTATCTAAGTGTGGACAATGAAAAAAAAAATCAGTTTTACAACTTTTAATTCATGTCACTTTCAATGTCCTAGTGCTCCAATGTTTGGGTTTCAGTCACTGCTCAGGAATCTGGGTCTCAGAACTATTTTCAGTCAGATACGGAGCCTTTAAAAAAATGTTATAAGTGCTGGAAATAGGGGCACTAGGGGTGCAGCACCTAGGGTTGCAAACTGTCATGAATATAGGGGGAAGGGGAGCAACCTTTATGTATGCTTGGCAGCTGTACTGGATTGCCTTACCTGTAAAGGGTTAAGCAGTTCAAATAACCTAGTTGGCATCTGACCAGAAGGACCAATGAGAAAAGAAGATACTTTCAAACCTGGGGGGGGAAGGATTTGTTCGTTGTTCTGTGGGTTGTTCCCTCTCTGGACGGAGGGAGAAGCCAAGCAGGTACAATATCTCCTGAAAAATATACCTGGAATAATCCATCTAAAACCACAGAAACTGTGAGTAAGGAAAGGAAATGCGGTAGGTTATCTTTTGTTTTGGCTTGTGAATTTTCCTATGCTACAGAGGTAGTTTTATTCCTGTTTTTGTAACTGTGATGCTGAGCCCAGAGGGGAATCCCTTGTGTTTTAAATCTTTTTCTTACCCTGTAAAGTTACCTTCCAGCCTGGTTTTGCAGGTGTGATTATTTTACTTTAGTCTTTATAATAAAGTTCTTGTTTTAAGAACCTGATTGATTTCAGTGTCCTGAAGACAAAGGGTCTGGTCTGTGCTCACATTGCTAAGGCAATTGCTTGGTAGTTTATTCTCAAGCCCCCCCAGAAAAGGGGGTGAAGAGGCTTGGGGGGATATATTGGGGGGGGGGAATAGGGATTCCAAGTGACCCTTCCCTGAATATTTTGTGTAAATCACTTGGTGGTGGCAGCAATACTGTCCAAGGACAAGGAAAGGGATTTGTGCCTTGGAGAAATTTTAACCTAAGCTGGTAAAATATAAGCTTAGGGGTTCTTTCATGTGGGTCCCCACATCTGTACCCCAGAGTTCAGAGTGTGTGTGGGGGAACCCTGACACCAATTCGGTTGGACTGGATGCCATTGCTGCAAATGGCGTCCGGTCCGACCGAGTTGGCAACCCTAGCAGCACCCCCTGGCTTGAAGTGTTTTTCATCATATACAGGGCCAGCACAGTGGCTGCATGATCTCTAGATTATTCTTGGGCATGATATTTTTGGAGATCTTTCTACTTCATCATGAAATAAATCTTCACATTATGTGTTGTAACTTGAACTTTCACCACTAACAGAAATGAGCTGATGCTGAGCTACAGGGGGTAAGATGAACATTTAAAAATTTGTCAAGGGGGAAAGTAACAGTAGAGACAAAATGAACAGGAGTACTTGTGGCACCTTAGAGGCTAACAAATTTATTTGAACATAAGCTTTCATCTCTAAGGTGCCACAAGTACTCGTTCTTTTTGCGGATACAGACTAACACAGCTGCTACTCTGAAACCTGTCATTAGAGACAAAGTATGTTCATTAATTAACAAATTAATGGGTGGGGTGTGTGAAATTAATGATGGCTCAAAAGTAGCTGAGGTACCAAACTTTTTTTTTTTTTTAAAAAAACCCTTAAAAGTCACTCGATAACTAAATGATGGATGTTAGCAACAAGCTACCTTCCGTGAAGGCCCTTTGCCCGGACCTCCTGGCCAGTGGTTCACCGCGTTGCATTTCATCGTGCCTCGGGAAGACTTACCTTCATCGCACCATCCATCGCTGTGCTGTGAGACACTTACCTTGAAGGATCCTGACATCTCCAGTGCCGTGCCTGTCCTGGGAGCATGAGTACGTGAGTGTGAGTGTGACACCCTCCCCCACCCCTTCTTTTGAGCTTAGCTATCAATATAATAAACGTGCTGCTTTCTGCCAAACTCTGGGGGGTCATTAGTCCTCCCTAAGCTTACTAGCTAGCCCAAGTTCATGTAACAATGAAGACCGTGTTCTTTGTCAAGGCAGCGATTTCCATGTGAATGGGCCTCCACTATGAAACCTGGTATCTGTCAGCCTCCCTCTGCACAACTGGTCAAGTCACCTGCCTTCTCTGAAGCATCCTCTAGTGTTGGGCTTGAGCAATGGCTGCAGCCTCTTTACACCACTTGGGGTGTCTGGAGACACCTTCACTGGGCTCGGGTGTGTGTACTGTACTCCTGGGGGAATTCTGCACCCCAAAATTACCAGTTCTGCACATTTTAAAAATTTTGCAAAATTCTGCATATTTTATTTGTCAAAATAACACAATAAAATCCCACCCGTTTCAATTATTTTAGTAATTAATTTCAAAATACTTGTCAGCAGGTATGTCAATAACGCAGGCAGTGAAAAAGATTCCCCCTGGAGTGGAGAGTTAAACCCTAAAACAACCCAGTTCCAGTTGAGGGCTGCTGGAGGGGGCTGCGTGAGGCCTCCTGGCCCAGATACATGCTCCCTTCCCCCCCCCCCCGGCCCAGACACCTGCCTCCTCCTTCCAGAGTCCAGCACCGGGCCCCCCCAAGCACAGACATCTGCGCACCCTCCTCCAAGAGCTCAGCCACAGGCTCTGCTCAGCACAGCTTTGTCTTGCTGGTGGACGCGGTAAAGCCCTGTCCTTCCTCACCTTTTGTCTCCTGGGCTCGCTCCCATCTCTGGTGGATGATCAAGCCCTGCAGCGCAGTGTGCAAAGCCTCCATCCCAGCCCGGCCACTCAGCTCACTGCAAGCGGGAGAGTGGGCTCTGCAGAATCCAGCGGCCCCTAGTGATGGCCAGCAACTCTGCAGCCCCAATGCTGCGCAGAACATGAAATTCTGTGCAAAATCTGCATTGGGCTCAATTCCCCCAGGAGTAAATTTCATCGAGTTTTACACATCATTTTCTCTAGCACTCGTTTTCCATCTGTTTCTTTCTGCATCTCCCCAACCTGTCTCTATTCCTTATCACAGATCATTCCACCTCAGGTTCCCAGTTCTTTCCCCTGAGTTTATCCCTTAATCTCTTGCTGCTAACCCAGAGCATTTCCCTCCTAAGGATGGTTTTGCGTTCACTCTTCATTTGAGTTTCCCTCCACTTTCTCCAGGCTTCTCTCTTTACACTGGTTTGACTTTATTTTTTCCTTTTTTATTCTTTCATTTCGTCTCTCCTTTAAACCTGCCCTGTGCTTGACTCTCCACATCTTCATCCTGCTGACATCACCCCACCC
The DNA here is from genome assembly GCF_002925995.2 of Terrapene triunguis. Taxonomy (NCBI): domain Eukaryota; kingdom Metazoa; phylum Chordata; order Testudines; family Emydidae; genus Terrapene; species Terrapene triunguis. The sequence continues at coordinate 15,627 of NW_020698354.1, read as the reverse complement.
TCTAACTCCTTCCCACCTAAGCAGCCAGTCCTTCATGGCTTGTAGGTCACACTCCCCAGTCCCTTGCTCTCCCACTCTCAGGATCCCTGCTGGTACAGATCCTCCAGATTCTACGCAACCCTCCAAATACTAATTAATTCTGTGTCCCTCCCACCCCACATCTGCCAGTCCCCACCCCAACTGTTAATTCTCCCCCAACTCCACATCACTTCTGCTCCCAGCCCCTCCATCAGTTCTGACCACCCCCACATCTGCTCCTCAGGGCCCCTCTGCTCCTCCTGCAGCTCCAGGGGTTCTTCACCCCCCTCCCATCCCTGGGGCTGCAGGGAGGAAGGGAGGAGGAGCTTCCAAGGGTCATAGAGCTAAGAGGCCAGAGGGTTGGATTGACTGGAGTCCTCCAGGCCATAGGGACTAGGATGACTTGGCTAGAGAAGCCCATTGTTTCATTCCCAGAGGGCTGTTCCCCCCGTGTCTCGGTGACACTGTCTGACCCAGGATTCCCAGAGTCCTCTTGGACCACAGAGGACAGGGCAAACATGCTGCACAATCCCTGGGGCAGTGAGATTGGCTTCTCTGCCTCTCTCACTCCCTGCTCTCTATAGTTTGACAGTGCAGAGGCTGCACAGAGTTGAGACCAGAAGCAACCTCCAAGGTCACAGTGATGGCATGATAGAGAGTCCACAGGGAGAGGTCATAGAGACAGGGCTGGCTCCAGGCACCAGCTTACCAAGCAGGTGCTTGGGGCGGCCACTTCAGAGAGGGGCGGCACGTCCAGCTGTTCGGCAGCAATTCGGCGGACGGTCCCTCACTCCCGCTCGGAGCGAAGGACCTTCCACCGAATTGCTGCCGCCGATCGCGATCGCGGCTTTTTTGTTTTGTTTTGTTTTGTTTGGCTGCTTGGGGCAGCCAAAACCCTGGAGCCAGCCCTGCATAGAGACAAGGCTGTGTGAGACTAGGGAGGCTGATCTCAGGGTCTCCAGTGGGATATGCCCCCCTCCCTGGTATGTCTCAGCGACACAGTCTGAGCCGGGATCCCCCCCCCACCCAGAGCCAGCGTCGGATTCTCTCCCCAGGGATGGAGCCCGGCGGGAAAGTGAAGATCGGGGCCTCATCAGCAGCATTGATAAATGTCACCTGCCCCCGGTTACAGTCCAGATAAACCCGGATCCTACTGGGGACCCGGCTCAGGCGCAGGGGGGTTGCAGGGGAGGTGAGAGCCCGGAACTGACCCCCCAACCGCTGCACAGCCCAGATCCCCCCCTCAGGGCTGAGGCTGATCCATCCTTTCCTCCTCACAGAGACTCTTGCCACCCCCACAGCCCAGAATCCCCCACTCCTCACCTCCACCTCCCAACAATGTCTCCCCGAGGTGAATCCCTCACAGCCCAGCACACAGAAACAATAGTCAAATCTTTCAGGGTTGTTGGCCAGTTGCTGCCGTGTGTCTCCCCATCTCACACTTTTCCGATCCTTAGACAGGACGAGTTGGGGATGAGCCGTGTCTGGATCCAGAGTCACATTCGCTGAGGAGAGAGAGAATCAGAGCGTTAGGGGCAGAGCTCAGCCCTGGGGGAGGCTGGGGCCATTTCTCACACTCCCCAGCAGCCCAGTTCTGGCTGGGACAGGCCTGGATCCCAGGGAGCTGCCTCTGTCCTGGGCACCTGAGGCCGAGCAGAGATGTCACTGCAGTTCCTCACTCTGTATCTCATTTGCTTGCAGAAGCTTCAGCTCCGTTCCCCCTCTGCTGGGGCTGCTCATTTCCCAGCAGCAGAGACACAGCCAGGAAGGTGTCAGAAGCTTTTGGTGAGAGGGATCAGAAGAGGCAGGTACCAGCTTTAAATCCCAGAGAGAAGCTCCCTCCCCTAATGAAGCCTCCACTCCCAGGCCAGGGAACAGAGAGGAAGGTGCAGTGTGGGGGAAGAGTTGCTTAAGACCAGAACGTAGGAAGTGGCATTGGGTGGGGTAGCCCCATCCCCGGCCTAGAGAGAAGGGAGGAGTTGACAGTGTCACAGGAAGAGCATCTCCCCAACAGAGGAAGCAGTGAGCAGCTCCAATGGGAGAGTCCAGCCCTGCCCACAGGAAAGGCAGGATGTTGGAGAAGTGCGATGGGGAATGTCTGGGTAAAGCAGAGGGGTGTGTTAGCCCTCAGGGGAGAGAGCTCTGTTCGGGTGCTGCTCAGTGAGAATGAGTGGGCATGAACGCAGCATCAGCTCATCAGTGGGCCTGAACGCATCACTGTTTGTTGTTAGGAGTGTTTGACTTCAGTTTGGGATCTCTCCAGGAGTGCTGGAAGCTTGAGAAATGTTGCGGGGGGACACGAAGTCCTGCTGCCTGTGGCCCCACCCCCTCCATGGCCCTGCCCCACTTCTCCTCTTCCTGCTGAAGCCCCACCCCTTGGCCAGGCTGAGAACCTTGGCCCCTGTGGAGAGCCCCTGACCCTCCACCTGGCCTGGACAAAGGTCTGGGGGTACAGAGAGCAGCCCTCGGCCCATATCCTCGCTTCCCGGAGTGTGCCACCCAGGGCAGGTGGAGGATCCAGGGCTCCCCAGTGCAGCTCCCTGGGTGGCAGCTGGGCTCCAGTTTTTGGCTTGGCCAGGAGGCAGGGCCTCAGGGGAAGAGGAGCAGGGATGGAGCAACTGAGAGGGGCCAGCACTGGGAAGAGGCTGGAGCTGTGGACAGGGGAGACCTGATCAGCTGCCCCAATATGAAGCACAGTCACTGCCTGCGATGCCTGCCCAAGGCTTGAGGTTTGGGGGGGGTAACTTGGCCCCCTGCCACCAAACTATGCCCATGTTAAAAAGTTGGGGGGGGGCATGGCCACCTGGTCCACCTTGTTCCTGTGCCCCTGGATCTCCTTACTGTTCAATGTGTTATTTTTAAGGCTGTGTGTGTCATGGCCGCTGTCGGTTTGATTGGTAACTTTAGCTACAATCTCATGAAGATGTTTTCACTGGAATTTTCTCATAATTTAAAGACAATCTCCACCTGCAAACTCACCCAGTCTGTGTGCTCCTAGGGGTTCCCCTCTTTTTGTCTCCAGTTCATATGGCAGAGTGTCTGGAGAGGGAAAGGATAAAAGAGGTGAGATTTCAGGCTTTCATATTGATAACAGCATCACCACTCTGAACTCATAGAGCTGTATTTTAATTATGACAGAGAAACAGAGACACATTCAGGTATTTAATATTAAAAGGTCTGAAACCTTCTATTTCCTCTCTCATTCAGGCATCTCCCAGCAATGGAACCAACATGATCATCCATGAAGCCTCACAACCATCCCAGGACAGACAATTTGTAAGAGA
>NW_020698354.1:1826-9325 GCF_002925995.2 Terrapene triunguis | reverse complement strand
CCTCCCTCCCCCCAATCCCACTGCCTGGTCCCACCCCCGTCCCACTCAGGACATGCAGGAAAAAGAAGCAATGGGCTTAAATTGTAGCAAGGGAGATTTAGGTTAGACATTAGGAAAAACTTCCTAACTGTAAAAGTAGTTAAGCACTGGACAAATTACTTAGAGAGGTTATGGAATAGCAGTCATTGGAGTTTTTTAAGAGGTTAGACAAACACCTGTCAAGGATGGTCTAGTAGTTTTTATTACTCACTCCTGCCTCAGTGCAGGGGTTTGACTAGATGACCTGTTGATGTCCCTTCCAGTCCTATATTTCTGTGATTCACACTGAATTGCCTTGTGCCACTGCCTAGTAGTAGTGGCACACAGTTCTCTGACATGCAGGTTTATAAAATTGTAGTTAATATACAGTTTAGAGCATAGCAATTTTAAAGCTCTGCATGTTCAGACCAACTGAGCTGAAAATTGTGATCTTGTATTCAAAACTATTAAGATGTGGGCTGAAATAAAATCAGCATGAATTGCTCAACAATCTCAATGGAATCAGCATTGCGCTGCTATATATTCTAAAACATTACAGTGAAATCTTGCAAGTATTACATAGCACGCCGCCTTGCCCAAGTGGTAACTAAGCATAACATCTTCCTGTTTCAACATTCTTAACTTGTATCCCATAGCTCCTAGAAGTTGTTTTTTCCCCCAAACACTGAATGCTGCTAAGTTATGAGTTTTAACAGGTTTTTTTCTTTTAAACCACAGCACTGAATGTTATTCTAAAATTGTTTTCCAAATATTCTTAAACTCCCAGTTTATCCCCCGCTGATGTTCATTGTGAAAAGTATTGCAGGTCTAATCATAATATTTGGCACTTTTGTAATTCATTGTCCAACATGTGTTTTGTGCCCTCCTCTGGTGGATTTTTAGAGGATAACTGTATAGCTACCAGCTAAGGGAGTTATATCTTGAACTCAAGTAGTAGAAGCTCATGCTTTTAAGTCTGGATGCTCGGGTTCAATCTTTGGTGACTAGCTATGATGGCTACATTTATAGTCCCTTTAATCAGAGGTTCTGAATATGCTTTGTTGTAGGCAGAACTAGCCTATAGTTAAGCAACCGAAAATTTAGAATGGGAAGTGTTGAAATGTTGGGAAGCCTTATAATTTTGCCAGTCGGGAATGAACATCCCATCTGAGGGATGGGGGAGGGGAGAGAGGAGAGTGAGATAGGACCAGGAAACTGGGACAAGGAATCCAGAGCGGTAATAGGGGGCAGTTGAAATCAGATGAGGAGCTGGGGCAGGTTAGACAGCAATAGGATAGACATAGACTGAAGGGGACGGGGAAGAAGGGTCTTTGACTACTAGAGACCACTCCATTCAGGAGCCTGGAATAGACCCAGGATTCCTGAGTTTCACAGTTCCTCTTCTGTCAGCAGATATCTGTGAAACCCAGTGGCAAAAAAAAAAGTGTCTCATCCTCCTATAGAGCTGATCTATCACATATAGGATGACAACCTACTGCCTCTGCCATCACTTACTCCATTAGCTCAAGTGGCAGAAGTCTGTGCAGTGGATCTAAAGGTTCATCGGCAGGGTTGGAGCCATGCGAGTTTCACGATGATTCCACATGTCAGAATTTCTGGGGCAGTTCAGTTTTGATTTTTATAAAAAACCTGGGGAAATGCATACAGAAATATGGTGACCAGATGCCTAAATAGGGGAATCTCAAGCAGGAGTAGACAGGTTATTTTATCTTTGCAGCGCAGGGAGTCCCCCTGCACATCTGCAGCGCAGGGAGTCCCCCTGCACCCTGGCTCCAGCCGCACCGCAGGTTTTTTGGGGTGGCAAAAAAGCCAGAGCCGGCCCTGATGGGCTCCAGCAATACTCAGGGCCCGGGGGCCGAGCTCCACCAATGTTTGGGGCTGGGTCTCTCCTCCAGTCCCACCCCCCGCACCTCCCCTGAGTGTCCCTCAGCCTCCATTTGCTGCCCCCACGCATCTCCCCCCGGGCTGGGAGTGTCCCTGCCTCTCCCCTGTAGCTCCATGCTGACTTCTGCTGGCTCCAGGCATCAACTGCTGCTGCAGGGTCCTAATGCCCCCATCCACCAATGCCCTTCCGCCTCGGACCCTTCCCTTTTCTGGCGGGATCCTCCATGGGCACAGGGGGCCCCACCCACCCACAGTCACCACTCCTGCCCCATGCTGGGCAAGGGGCAGCCCCATCTCCCACCCCCAGTGAGGCTACAGTGAGGGGCAGCAGCAGGGGAGGAGGCGTACATGTGATGGCAGCCCCCCCCGGCATGGCACCCACCACAGGGGAGGCGAGGGGGCTTCCTGGACCTGAGAGGGGCCCTAGGAGCATGTGCAGTGACAGTGGTGGGGGTGAGTGTGCTGCCGGGGGGGAAGAGGAGGGGCCTTTCCCACAGAGCTCACTGCTGCCGGCGGGGAGAGGGCTGGTGGGGTCCTCCTCTCTGGCTCCAGCCCCCGGGCAGCCTGCCTGCACCCCAAACTCATCCCCAGCCCTGCCCCACCCCAGAGCCCACACCCCCAGCCAGAGCCCTCACATCCCCATACCCCAACCCTCTGCCCTAGCCCTGAGCCTCTCCAAAATCCAAAACCCCTCATCCCCAGCCCCAGCAAGAGCCCTTACCCCATACCCTAATCCTCTGCCCCAGCCCTGAGCCCCTCCTGCATCATGAACAGGGCCGGCTTTTAGGCCGATTCAGCTGAATTGGGCCCCGCGCTAAGAGGGCCCCGCGCCACAGCTCTCCACCCCGCCCCCAGCTCACTTCCCCCTCCTCACCTCCCTTGAACGCTCCGCCCCTTGCTCCTCCCCGCCCCTGCTTCCCGTGAATCAGAGGTTCGCGGGAAGTCTGAAAAGAAGCAGGGGCGGGCAGGCAGCACCAGGTAAGCTGGAGTGGCGGGGGGGCGCGAGAAGGGCTCCGTGGAGGCACGGTCCGGCCCAGCCCCTGGCCACAAAATTAGAGATGAGAGCGGATCTGAACAGGTATTGCATGATTCAATATTGTACAAACAAATACACAGAGTGAAAAAATAAAGTTATAAGTTCATCAGAAGCTGTACTGGACCGCATGAGTGTCTCTCTCCCAGGGTGGATCTTCACTGCAGAGTTAGCCCAGGATCTTACCTGGCTGTTGTCCCAATCTATTTATTGCGCAAGCACAAAAACTCTGATTCAAGTTTGGTGGTGCTTTACACCCAGGCTAGCTGGCAAGACTTTGAGTGTAGGCTTTAGCGCAAGTACCACTTTAATTCAGGTTGGTTACATGCCCACTTTGCAGTGTGGAGGGAGGTTAACCATCTCAGGGGCTGATAGTCCACCAGTGCCTTCCCACAATTCCTCCTGGTCCATATTTTCTTGGCCACTACCTACTTTACTACTGTATTGCTTATCAATTTTTCAAATTAGTTTTTTGTGGGAAATTCATCCAGTTTAGTTTTTCCCCACATTTTATAAAGTTACATTACAAAAACACGCCCCCCCAAAGAATAATAGTAATAAAAAAAGCAAGAAAACAAAAAAAGGTTTCCTATTGCAACAATTTTAAAAAAATAATTTAAAAGCAAACAACTCCACCACAGTTAAACAAGCAACCACATGAGACTCCAAATTGAAACAAAAAGTTTCTTGTCAGAGGAAGGATAATGACACTTACTTATTTTGTTATCTTGTTTCTCTAAAAACGAAAGAGAAATAAATATATATTTTTGTTAGGAATTACTATTTTCTTACATTTTATTTCACTTTGTCATCAATACGACAGTGAAGGCTGAGAGAAATCAACAGCATCTTCAGGACATCAGACAAGAGGATCCAGTGGTCCCCCCTTCTGATCTTGAACTCTGACTTCATGACTCTATTGCTTGTCAGTTTTTTAAACTAGCTTTTGATGCGCAATCTATCCAATTTAGCATTTCCCCACATTTTACAGAATTACACTAACCCTTCCAAAAAGAATAATAACCTGCCTCTTAGAAATCTCTAATGATGGAGATTCTACATCCTCCTTAGGCAATTTATTCCAGTGCTTAACTACCCTGACAGTTAGGAAGTTTTTCCTAATGTCCAACCTGAACCACCCTTGTTGCATTTTAAGCCCGTTGCTTCTTGTCCTATCCTCTGAGGTTAATGAGAACAATTTACTTCCCTCTTCCTTGTAACAACTTTTCATATACTTGAAAATTATCCTGTCCCCCCCCACGCCCAGTCTTCTCTTCTCCAGACTAAACAAACCCAATTACTCTATTGCTTACCAATTATTCAAATTAGCTTTTTGTGGGAAATTTATCCAAGTTAGTCTTTCCCCGACATTTTATGAAATTATATTAACTTCAATAATAATAATTAATAAAGTCAGCAAACAAACAAACAAAAACAGGTTAAATTATGTAAAAATAAATAAATAATTAAATACAAGTTAAATTTAAAAGCAAATAACTCCACAATTGACCAAACTTCCTGTGATAATGGTGGATTACACCAGTTTAAAACCATGCCCTTTGGACTTCATGGGGCCACTGCCACTTTCCAGCAGCTGATGGACAAAGTGCTTTGGCCGCATGGGTCCTACACAGCCACATACATTGATATCATCATCTGCAGTGATAGCTGGGTTTCATGGCCAACCCAACCAAGTGTCAAGTGGCCACCCATGAAGTCACGTATCATATTCTGTGGGGTGGGGAAGGGGAAGCTACAACCTTTATTGGAAAAACTCCAAGCTAGTGGGCTGCCCTGTCCCTTTCACTAACAAGCCAGTCTAGTGGTTTATGCAAATAGCAGGATACTATCAATGGTTCATCCTACCATGGCTGCCCCTTTGACAGACCAGGTTAAGGACACTGCATCCAAAAGGGTCCATTGGATCAAAAGCTGTGACAAGGCATTTAGGGCACTACAAGACCCGACAGAAATATTCCACTAAGCCTTCTCAAAGCCCAGAAATATTCCACTCAGCCTTCTCAAAGCCCTTTATTCTCCAAACAGATGCGTCCGATGGCAAACTTGGAGCAGTGTTATCTCAAGAATTCAGAGGAGGAGAACACCCTGTTCTCTATTTCATCAGGAAGTTGTTCCCACAGGAGGTAGCCTAATAGATCATTGAGAAGGAGGCTTTGGAGGTGAAATGAGCCATTGATGCCTTACGCTATCATTGGTGACTGCAGCCTTTCCACCTAGTAACTGACCCTGCACCACTCCACTGGCTGAACTCAATGACAGACCATATCCCAGGCATTATTCAGTGGTATCTCTCAATGCAGCCATAGAGCTTTCAGCTGGTACATCGCCTAGTCATTGAAAATAAAAGCGTGGACTTCTTTTTCACAGGATGGTGGGGACATGAACCGGTCCCAGGACATCACAGTCCAGGGTCTGTTGGGGAGGGTGTGTGATGGGGTACACGAACCCCACACTGGGTCTGATGGGTTGAAAGGACAGTACTGGGCCCAGGTAGCCCCACCCATCCAGCCCTGCAGAGCATGCTCCAGCTGGAGAGGGTTGAAAGAGGAGTAACCCAGCTCAAACGGGAGAGGCTGGGGAGGAGGACAGACTTACCCTGAAGGCTCCTGACAAGGGACTGACTGTATACTTATCCTGGTTGGGGCTGGTGGTTTGGTTGCCTTTTCTTCCCCCCCCCCCCAGCTTATCTTGGACTGGAAGCTGTGGAAGAACAGCAGATGGTAGGAAGTGACACAGGGAGGGTGACTCAGAGGACAACTTTGGGCACCAGACACTGTTGACCCTCCTAGGGCGCTGGGTCAGAGCCCGGTAGAGCGGTTGGGCCCGGGATCTCCTACCACTGCCCACCTCCTTGCACCTCTGATTAAAAGAGGGCCAGGACTGCAAGATCTTCCCACTGGGAGGGGGCACTAAGTATGCTAACCACTAGACCACCTAACACACCGATGATTCAATTACACTCCTACATGAGGATCCATTTGTGTACAAAAATGTTCTTCTCAGACGAAAGAAAATGACACTTACCAATAGCTAGCTCTCGTTTCCCTAAAACATAAACAGAAATACATATAAATGTTTTTTATGAGCTTTCCTTCCCTTATGTGTTCTTAAGTTAAGTTAAGGCTGAGTGATTATTGCTATTCAACTTCCATTTTTCTATTGCTTCCTTCATCCCCCCAATAACATTTTGGTGTGAAGTTTATTTAATTTAGATATACCCCAAATTTTATAAAACTAGATTAACACACCCTGTCTTGGGGCATAGACCCATCCCAGTCAGGAACAGATGAAAACCCCTCTGGGCTCAAGTGGCCTCATTCCTGCAGGGCCTGCTCCACTTGGAGGAAACAATCTTGAAGGGGATAGGTTGTCACAGGAAGGGGGGGCAGACAGGGGGAGGTTGCTGGAACTCAGAGGAGCTGATCTTGCAATAGAGCCGCTAGAAGGAAGAGAACATGCAGTGGCTTCCCCAGGAATTGAAATTGCGGGGGAAGGGAGGGGTGTTCGAATTTTCAGAGGTGTGTGCCAGGGCCGATGAGGGGTGAGACTGAGGGTGAAGGTGGGCTGTATGGCACCATAGTAAAAACTGAAAAATGTTTCATGACCATTTTATTAGATTTAACACATGTTTTAAAATCATCACACAAATTAAAGTTGGCTACTCTAGCCTTCTATGAAGCACTACATATACATCCTTCTTGGTTTCTTGCAATGCGCTCATCTTTGGTGGCTTCTCGTGTGTCTGGTACTTCCATTCTTTCAGTTGATATGCTCATTAGTTCATTCACATGATCAGGCAGAAGGCGACTTCTTTCAGAACACAAAATTCTATTCAATGATGAAAAAGAACGCTCAACTGTAGCTGTTGTGACTGGGAGTAGCAAGAGATGAATTCCTACTTCTTTCATCCCAGGAAACAGAACACAAAGATTGGGTCGAGCCACTGGTGATGATAAAAAAGAAGTTGAAGTGAAATCTTCATTCATTCGTCGTATGATAGTCCACTCTGTGTTCAAATTCTCTATTCTGTCCTAATCACATGGCAGCCCTATTGCTGGTAGTGCCTCACTCCACTCAACTGTTGGTGTTTTATAGGACAGGCATCTGTAAAACCTATGTAGAGGTTGAGTAGAATCTAGAAGTTGCTGTTGTAGATTTTAAAGAATTAAGTCTGTGTACCTTTTCAGTTGTCTTAACAAACACTTCTTGTCTCCTTCACTTAAGGATTCAATATAAATGCCTTCATTAGTCAACTTCCGGACTGAAGACTTTGCTTCTTCCAGTACTTTTTCAATGGATAGCTCTCTGATTGATCCAAATGTATCTTCTATTGCTGGACAAAGATCTACTACTGTTGTAGCCAGGGCCGGTGCAAGGAAGTTTCGCGCCCTAGGCGAAACTTCCACCTTGCGCCCCCCTCCCCCAACCCTGCGGCAGCTCCCTGCCCCCCCCCGCCCTGAGGCACCCCCCACGGCAGCTCCCCCCTGCCCCGAAGCGCCCCCCCCGCGGCAGCTCCCCCCCC
>NW_020698354.1:0-1726 GCF_002925995.2 Terrapene triunguis | reverse complement strand
ACCCCAGCTCACCTCTACTCCGCCTCCTCCCCGAGCACGCCGCCCCCACTCTAATTCTCCTCCCCTCCCAGGCTTGTGGTGCCAAACAGCTGATTGGCGCCGCAAGCCTGGGAGGCAGGAGAAGTGGAGCAGCAACGGTGTGCTCGGAGAGGGGACATAGCAGAGGTGAGCTGGGATGGGGAGCCCTGCGGCAGCTCCCCCCCACCCTGAGGGACCCCCCCACCCGCGGCAGCTCCCCACCCCCCGGCCTGGGGATCCATGCGGCAGCTCTGACCCAGGGGAACCCCTGGGATGCCTGCCGGCGCGCTGACCCAGGGGAGCCCCTGGGCTGCCTGCCAGTGGCTCAGACTCCCTCTCCCTCCCAGTGCAGCGGCCGCTGTAAAAAAAAATTGGGGGTGCTTCTTTTTGGCACCCCCAAATCTTGGCACCCTAGTCAACTGCCTAGTTGGCCTAAATGGTAGCACCGGCCCTGGTTGTAGCAGATGCCTGGATGGCATTGTTTAATGACCCAAGTGGTTTCAACCAGGGCCGGCTCTGGCTTTTTTGCCGCCCCAGGCAAAAAAGCCTCCGCCGCCCCCCCACCCACAGGGGAGGGCGGCGAGCCCGGCCGGGGCTCCGCTCTCCCCCCGGCGGCCAGAGGCAGCGCCGGGGGGAGGGCGGCGAGCCCGGTCGCGGCCCCGCTCTCGGGCCGGAGCGCCGTGCCGCGCCGCCCCCCTCCAAGTGCCGCCCCAAGCACCAGCTTGTTGGTCTGGTGCCTGGAGCCGGCCCTGGTTTCAACAGTAGACTTACGAGAGAGAGAATGGCAAGAGTCTTCTCTGAACATAGTAGCATAAGTAATCCACCAGCCTCACTACTTAGATCCATCCCATCTTGGTAGATACTTTCCAAAGCCAGTAATAACGGCTGGAGTAATTTTAAGACAACAGCCAAGGAGAAAACCAGCGGGTTTTCCCAGGTTGGACTAATTTGAACTTCAGTCCCAGTGTATCTTCTATATTTTCCAAGATATTCAGTCTTTTTGGACTCTTGCTGAAAAAAGAATATAATGAAGACATTAAATTTATAGCTTTTTTAATGTCTTTTGAAGATTCTGCAGCTCGTATAGTGCTAGTTGGAGTATAAGGCCTCTGCAGTGTGTATAGGAGAGATTAGGGTTACACTTTTCTCTGAGCAAAGCTTGTACTCCACCATGTCTTCCAGAGAAGTTTGCAGCTCCATCAAATGCACAAGCAGCCATCTGTTTGGGGTCCAGTTGACAAGCATTTAACTCTTCTAAGATGTGGGTTGTCACAGATGCAGCCGATGTGTCTCTATAACTTGAACATCTAGAAATGCATCTACCTGCCTACCCCTGACATCAAGATAACGTACACAATGACTTAATACTTGATGCTCATTTGCATCGGTGCATTCATCAGCCATGTATGCAAATTTTTTGAATGTGGTGAGAGAGTTCTTCACTTTTTCAACTGTTGAGTCTTTCACTGTTGCACCTCATGCTTCTAGCCAGTCAGTTGAGTTTCTTGCAGAAAGATAGTGAACATTTGCTGGTCTTGTTCTGAACCCGTGTTCAACTTCAGGATGAACAAGTGACAATGCACTTAACATTAGCCTCCAGTTTGTAGTGTGTGGTATCTCTTGCTTAAATAGAAAGTAGGATGCCACAGCCATGTTTGTTTGCATGAACTGTGTTGTGTCTCCAGCATTCTTAACAGCCTCATTAAAC
>NW_020698353.1:0-9767 GCF_002925995.2 Terrapene triunguis | reverse complement strand
AGTGGTTATACTGCGCTTTTGTGATGCAAAAGTCACTTCACCACAAACATAGCAGAAGTTATCTGCACTGTTCACACAAGTACGAGGCATCTCTGCTCACTTTGGCTAAACAGAAATGTGTCCCTTTGCAAAATCAAACACTGACAAATAAGAGAGCACGACACTGTATGATTTCTAGAGCTGATATAGGGCAATTTGTTCAGCAGAGTGATGTAAGCTTCATTATGATTGCATCATCCATGACTTCTAGGAATAACATGATGCAATTCATATCATGTATGACGCAATACCAGCTTCAGATTGCATCATTCATTGTTTTGCCTAAAAAGCAAGTACTGTCCAAACCCAGTCATAGATTTATTCATAGATCCAGTCAAAGATGTATTTTAGTCATTTCTGGTTTAAATTGAGATCCCTTCCCTTTATAACTCACTTATCCTCCGCCATTCCCAAGTCAAGGGTCGTATATACTGACCCAATAGCATATCTTGAAAACTAGAGCCAATCAACAATTTTAAGCATCATTTTCGTTCTCAGTGACCCAGAATTAGTAAAGTTTGACTACATTTATTTCAGAAGCATTTTGGCTGTAGAGCAGTGTTATGATTCCTGATGTCAGATTTGTGTCCATTTATTCTTTTGCATAGAGACTGTCCGGGTTGGCCAATGTACATGGCAGAGGGATTGAATGATGACACTATTCAGGTGCCTGATAAAGAAATATTTGACCTAAGTACTCCTTATGGCTAATATTATAAACTGTGTTTCCTGGAACATCAAAGGGATGATCAAGGAGAAAAATAATGACCACCCATCGAAAACACGGAAAGCAGATATCATCTTCCTACGGGAACCACACCTTAATGACATGGAGGCACAGAAATGAAGGAGGGGATGGATAGGGGAGGGGGTGTTTAACAATTTCCTCTCTGCAGCCAAAGATGTAGCAATATTGTTTCACAAAAGATGCAATTTACAAATTCCAGATGTAAATAAAGACGAGGAGGGTAGATATTTGCTGGTGAAGGCTAAGATCTCTGTCTCTCTATGTACCCTAACTCTTGTATATGGACCCAATAAAGATGATCCAAGTTTTTTAAAACAAGTTTCTTTTTCCAAATTAATTAATAGCCCACCAAAATCAATCAACACAGCAGGAGATTTTGATGAGGTGTTGGACCATTTTTAAACACGTCAGACCAGCCCCAGCACACACAGTCACATGCTAGAAACATTATAAAAGATCATATGGCAGAATTGGGGTTAAAAGATTTATGGCAGCTGTGGAACCCTACAATGGAGGATTTTACTTTGTTTCCTCCCCACCTTCCACATACGCATGAATAGTTTCTTCTGGTTTCTACAAATCTGATGGACTCAGTGCTTAATAATGAAATCAAGTCTATCATGAGCTCTGATCATGCACAAATGATACTGCAATTTTCCCCTCCGGACATACATTGGACTTGTAAAAGATGGAGCCTGAACTCTCTTTGAAAGATAAACATTTTCAGAACTGTGTCACAGAAGAAATTTGTTTTTTCTTCAAAACAAATGACACACCAGAGATAGCCCCATCCACCCTATGGAATAAAAGCTTTCCTTTAGGGGCAGGGTCATTTCCTACTCAGCGGGTAGGTAGAGAGGTAGCCAGGCTACAAGGAACCCCTGGCTGCCATGATCCAGAAGACTACATTTAGAGCTCCTGCCCCACCCAGGCAGCAAGGGAAAGGACAGTCCTTCTTCTGCTACAGGTGTGGCCAGGGTGGACACAGTGCTGCAGGGTGTCAGAATGAAGAGAATCCCACTCTAGTATATCAAAAGCTGAGGACCACATGGGGAAAGTAAAACCCACAAATGATCTTACTCGGGGGTTTCAGTCCAGCAAGAACAAATCTAAGACCAAGAATAAGGGGAGGTCCCCTAAGGCTCCTGAGCACACACACTATGGCCCCTTAAAACCATTTGGACTACGGTGGGATGAGAAATGTGAAAGACAATTAATGATTTCCCAAAATGCCCTAACACATGCTCCAGTCCTAGTCTTTGCTGACCCATGCAAGCCATTTATCCTGCATACTGATGCCAATTTGGAGGGTCTGGGAGCAGTCCTGTACCAGGAAGTGTAAGGCAACTGTAAACCTATAGCCTTTGCCAGCTATAGGCTGTCTGATAGTGAAACTCGCTATCCCACCCACAAGCTGGAGTTCTTGGCCTTGAAATGGGCCATCACTGAGAAATTTTGAGACTACTTGTATGGTGCTCAGTTCCAGGTGTGGACAGACAACAATCCACTGACTTATGTGTTAACAAGTGCTAGGCTGGATGCTACAGGGCAGGGATGGGTGGCCACCTTGGCGAGCTATGAGTTCAGCATTAGTACCGATCAGGGAGAAGCAATGTAGATGCGGATGCATTGTCCTGGTGTCCGCAGGCATCAAAAGTTGCTGTGATACCCACGGCTGGAGTGACAGCTATTTGCAGTGTGAATCATCGAGAGCCAGAGGCCCATGGGAGCCTTCATGGGTGTGTTGCAGAAGCTCTGGGCCTGCCCCCTGGAAGCGTGCCTTCTGTCTCAGTGAACTATATTGCGTTGGACCAATCTCTGTTGCCCGTGCTCAATGCGGCTGACTGGCAAGAAGCCCAGCTGCAAGATATTGAAATTTGTGATACACTACTTGCCAAAAGGGAGGGACGAAGCCCCGCTGCAATTATCCCACCTAACCCCAAGAGTAAACTACTATTGAGAGAATGGAACAAACTAAAATGGATTCAGGGAGTGCTGCACTGAATTACCACTGACCCTTTACAAAAGCAACGAGCTCAACTAGTGCTACCAAAGAGTACATAGCCCTGGCCATGAGGACCCTGCATGATGGCTTTGGACATTTAGGGATGGAGAGGACCCTAGAACTTATTCGTACTAGGTTTTATTGGCCCTGGATGGTGGAAGTCGTTTGTAGGAAATATGAGGCATGCTTTCGATGTGTTCAACAGAAAACGCTGCCCACTAGAGCTGCATATCTGAAGAATATCACTAGCAGCAAACCTTTGGAGCTGGTATGCATTGACTTCTCATCTTTAGAAGTGGACAAGAGGAATGTCGGGAACATTTAATAGTGACTGACCATTTTAAATAGTATGCGCAGACCAGAGGGCCACCACCGTCGCTCGAGTGCTGTGGGAGAAATATTTTTCAGTGTGTGGGTTCCCAGCTCAGCATACACTCCAACCAGGGGTGGGACTTTGAGAGTCACCTTCTGAAAGAGGTGCTGAGGATTTCAGGTGTGACAGGTTAGATCACAGAACCCCCCCTTGGGACCTGCCAACTGATGTGCCAAGACCACTTCTGCCCCTGCTTTCCTGCCCTGGCAGCTTAGGACTTCAGTGCCCAGCCTGCTTTGAGCCAGACTCGATAGCCTGCTGAAAACCCAGACCCAAGTCTGAATCACGTCCCCTAACAGCTGCAGGTTTACCTGAAAGCAGCTAACAGAAGTGTTCTTGTCTTTAACACTCAGATGCCCAACTCCCAATGGGGTCTAAACCCAACTAAATCCATTTTACCCTGTATAAAGTGTAACAAGGTCGGGCCACATGGCTACAGGAGAGTGGTAGAAGGTAGATATATTAGTCCCAGATTAAGTAGATCCCTTTTCCCTGGGTAAGGTAACAGGGGCAGTTCCAAAACAAGCAGGAACTTGCTGGAACTAATTAAGGCATGCGAGGAGCTGGGAGCAAGGGGCACTAGGAGCTGAGAGTGAGAAGGCATATTGCTGGAGGATTGAGGAGCACAAGCATTATAAGACACCAGGAGAAAGGTCCTGTGGTGAGGATAAAGAAGGTGTTGGGAGTAGGCCATGGGGAAGTAACCCAGGGAGTTGTAGCTGTCACACAGCTCTACTAGGAGGCACTCTAGACAGCTGCAGTCCACAGGCCCCTGGGCTCGAACCCGGAGTAGAGGGTGGGCCCGGGTTCCCCCCAAACCTCCCAACTCCTGATCAGACACAGGAGGAATTGACCTGGACTGTGGCTTCTACCAGAGGGGAAGGTCTCTGAGCTGTTTCCCGACCCACATGGTGAATCTGTGAGGCGAGTAAATCCGCCAATAAGCGCAGGACCCACCAAGATAGAGGAGGAACTTGTCACAAAAGCTTATGGAGGGTAAACTCAAATTGTTCACCCTCTATAACACTGGTAGAGAGATATGCACAGCTGTTTGCCCACCCAAGTATTAACATATACTCTGAGTTAATTAATAAGTAAAACGTTATTTTATTAAATACAGAAAGTAGGATTTAAGTGGTTTCAAGTAGTGACAGGCAGAACAAAGTCAGTTACCAAGTAAAATAAAATAAAACACGCCAGTCTATGTCTAATGCAGTAAGAAACTGAATACAGATAAGATCCTCACCAGTTCCAGAATGCTTCCCTTTACAGACTAATCTCCTTTTAGTCTGGGTCTAGCAATCACTCACACCCCTTGCACACTGTCCTTTGTTCCAGTTTCTTTCAGGTTTCTTTGGGGGTGGAGAGGCTCTCTCTTTAGCCAGCTGCAGATAAAATGGAGGGGTCTCCTACTGGCCTAAATAGACTCCCTCTTGTGGGTGAAGACCCCCTCCTCTCTCCTATGCAAAGTCCAGCTCCAAGATGCAGTTCTAGAGTCACCTGGGCAAGTCACATGTCCATGCATGACTCAGTTTTTACAGGCAGAAGCCATTGGCCACATGGTATCTTGAATGTCTCCAAGAAGACTTCTTATGTGGATTGGAGCATTCCAAGATGCATTGTTCCTGAAGTGCTTCCTGATTGGTCACTTAACTTTGCAAATTCCTTTCTCCAGGAACTGACCAAATGCTCTACTAAGGTTATTTAGAAGTCAAGTGAGTACATGGCCAATATTCATAACTTTGAGTACAAAAATGATACATGCATGCAAATAGGATTAATAGATTCAGTAGACCATAACCTTTTTAGAGATATGTTACATGGCATATGTAGCTGTCACGGAGTCCCCGGGCGATGCTCTGGAACTGCTCCCCACAAAGCCAGTCAGGACTTTGGGGAGCCTCCTCTCCCTCAGAGCAGACCGTCTTCAGGGCAAGAAGCTCACACGGCTTCACCTCCTGGGTCTCTCCTGGGAGCATTCAGCATATGCCCCTCCGTGCGCTTCCCACAGCGAGTCCGCCCAGGCGGGGTCCTGAGGAAGCCAAAGGGTTCTGCACCCCCCACTTTGCAGTCAGATGTGACTCTCAGCCAGCCAGTAAAACAGAGGTTTATTAGACTACAGGAACACGGTGTAAAACAGAGCTTGTAGGTCCAGCGAACGGGACCCCTCCGCCGGGTCCATTCCGGGGCCCAGCAAGGCAGACCCCCATCTGCCCTCACTTCCAGTCCCCAGCTAGTTCCAAACTCCAACCCCCGTCCAGCCCCTCCTTCTCTGGGCTTTGTCTCTTTCCCGGGCCAGGAGGTCACTTGATCCCTTTGTTTCCAACACCTTCAGTTGGCACCTTTGCAGAGGAGGGGCCCAGGCCATCAGTTGCTAGGAGACAGAGTGTCGGGCATTTATGTACACTGGCCTTTTGCTCTGCAGCAACCATACACCCTTATCCCACCCCCTAGATACTTAAGAACTGCATAGGGGAAACTGAGGAAAACATTAAGAACAGTCCCACTTCGTCACATCTCTCCCCCCTTCGAGACCGAACTGAGCGGGGTCACTGCAGCCAATGACCTGGGGAAGTTCGAACCCACCAACGTTCCCATGGATGCCCCAACATCCCTCCCATTCCTTGGTGAGAGTTACACCAGGCCCTTCCAGTTTCGTGCCCTCCCTTAGTTCGAGTGTGCTTGATGGCACTCGCAGGCCGCATGTGGGAAGGTTTATGCGGCCCGTGCCCTTTTGCCACCCCAATACCCCTGGGGTTCAAACTGGGACTGGGTCTTCTCCCAGCACTTTGGTCTGGAGGGCTGCGATTCGGGCTCTCTTGGTTAAGAGCCCACATCTTGACCTTGGCCAGCTCTGGGCTTGGGCAGCCGCTCCCCACCTTGTGGCCCAGATACAACACCTCTGTCATCCCCACCTTACACTTTCCAGCTTTTACCATCAATCCCACCTCCTTGAGGCAGCCCAGCACCCTCTTCACCTGGGACACATGTCCCTCCCAGTTCTGGCTAAAGACATACATGTCATCGATGTACGCCAGGGCCAAGTTCTCCATCCCCCTCAGCTTGTCTAGAATCTCCCCAGGCCTAGGCATGGGGTAGGCATCAGACACTGTGATGGCTTTAAGCTTCCAATAGTCCCCACAAAACCAGATTATTCCGTCTTCCTTGGGGACCAGCCCCACGGGTGAGGCCCATGGGCTGTTGAACGGCTGGATCACATCTAAATCCAGCATGTCCTTGACCTCTCTCTCCAGGTTCTGGGCTACTTTCCCAGTGACTCTGAATGGGGAACACCTGATGGGGAGATTGGCTCCCACCTCAGGGAAGAGATCCACCAGGGGGTCTTCCCCCTTCTCCTCCCAATCCTCCCTTTTCAGGTCCAGGGGTCCCCTCACTTTCCTCCCATACAGCAGCTCGAAAGGGAAGAACCCTGTGGATTCCTGGGGCACCACCAGCTGCCTCCCGATTCCCCACAGTTCTACTTCCCCTTGGGGAGCCCATTCCCGGTACAGGAATCCCTTCTCCCACAGGACTCTGTCCCTGCAGCCTTCCCCAAGGGGGTTTGCAGCACGGTGGCCAGCAAGTTCCCTCAGCTTCTCCAAGGAGGGATCCTTCTGCAGCTCAGTCTGGAATTCAGCTGCTGGGGAAGGGAGTGGGACCTGCTCCCTCTCGCTGGATGGGCCTGGGGTCACAGCCCCCCTGAGCCCTGTCCCTAGTAGCTCCCTCCCTGCTGTGTAATCACTTCCCAGCAGCACATCTGGACCAGGCAAACCTGGTTGGCAGCTGACCTGCCCTGTCTGGGTGTCCCCCCACTCAGCTGGGGTCTCAGCTCCCACCGTGCTCAGCGCTGCCCTTGCTGTCCCAGTGGGGGCAGGCAGCGAGCTCTCTGCTCTGGTCACAGCATCAGAGCCAGCATGAGCCCCCTCTCCGGTGTGCAGGGGAGCGGGGAGCATTTCTCTGACACACTCAGCCCCAGGGGTCTGGTTATAGGTAGGCAGATATCCTGAGCCCAGCAGCCCCTCCCTGCTGCCAGCCAAGTCATTTGCATTTTCACTGACCATTTCCCTCTTAGCCAATTGGTTCCCTGGATCTTGTCCCAAAGAGACACAGTCACCCCCCAACAGGACCTCACAGCTGATATCCTCCTGGGACTCCACAGGGATCCAGGCCATAGGCAGGGCGAGGGGCTTCATCCCGGGGACCTTCACCCAGGTCACACAGCCCCTCAGCATCTGTGGCTGCACCACCCGGGGCCCGACAACAGTTCTCTCTGTCCCAGGGTCTCGCCACCCCAGGCATGTCTCCCCATTGACCCCCACCTTCCGCTCCCACTGGGGGTCCGAGGGGCCTGAGCCCAGGAGACTCCACACAGACATATAGGCCTGGGCCAGGAGTGGGAGCCTGTCTACCACCCCACCCATCTGGCTGATGGTGTCTATGGCCTTGGGACCCAGCAAGGGAGCTAGATACCGGGGCTTTTCCCCAGAGTCCCCCTGATTCAAATCCCCAGCCTGCTCGAAGGCAGTGCGGTGGGCATCCACATCTCCTCCCTCCTTAACCAGGGGCAGCAATTTAGTGTCGAGGCTCCCTGCGGAACTGGCAGCCCGGGGTCTATCCCCACTCACCCCTGAGGAGACCCCTATGCCTCTCCGCTCCACCATCGCCAGTCCATGCTGCTGTTGCTTTTCCTGCAGCTTTTCCTTCGGGCTCTTGCTCTCTCTCATGGACCTCTCGCTCTCTCAGACTCAGCTCCAGTCCCATCCGTCTCCGATCCCCCTATGGGGAACCCGATCGTGAAGACCCCCGTCTGGTTGGGGACCAGACTCTTGGGGATGTCTGGCTACTGCTCCTGCTGCTTCCAGATCCTCTTGGAGCCCCGTCTGGGTCAGGAATCTGCTCCTTAGAGCGGTCCTCGTCCTCCAGCTACACGATTAACTGGGCCTTGGTGAACTTCCCAATGCGTAACCCTCTCTTTTTGCACAGGATTACAATGTCCTTCTTAAGGAGATGGTGATAGGCCATCACTCTGCTGTTCCCAAGTTGCTTTGGACTCACAGGCCTGTGTGCTCTCAGCTCCCGCATGGTTTCCAGGAAGATCCCCTAGTGTGCCAGCCCTTCTCGTGGTCACCACCTCTTTGCCAGTGTCGAGCTTCAGACTCCTCCGCCCCTGGGACCGCTCGCTGCAATCCCCAGGGAAACCCTGTTACTGCAAATGCCCTTCTCTCTCCCAGGGTCGAGCGGCAAGCTCCTCCGCACCTGAGACTGCTTGCTGCAGTCCTCAGGGGGACCCCGTTACTCCAACAGTCCTTCTCGCTGGTCACACACTCCTAGGGGTTAATCGCCCCCTGAAACCGTCCCTCTCTGAGCCTTCAGCATGCCTGGTCCTCGGTATCCCCCCTGTTTTACTGCTCCCCAGTCACTTACTCCAAGAAGCGCCATTCACGGGGTGCAGTACATCCCACCCCTGCCACCAGTTGTCACGGACTCCCCGGGCGTGGCTCTGGAACTGCTCCCCACAAAGCCAGTCAGGACTTTGGGGAGCCTCCTCTCCCTCAGAGCAGACCGTCTTCAGGGCAAGAAGCTCACACGGCTTCACGTCCTAGGTCTCTCCTGGGAGCATTCAGCATATGCCCCTCCGTGCGCTTCCCACAGCGAGTCCACCCAGGCGGGGTCCTGGGGAAGCCAAAGGGTTCTGCACCCCCCACTTCGCAGTCAGACGTGACTCTCAGCCAGCCAGTAAAACAGAGGTTTATTAGACGACAGGAACACGGTGTAAAACAGAGCTTGTAGGTCCAGCGAACGGGACCCCTCCGCCGGGTCCATTCTGGGGCCCAGCAAGGCAGACCCCCGTCTGCCCTCCCTTCCAGTCCCCAGCTAGTTCCAAACTCCAACCCCCGTCCAGCCCCTCCTTCTCTGGCCTTTGTCTCTTTCCCGGGCCAGGAGGTCACCTGATCCCTTTGTTTCCAACACCTTCAGTTGGCACCTTTGCAGAGGAGGGGCCCAGGCCATCAGTTGCTAGGAGACAGAGTGTCGGGCATTTATGTACCCTGGCCCTTTGCTCTGCAGCAACCATACACTCTTATCCCACCCCCTAGATACTTAAGAACTGCATAGGGGAAACTGAGGAAAACATTAAGAACAGTCCCACTTCGTCACAGTAGCATACCACACATTCTAGTTATGTTATATATATATACATACACATACACACACACACACACATACATAAGCATATTTCCATAAAGCCTTATGGGGGGCACCGACCATCACAGCAGGAATTAAAAAGTCTAGGACAACGCCTTATCACCTGCAATGTGATCCTCAGCCAGAGAGGTTTAATTGCACTCTGTTAGATACGTTGGGGACCTTACAGCCAGAGCAGAAGGCAACCTGGAGCCAGCATGTTGCATTTTTGGTGCATGCCTACTGTGCCACAAAGCACGATGCTATGGGAGTCACCCCATATCTCTTGATGTTTGGGTGAGAACCAAGATTACCCATAGATTTGTGCTTTGGCATATCAGAGGATGGCGATAGCCATGAGACTCATCAGCAGTATGTATCCCAACTAAGGGAAAAGCTGCAGGATGCTTATCTCTTAG
>NW_020698352.1:0-4599 GCF_002925995.2 Terrapene triunguis | reverse complement strand
TGTGGGGCTGGCAGCCGTGGGGCTGCATTGCACCAGCCCCTTGCCTTTTGCCTTTTGGCAGTAGATGGTTTATTACAACTGGTAACCGTCCTCGTCGGACAGCAGTGGCTGTCGATCATGGGCACCTGGGCAGACATGCTCAGTCCAGCAGTGGCTGGAACTCCGTATGTCCCCCAGTCGATGATGATGGTTATCAGTCGTAGTATGCCATTTTCTGCCAAGTGTCCAGTATTTTCTGCTAAGCACCCAGAAGAGGCCGAGGGCGATCTGGGTGCTGGCAGATGTGGGGCTGGCAGCCGTGGGGCTGCATTGCACCAGCCCCTTGCCTTTTGCCTTTTGGCAGTAGATAGTATATTATGACTGGTATCCATCGTCGTCATACTGCAGTGGCTATCAGTCTTAGTACACTAACTGCCAAGCGCCCATTATTTGCTGCCAAGCACCCAGAAAATGCCAAGGGTTATCAGTCATGCTGCACCGTTGTCTTAAGATGTAAAAAATAGATTTGTTCTGTATTCATTTCCTTCCCCCCTCCCTCCGTCAAATCAACAGCCTGCTAAACCCAGGCTTTTGAGTTAAATCTCGGGGGGGGGGGGCTATTCTGTGTGACAGTTGTTTGTGTTTCTCCCTGATGCAAAGCCACCTTTGTTGATTTTAATTCCCTGTACCTGTACGCCATGTCATCACTCGCCCCTCCCTCCCTCCCTCCTTCCCCTGGTCCGTCAGATACTAGTTTCGCGCCTTTTTTCAGACCAGACGCAATAGCTAGCACTGGGATCATGGAGCCCGCTCAGATCACCGCGGCAATTATGAGCACTATGAACACCACGCGCATTGTCCTGGAGTATATGCAGAGCCAGGACATGCCAAAGCAAAACCAGGACCAGGCGAGGAGGAGGCGATTGCAGCGCGGCGACGAGAGTGATGAGGAAATGGACATGGACCTAGACCTCTCACAAGGCACAAGCCCCAGCAATGTGGAAATCATGGTATTCCTGGGGCAGGTTGATGCCGTGGAACGCCGATTCTGGGCCCGGGAAACAAGCACAGACTGGTGGGACCGCATCGTGCTGCAGGTGTGGGACGATTCCCAGTGGCTGCGAAACTTTCGCATGCGTAAGGGCACTTTCATGGAACTTTGTGACTTGCTTTCCCCTGCCCTGAAGCGCCAGAATACCAGGATGAGAGCAGCCCTCACAGTTGAGAAGCGAGTGGCGATAGCCCTGTGGAAGCTTGCAACGCCAGACAGCTACCGGTCAGTCGGGAATCAATTTGGAGTGGGCAAATCTACTGTGGGGGCTGCTGTGATCCAAGTCACCAGGGCAATGAGAGACCTGGTGATATCAAGGGTAGTGACTCTGGGAAACGTGCAGGCCATAGTGGATGGCTTTGCTGCAATGGGATTCCCAAACTGTGGTGGGGCGATAGACGGAACCCATATCCCTATCTTGGCCCCGGAGCACCAAGCCACCGAGTACATAAACCGCAAGGGGTACTTCTCAATGCTGCTGCAAGCCCTGGTGGATCACAAGGGACGTTTCACCAACATCAACGTGGGCTGGCCGGGAAGGGTACATGATGCTCGCGTCTTCAGGCACTCTGTTCTGTTTCGAAAGCTGTAGGAAGGGACTTTCTTCCCGGAACAGAAAATAACCGTTGGGGATGTTGAAATGCCTATCGTGATCCTTGGGGACCCAGCCTACCCCTTAATGCCATGGCTCATGAAGCCGTACACAGGCAGCCTGGACAGGAGTCAGGACCTGTTCAACTACAGGCTGAGCAAGTGCCGAATGGTGGTGGAATGTGCATTTGGGTGTTTAAAAGCGCGCTGGCGCAGCTTACTGACTCGCTCAGACCTTAGCGAAAAGAATATCCCCATTGTTATTGCTGCTTGCTGTGCGCTCCACAATATCTGTGAGAGTAAGGGGGAGACCTTTATGGCGGGGTCGGAGGTTGAGGCAAATCGCCTGGGCCGCTGATTATGCGCAGCCAGACACCAGGGCGGTTAGAGGAGCACAGCAGGGCACGGTGCGCATCAGAGAAGCTTTGAAAACGAGTTTTGTGACTGGCCAGGCTACGGTGTGAAACTTCTGTTTGTTTCTCCTTGATGAACCCTCCAAAACCTCCCCCCCCCCACCCGGTTAACTCTACTTTCCTGTAAACCAACCACCCCACCCTCCCCTACTACCCTCCCCCCTTCGAGCACCACTTGCAGAGGCAATAAAGTCATTGTTACTTCACATTCATGCATTCTTTATTAATTCATCACACAACTAGGGGGATAATTGCAAAGGTAGCCCGGGATGGGTGGGGGAGCAGGGAAGGAAAAGGACACACTGCAGTTTAAAACTTTAAAACTTTAACACTTATTGCTCGGGAAATCATCTGGGGTGGAGTGACTGGGTGGCCGGAGGCCCCCCCACCGTGTTCTTGGGCATCTGGGTGAGGAGACAATGGGACTTGGGGAGGAGGGCTGTTGGTTACACAGGGGCTGTTGCAGCGGTCTGTGCTCCTGCTGCCTTTCCTGCAGCTCAACCATACGCTGCAGCATATCAGTTTGATGCTCCAGCAGCCGGAGCATCGACTCTTGCCTTCTGTGTGCAAGCTGACACCACCTCTCATCTTCAGCCCGCGATTCAGCACGCCACCTCTGCTCTTCAGCCCGCGATTCAGCCCGCCACCTCTCCTCTCGCTCATATTGGGCTTTTCTATAATCAGTGATTGACTGCCTCCACGCATTCTGCTGTGCTCTGTCAGCGTGGGAGGCCGTCTGTAGTTCTGTAAACATTTCATCACGCGTCCTTCGCTTCCGCTTTCGAATATTCACTAGCCTCTGTGAAGGAGAAAGATTTGCAGCTGGTGGAGAAGGGAGAGGTGGTTAAAAAAGATACATTTTAGAGAACAATGGGTACACTCTTTCACGTTAAATTTTGCTGTTCACATTACACAGCACATGTGCTTTCGTTACAAGGTCGCATTTTTCCTCTTATATTGAGGGCCTGCCGGTTTGGTGTGAGAGATCACTCACGCAGTGCCAGGCCACAGATTTCAGCTAGCAGGCAGCCATGGTAAGACACAGTCTTTTGGCTTTTTTAACATTCTTAACATGTGGGGATGGTTTCAAACAGTACTGCTCTCATTAACCATACCAAGCACCCGTTGGGTTGGCCATTTAAAATGGGTTTGCAATGTAAAAGGAGGGGCTGCGGTTTCAGGGTTAACGTGCAGCACAAACCCAACTAATTCCCCTCCCCCACACACCCAATTCTCTGGGATGATCAATTCACCCCTCCCCCCCACCGTGTGGCTAACAGCGGGGAATATTTCTGTTCAGCAGAGCAGGAAGGGGCACCTCTGAATGTCCCCTTAATAAAATTGCCCCATTTCAACCAGGTGACCGTGAATGATAACTGAGGATAACACTCTCCTGAGGATAACAAAGAGCGATAAGGAATGGATGTTGTCTGCATGCCAGCAAACACCAGGACCATACGCTGCCATGCTTTGTTATGCAATGATTCCAGACTACGTGCTACTGGCCTGGCATGGTAAAGTGTCCTACCATGGACGACGGGATAAGGCAGCCCTCCCCAGAAACCTTTTGCAAAGGCTTTGGGAGTACATGAAGGAGAGCTTTCTGGAGATGTCCCTGGAGGATTTCCGCTCCATCCCCATACACGTTAACAGACTTTTCCAGTAGCTGTACTGGCCGCGATTGCCAGGGCAAATTAATCATTAATCATTAAACATGCTTGCTTTTAAACCATGTGTAATATTTACAAAGGTACACTCACCAGAGGTCCCCTGTGTGCCCACAGGGTCTTGGGTGAGTTCGGGGGTTACTGGTTCCAGGTCCAGGGTGATAAACATATCCTGGCTGTTGGGGAAACAGGTTTCTCCGCTTCCTTGCTGCTGTGAGCTATTTACATTATCTTCATCCTCATCTTCCTCGTACCCCGAACCCGCTTCCCTGTGTGTTTCTCCATTGAGGGACTCATAGCACACGGTTGGGGTAGTGGTGGCTGCACCCCCTAGAATGGCATGCAGCTCCGCGTAGAAGCGGCATGTTTGCGGCTCAGCCCCGGACCTTCCGTTTGCCTCTCTGGCTTTGTGGTAGGCTTGCCTTAGCTCCTTAATTTTCACGCGGCACTGCTGTGCATCCCTGTTATGGCCTCTGTCCTTCATGGCCTTGGAGACCTTTTCTAATATTTTGCCATTTCGTTTACTGCTTCGGAGTTCGGCCAGCACTGATTCGTCTCCCCATATGGCGAGCAGATCCCGTACCTCCCGTTCTGTCCATGCTGGAGCTCTTTTCCGATCCTGGGACTCCATCACGGTTACCTGTGCTGATGAGCTCTGCGTGGTCACCTGTGCTCTCCACGCTGAGCAAACAGGAAATGAAATTCAAACGTTCGCGGGGCTTTTCCTGTCTACCTGGCCAGTGCATCTGACTTGAGAGTGCTGTCCAGAGCGGTCACAATGAAGCACTGTGGGATAGCTCCCGGAGGCCAATAACGTCGAATTCCGTCCACACTACCCCAATTCCGACCCGCTAAGGCCGATTTTATCGCTAATCCCCTCGTCGGAGGTGGAGTAAAG
>NW_020698351.1:1721-2853 GCF_002925995.2 Terrapene triunguis | reverse complement strand
TGAGACTGCGTGCATGAGATATTTAAAGGTTTAATGGTTATACTATAGTTTATGGTTTAAAACTAGATCTGACACAAAGAGACAGAAGGGGTGAATTTCAGATGTTTCAAACATGGATTGGGTCACTAGTAAAAATAAATCAGGTAGTCTTGAGTCTAGCTCTTTATGCCTCAGACATGTGAAGTCCGACGTATAATTTGACAAAATGCAGTATGATAAGCAGTATGTAATACAGAAAGGATGAGGACAGGTTGCTGCAAGACAGAAGTGAGGTGCAGTGAATGGGTTTTGTAAGGAGGATTGTAGTGGTGTGGTTTCCTATGCTAAGTTTTGGTTCTGGCAATATTTTAGGTACAAGGAACTGCTGCAGTAACAAAACTGCTAATTGTACCAACTACTACCACTATGAAGAGGAAGAGTAGTAGAAGATGCAGTAATGTGTGTCAATATCATTCATCTCGTAGGAGACAGGGTGAGGAAGAGTCTCTCTCTCTCTCTCACATGCATGTAATACACATTTTTAAAGTAAAAATGCATGGTATTTAGCACTTAATTATCTAGACTAGTTGCAGCTACATTAGGAATTGGAAGTAGAACACTCCTGGTAACGTACCAAAACAAACTATTTTCAAGAGGCATCTAGATGGAAAAAGTATTAAAATTAAGTAACTATAACTCCCTCTCTCCCCACCTGCTTCAGTCAAATACAAGTTATTGGTCTGAACACAGAGGTCACTGAGGGCAGGTCTACATTACTGCTTAAGTCGATCTAACCTATGTCACTCAGGGGTGTGAAAAAGCCTCTTCCCCCCAACCCCCATTTCACCAAGGTGGAGTAATTATGCCAATAGGAGAGCGCTCTCCCATTGGCATAGCGTCTTCACCAGACGCACTACAGTGGCGCAGTTGTGCCGACGTAGCACTGTAGTGTAGACTTACCATGAGTGAAATTCTATGGCCTGCATTGAATGGGGGACAAACTGACGATCTAATGGTCTCTTCTGGCATTAAGCTATGCATCTGCCTCCTAGCCACCCTTCCACCATTCTATATCTGCCATCCATGAAGAGGCAATCTGTATTCTAGCAATTCTTAACTTTTGAGTGAATGATCTTTCAATCTTAATTGTACT
>NW_020698351.1:0-1711 GCF_002925995.2 Terrapene triunguis | reverse complement strand
AGATGTGCTTTGCATCATGCCCTGAGTCAGTAGACTCTGGCTCTGTTAGTAAATATCCAAACTGAGGGTCCTCTAGTAGGAATTCCTCAGCTCCAGACATTCCAGATGTAGAGATTTTTTTTAACCAGTGTCTAAGTTGTCTTCATCTGCCATTGTATATATATGGACAGATGAAGAGAGAATTAACACTAATTCTATAGTAAAGAAAATGGAATTATACCTACACACAACCCTTTAATATTCCTTTAGTGAGTCTTAAAAGTAATAGGATGGCACATACTTTCTCTGTTACCACATGTTGGAGTTCACGATATTCTGCTTATTTATTTAAATATACTACTTCTTCCCCCCCCCCCAAATCCTGGTTTTTATTTAAAAATAGGAATAAACTATATTTTAATATAAAGTCCAATTATAACACCTCATCCAATAGCTGTCAAAATGCCATAACCTGCAAATTTTCCACTTTGTCCCTCAGTTTATTCTGGAAGAGCCATCATATTTCAATAAGAATAGACAACATAGCACTGTTGTCAACAGCCACAACAAAGAAGAAAATACAGATTAAGGCTGTTGGTGAAATCAACCCTTCTCTTCCAATTGTCCCTGATGATCCTAATCATTCCAGAGTGCCTTTATGATTCTGGTAGTGTCAGTCTCTTACCCACCCAGACCTTCAGGGGGTCCTTACTCTGCCCCATTCTTGCAGTGCTTCGCTCATGACAGGAACCTCATTTAAAAAAGGAGGAAAAAGACATTTGTGACAGTGAGCCTTACACTCTAACTCTAGTACTTAATAAAGCAGCAGCTGCCAGCAGCACCAACATAAATTACTATGGAAGATGTGCCAGCTTCTAAATGTTATGTAGGTCACAGGAGATATTGGCTAAGAAGGTACCCCTACAGCCATCCAAGATTCACGAGTCCAACGTATGCCTACCACAACGGATGGTGTACCTCATCCAGTTTCACTCAAAATAATGTCCCCGTTCCCTGGCACATGAATCACAGTGCCATAGCTAGTCATTTGAAGGGCATCAGAATCTCTTGTGTTCCTGAAAAAACACTTATTTCTTCAATTTGCTGGGATCTCCACCTCAGGTTATGACAACTGAATATCATTCCTCCTAAAGAAATCAAAGAATTGCATTGTTTGATGACCTTCCAAACCTGGTTCAAAACACACCTTTTCCCAGTTTTTTTGGTGGGGGGCAGATGATACATGGTTTCCTGGAGGCTTGGATGTAGAAATGCTAGGAATTGATCTGTGGTAAGTGTGGGTGGTATTGGTTTTGCAGTCTTTCAACTAGGCGGACTGCACTTTTTTTTTCTTTTTTCTTTTTTGGCAACACCTAAACCACCGGATGAAGCACTACCAGTTAAATTTTTGTTTCAAAGTATAGAAATGTCATATATCATATCAATTACATTAAATTCATGTTAAATGTATTTTTAAAATTTTCCCCTCTTCAAACAGAATACTTCTTTGGCAGCTCAAGGACAATCCATTGCTGAGTCAGTCTTATGAAGGGTTAAAGTGCTCCAGCACCATCAGCTACCACACAAGAAATCCAGGCAGAAGTCTCTGAAGGAGAAGAGTTTAGAGTCTACTCTACCCAAATACCCTAATGGATTTTTTGTTGTTGGTATAATTGATTTCCCTTTTTATTGTGAAATCTAGTTTGTTCAGGTTTATCTCCTTTAGTGTTGT
>NW_020698350.1:0-7874 GCF_002925995.2 Terrapene triunguis | reverse complement strand
CTCTGGGGCAGCCGGGCGGCCGGGGGACCTGGCTCAGGGACAGCGAGGAGCGACTGTCTGGTCTGAGCGCGCCGGGACAGTGGCTAAGGAAGGTTTCAGAGTAGCAGCCGTGTTAGTCTGTATCCGCAAAAAGAACAGGAAGGGAAGTACAATCATAGGACCATGATGCGGTTTTCAATAGTATTGTGGCTTCCTATGCAATGGGCGGGCGGGGATGCTGATTCACTGATCTGTAGCATGCATCTCCTGGCTTGAATGTTTCCAGCTGTAGAGTTTACCGTTTTGTTCAATGGCTTTCAGCAGCCCCCACTGTACAGATTGATCCAGCCAACAATGTGTTACAGACTCTGCAGCTGCCAGTCTGCAGGATCAGGGCCTGCAAATTAGATCCCCTTGAATTTTTTTTTTTCAACAGAGATGAGGTTTTTCACCAAAACGTTTCATTCCCTTCATTTTTTCAGTGACATTTAAGGAGAATTTTTTTACATTTTAAAATTCGGTGAGAAATCCCACTTTGTTTGCTTGCTTGTTTGTTTTTTTAAAAGGCAGTGGAGAAAAAAAGTGAGTAGATGAGTAAATCCCCCACACATACACTTTCTCTCACTTCATTTTAAGCTCTTTTGCACCTTGGCAAAAAGGAAAATTTTTAAAAGTGTGTGTGATTCCACCCCCAATACGAATATGAAAAACTTCAAAATGAAATGTTATAAAAAAATTATGAACAATACCTCAGAGATTTTTGCCCCCAAACATTTTTAGATGATGATCCTGCAAGCACTTATGCACGTGCTTAACTTTACTCCTGGGAGTAGCCACAAGGACATCAGTGCGATTACTTGCCTAGTGTAAATTAAGCACATGCATACATATTTTCAAACTGGGACCCTTCATTTTTTTCAAGCAGCTCTCGTGAATGCTGATGAAGCAGCGACACTTCCTCTACATGTTACTTATTCAGCAGGCAGGTGACTCACACAGCCTGGAAGATCCCCAGAATGCAGATCCCACATTTGGGGCTTATTTAGGCTCTTATTACCCCCACCCCCGTCCCGATTTTTCACACTTGCTGTCTGGTCACCCTACTCCAAAATGAGCCAGTTACAGCCTTGGCTCGGCTCTGGATGCAGCTTGGGAGCGAGTTTCCCAGTTCAGGTCCCACATGTACACGGCAGCCAGCTCAGGAACCTGGCAGCTGCTGTTCCAACTCCAGCGCCGGATCCTGCTCTCCCAGCCCTGCTCTGGTAGGCAGAGAACAGAGCTCCTGCTTTCAGTCTCAGGCTTGGTCCATAGTACGAACTTAGGTCACTCAGTTATAACGCTATTCAGTTATACCAGCCTAACCCCCGTGTAGACAGAGCTATGTCCTCCCGTCCCCATAGCTACACCTCTCGGGGAGGTGGATTAACCACGGACAGTTCTGTAAGTGTAGGCAAGTCCTCAGCGAGTTTTATTTGAGTTGAAGAAAACCAAGAGACAACAAATCCCAGAGGGTGAAAGCTGAGACTGTTCCCAACTGTCATAGAAATTTCTGTCCGTTCCAGCTGAGGAATAAGGAGAGACGGACACAGCTAGCCAAGCAAGGAGCCCCGGGAGGGGCGATCCGTTTATT
Source organism: Terrapene triunguis (assembly GCF_002925995.2). Lineage (NCBI taxonomy): Eukaryota > Metazoa > Chordata > Testudines > Emydidae > Terrapene > Terrapene triunguis. The sequence goes on along the minus strand of NW_020698350.1, from coordinate 6,265 downwards.
TCAATTGCAATTGGGTTCGAGCTCGTAAGTCAGCAAGAACAAAGAAAACACTTACACCAAAGCATTCTATGCAGTTGACTATGATAATCTATCGCTCTATGATTGACCAAAATATACTATCATTACCATACATAATTAGCAAGCTACATGTATCTGCCCCTCTTATGACCCCTTATTGTCCATCTACTTGCCCCCTCCTCCTTGCTTATTTTGCAAACTAAGCAGTTAGCTATCTGCAGGACACAGGCACAGAAAGGTCCATTGCCTCCAGGTTTGGAGTTTGGCTACATTTCCTCTTGAAGGAACTTCCTGAGTTAAGACATAGCTGTGCTGTATATCTTCCATGTGTACGTGACAAATTTGCCCCCTGGCAGTTAAGCAGAATAATTTTATATCACCAACCATGCCAGTGGCTGCTGACAGGCCCCATATTCCAGGGAATGTGGTACCCATGATGCAGCCAGATTGCCAAAGGTGCTTAGCTCCCACTGAGAATAATGGGGGGGGGAAGGGGGCGGTACTCCTAGAGGTAAAGGGACCAGAAGGGACCATTGGATCAGGGGATCTGCAACCTCTCCCCGTCCTGCCAGCCCTAGTCAAATACCCTTTCCCTGATCCATATGTCTGGGTGGTTATTGGGACCCACCAGGACTAGCCCCTATAAGGCCTACAGCGCTGGCCTTTGAGTCACGGTACCCGGCACACGGCTAGTTCCTACCAGTGGTTTGGTGTTCACCGGCACTGAGCAGCTACACGAATTACAGAATGTTTCAAAGGGTCCTGCCCTGCCAGATGTGTGGGGCTCTGGTGTCACTCTGCTCCCTGTTCAGCCGGAGAGAGATTTTTAACCACTTCCTGCTCTTTCAAAACCCCATAGAACAGATCAAGCTCTTAGCTGAGAGACGGCTCAGCCCTGTGCTAGAAACAGGCCAGCTGTGGGTTCCACCCTCCCTGAACTGAGCTACAGCTGCATTTCCTGGGCTGTTGAAGGAGGTTGGATCTGCTTCTTCACTGACCTGAGCAGTCCTAGGAACCTTTCATACAGGGAGGTGGGAGAGACTCAGCCCCACAGACACCCAGAGGAATGAGGGAGATATTTGGGGAGGGGTAAGAGGGGAGAAAAGCAGGGAGTGCTGGGAGAAGGGAGAAATTCAGCCCCCCACACATGTAGAGGGGCAGAAGTGTGGCTGGGAATGGGAGGGTTAAAAGGATGGACTCAGCCCTATAGACACTCATGGGGTGGGGGATCTGGGGTGTGGAGGTGAGAAAAGCTGAGGCAGGGTGAAGGGGCAGAGAGGAGAGACTCGGCCCCATAGACACCCAAGGAGTGGGAGCTATTCAGAGATTGGATGCAGAAGATCAGGGCCATGCCCCTGAATGGGATGTGGGGTTCAGTGTGGAACCAGTGAAGGGCTTGGAGCAGCATGACTGAAAGGGTCCCTTTTCCTGGGGTTGCTTGGGGGGCTGGCTGGCCCCATCCAAGACCAGCTGAAGTTTTTCCAAGGCTCATGTGTTCATCCCCAGAGACAGGGTGTTGCCATAATCCCCCCTCCCCACACCCAGCCTTACCCCACCTCTGCCTGGATCTCCCCCCTACCCCAAAGAGAAGAGTCTTGCTGCCTGGTTGAATCCAATGTGGAGCCTCCCTACCTTGCCCAGATCATAATGGTGTCCACCACTGTAACCACTAGAAACCACTGCCCTCCCAGTGCCAGGATCCCTTATGGCCCTGAGCCCCCCACAATGAAGAAGCCTCCCCCCAGCAGTGACACCCTCTTCCCACCCTAAATCCCAAACAACCATCAAATAAAATAAAAGCGGAAATTAATAATTTAAAAGATCAAAACCCAAACCCCCTTCCTCAAGCAGAGATTTGACTCCAGTAAGGGAGAAGAGCCAGAGACTCCATGAAATCCATCAGGACTTCATTGCTGCTGATGATTATATGTGAACGGTACCCAGATACTACGGTGATGGGCTGCAGCATGAAACCCTAAGATACGTGGGTACACGGCTCACTTCTCTGCAGCCTCCCTCAGACCCAGCCAATCACCTCCCTGGCCGAGCTGCACAGTCAGGCCAACCGGTGCGATGCGTCCATGATGTACCAGACCTAGAGTGAGCTTTGGGAGCTCTGATCTCATCCATAAAGACTAGGATAGACAGGGGAAAAAGGGAGGAGGTGTTGCCTTATATATTAAAAATGTACACACTTGGACTGAGGTAGAGATGGACATAGGAGACGGAAGTGTTGAGAGTCTCTGGGTTAGGCTAAAAGGGGTAAAAAACAGGGGTGATGTCATGCTAGGAGTCTACTACAGGCCACCTAACCAGGTGGAAGAGGTGGATGAGGCTTTTTTTAAACAACTAACAAAATCATCCAAAGCCCATGATTTGGTGGTGATGGGGGACTTCAACTATCCGGATATATGTTGGGAAAATAACACAGCGGGGCACAGACTATCCAACAAATTCTTGGACTGCATTGCAGACAACTTTTTATTTCAGAAGGTTGAAAAAGCTACTAGGGGTGAAGCTGTTCTAGACTTGATTTTAACAAATAGGGAGGAACTCGTTGAGAATTTGAAAGTAGAAGGCAGCTTGGGTGAAAGTGATCATGAAATCATAGAGTTTGCAATTCTAAGGAAGGGTAGAAGGGAGAACAGCAAAATAGAGACAATGGATTTCAGGAAGGCGGATTTTGGTAAGCTCAGAGAGCTGATAGGTAAGGTCCCATGGGAATCAAGACTGAGGGGAAAAACAACTGAGGAGAGCTGGCAGTTTTTCAAAGGGACACTATTAAGGGCCCAAAAGCAAGCTATTCCGCTGGTTAGGAAAGATAGAAAATGTGGCAAAAGACCACCTTGGCTTAACCACGAGATCTTGCATGATCTAAAAAATAAAAAGGAGTCATATAAAAAATGGAAACTAGGACAGATTACAAAGGATGAATATAGGCAAACAACACAGGAATGCAGGGGCAAGATTAGAAAGGCAAAGGCACAAAATGAGCTCAAACTAGCTAAGGGAATAAAGGGGAACAAGAAGACTTTTTATCAATACATTAGAAGCAAGAGGAAGACCAAAGACAGGGTAGGCCCACTGCTTAGTGAAGAGGGAGAAACAGTAACAGGAAACGTGGAAATGGCAGAGATGCTTAATGACTTCTTTGTTTCGGTCTTCACCGAGAAGTCTGAAGGAATGCCTATCCTAGTGAATGCTAATGGGAAGGGGGTAGGTTTAGCAGATAAAATAAAAAAAGAACAAGTTAAAAATCACTTAGAAAAGTTAGATGCCTGCAAGTCACCAGGGCCTGATGAAATGCATCCTAGAATACTCAAGGAGCTAATAGAGGAGGTATCTGAGCCTCTAGCTATTATCTTTGGAAAATCATGGGAGACGGGAGAGATTCCAGAAGACTGGAAAAGGGCAAATATAGTGCCCATCTATAAAAAGGGAAATAAAAACAACCCAGGAAACTACAGACCAGTTAGTTTAACTTCTGTGCCAGGGAAGATAATGGAGCAAGTAATTAAGGAAATCATCTGCAAACACTTGGAAGGTGGTAAGGTGATAGGGAACAGCCAGCATGGATTTGTAAAGAACAAATCATGTCAAACCAATCTGATAGCTTTCTTCGATAGGATAACGAGTCTTGTGGATAAGGGAGAAGCTGTGGATGTGGTATACCTAGACTTTAGTAAGGCATTTGATACGGTCTCGCATGATATTCTTATCGACAAACTAGGCAAATACAATTTAGATGGGGCTACTATAAGGTGGGTGCATAACTGGCTGGATAACCGTACTCAGAGAGTTGTTATTAATGGTTCCCAATCCTGCTGGAAAGGCATAACGAGTGGGGTTCCGCAGGGGTCTGTTTTGGGACCGGCTCTGTTCAATATCTTCATTAACGACTTAGATATTGGTATAGAAAGTACGATTATTAAGTTTGCGGATGATACCAAACTGGGAGGGATTGCAACTGCTTTGGAGGACAGGGTCATAATTCAAAATGATCTGGACAAATTGGAGAAATGGTCTGAGTTAAACAGGATGAAGTTTAACAAAGACAAATGCAAAGTGCTCCACTTAGGAAGAAAAAATCAGTTTCACACATACAGAATGGGAAGAGACTGTCTAGGAAGGAGTACGGCAGAAAGGGATCTAGGGGTTATAGTGGACCACAAGCTAAATATGAGTCAACAGTGTGATGCTGTTGCAAAAAAAGCAAACGTGATTCTGGGATGTATTAACAGGTGTGTTGTGAGCAAGACACGAGAAGTCATTCTTCCGCTCTACTCTGCTCTGGTTAGGCCTCAGCTGGAGTATTGTGTCCAGTTCTGGGCACCGCATTTCAAGAAAGATGTGGAGAAATTGGAAAGGGTCCAGAGAAGAGCAACAAGAATGATTAAAGGTCTTGAGAACATGACCTATGAAGCAAGGCTGAAAGAATTGGGTTTGTTTAGTTTGGAAAAGAGAAGACTGAGAGGGGACATGATAGCAGTTTTCAGGTATCTAAAAGGGTGTCATAAGGAGGAGGGAGAAAACTTGTTCACCTTAGCCTCTGAGGATAGAACAAGAAGCAATGGGCTTAAACTGCAGCAAGGGAGGTCTAGGTTGGACATTAGGAAAAAGTTCCTAACTGTCAGGGTGGTTAAACACTGGAATAAATTGCCTAGGGAGGTTGTGGAATCTCCATCTCTGGAGATATTTAAGAGTAGGTTAGATAAATGTCTATCAGGGATGGTCTAGACAGTATTTGGTCCTGCCATGCGGGCAGGGGACTGGACTCGATGACCTCTCGAGGTCCCTTCCAGTCCTAGAATCTATGAATCTATGAATCTAGTCTGACACGGATGGGAAATAACTAGGTTACAACTGACGGTTACACTGGGCTGTTTGCATATTGCAGAACAGGGCGGGTTAGAAATATTCTCCCCAGTGGGGCTCGGCTGCGGCTCATGGCGGCTGAGGGATAAACCAGACACTGAGTTGCCCAGAGTCACCTCTGGCTGGTTAATGCCTTGGGACAAGGTCACATTTTGTCTTCTCCGGATGAGGGTTTGTTGTTGCTGCTGGTCCCTTTGCTACAAGAGTCTTCAGAGGTTTGCTATAGGCCGTTGGGAAATGCTGGTCTATTTTTAGCTGGGCTTTTTAGTTTGCTCTGCACACAGTCAGTTCGGAAATGTTTTGGCTCAACTCCAGATGGGGCCTAGTTGTGACAGATACATTCAGTTCAGGGCTAGCTGAATGCCATACATTACTCAAGCCTTTCCCCCCTCAAACCCATCATGCTAGAGAAGCAGCAGAACCTGCACCCCCGGCTCTAGGCGATTTAGCTGAGAGGAAGGGGAACAGAAAACAAAGCAAGACGCAATGTGAGTTCTCTGAGAGAGCAGAGAGTGACTGCCCTCTGTGCCAGCAGCAGCTCCAGACTCGGGGCCACTTTAGTGCACAAAGCAGCCATAGGGTTACAGGTCTGTGTCTCCCTGCCTCCACCCCACCAGCCAGCTACGGAGGCAGCTCCGTCCTTCACACAGATCATAATAGGTCCCCCTGCTTTAACCACCAGGCCCCTCTCCTGGCTCTCAGCCACTCCTACTCTAACCACTAGACCACAGTCGTCCCCCCTCCCCCCCCGAGAACAGGGGATAGATGCTGCTCCTCTCTCTCTCCCTGTTAGTGTCTGGATGGGCAGAAAGAGCAGGTGCGCGTGCTCTGCAGGGAACTCACCCATTACCCTAGCTCAGTTCCAAACCAGGGATTTAGAAGCGAGGACAGAATTTCTACCCCTGCTGGGGAGAGGAGAGACCTGGTCCCATAGCCACTCAGGGGGCGGGGACAAAGAGGAGGAAAGGCGAGCTGGGGGTGAAGGAGTTAATAGGAGGACTCAGCCCTAGAGACATCCCTGGGCAGGGAATTTGGGGTACACAGAGAGGAGGGGTTGAGAGGAGAGATTTAGCCATATAGATACCCAGGGAAAGGGACCCCCTAAAGAATAGCCTGGTTCTAGCCCCTCAAGGGGAGCCAGTGCAGGGACTGCAGCAGCAGGACTGATGGGCTCCATTTTCCTGGGGAGCTGAGGGGTCTGGACTGTCCTGGGAGACTTTCGTGTTCCTTCCCAGCTACAGTGTGATGCAATAATTCCCCCCACACACACACGACGGGGAGCCTCCTTCCCCCACTCTCCAGATCTCCCCCTGCACCCCAAGTAAAGGAACTTCCCCCCCAGTCTTGGGTTCCCCTCTCATGTCCCCAGGAA
>NW_020698349.1:0-3631 GCF_002925995.2 Terrapene triunguis | reverse complement strand
GGAAAGAAAGCCTGTGCATAAAGCGTGTGCAGGATCAAGATCTTAGTGACGTAGGACAAACTTCTGAGTGCAGATCCAAAGTTTAAATTTGTAGCAACTCCAGTGTTTTCATTATCTGTGATGTATGACTGGTTGGCCAACTCACAGGATATTGTGTCTGTTCCTTGATTCAATAGCTGAAAAATTCTTAAACAGCAGACTAAAGAACAACATGCAGGAAATACAGAATGATGAACAATGTTGGTGGATATATTTTTTTTAAATTAGTGAAGAATTTCAAAAAATCAAACTTATTTCCCTTTTTAAGGGTTTTAAGTTGGGGGGTCCTACATATTGTTAAATGGGAAAAAATCAATAATATTTTCTATAAAGTTTTCCATTTAAACTTTGACAAAAAATGAAATGAAAAATTTCATTAAAAAAAAGAAAACAACAATTCAGTAAGTCAACAGTTCTTTAGAAACATTTTCATTTTTGAAAATGGTCATTTTTCAACAAAAAAGGAATTACAAGGGAGAAGTTTAATTACTGTTGATGGGAACTATTGATTTTAATGGGTGATAGGCACCTAGATGCTTTTGAGAATCCCACTAGGTTCCTAATACCTTTAAATAGCTTGCCCTTGATGCCTGACTTATTTCTATTTTTTAATTTTTGTATCCAGACCAGTCTTATCATCAGAGTGTAAATAAACTTTAACTTTTACCTTTGTATCCCCCTACCTTTTGGAAAGTGTTTTACTTATTAAGGCTGGGGATTTCAAAGGAGGGTAAAGACGTAGGCTGGGTTTACCAAAGGAGCCTGAGAGAGTTTCAATAGAATTTTTGCACCTATGTCCCTTTGGCATCTTTGGAAGTCCCAGCCATAATTAGAGCTGGTTGGAATTTTCATTGTAGAGGAAATTCCAATATTTTAAAATTTGAAATTGGTTTTCATCAAGATCTGGATGAATATTTAAAATTTGGAGATTTTTTGTGGAATGAAACATTCCAAAAAAATTAAACTCAGAAATGGCAAAACATCCATTTTGATCCAAACCAGTGCTGGTCAGAACCCAGAACACCCATTCCATAGTAATCTCCAAAGTTTCATCTTTTTATTATTATTACCCTGAATCATAAATAAATAAATAAATAAATATTTCAGAACTTCTTCCAGACCAAAATTCTGAAATGTCATGTAGAAAAAATAGAGAAGACATTCTGCCTGCCTACCTGGCTTTCTTTAAAAGTTTTAATGGAATCAACACATTCTCATGGAAGTGTTCTTTTTAGAAAATTTTCAATCAGTTCCTGTTCCAATGTTTCAAAGTGAAATATTTCATTTCAAAATGTCAATTCAAAATGAAAAAGTGACATTTTGACTGAAAATGACATCAAAATTAATCATTTGAATGTCAATTTAAGTCAAAATCTCAAAAACAAAACTTTTCATCTCTTTGACAGGGTTCCTGAGCTGCTGGATGGGGGGAAGAAGTAGATAGGAAATATCTTAATTTTAGTAAGGCTTTTGACACAGTCCCCATGACATTCGTATAAGTAAACTAAGAAATGTGGGCTAAAGGAAATTACTATAAGGTGAGTGCACAATAGGTGGATAGATGGTACTCAGAAAGTAGTTATCAATGTTTTGCTGTCAGACTTGGAGGGCATATCCAGTAGGGTCCCACGGGGGCCATTCCTGGGTCCAGTTCTAGTCATTTATTTCATTAATAATTTGGATAATGGAGTGGAGAGTAGGCTTATAAAATTTGCAGATGACACAAAGCTGAGTGGGGTCGCAAGTACTTTAGAGGACAGCATCAGAATTCAAAACAACCTTAACAAGTTGGAGAATTGGTCTGAAATCAACAAGATAAAATGTAATAAAAACAAGTTCAAAGTACTTCACTTAGGAAAGAAAAATCAAATGCTCAACTACAAAATGATGAATAACTCACTAGGTCAGACGTGGGCAAACTACGGCAGACCATCCTACCTGGCTCCTGAGCTCCCGGCTGGGGAGCTTAGTCCCTGACCCCTCCCCCAGTGCCCACCTCCCTCGCAGCCACGCCGGCCTCGCTTTGGCCCGCCGCTCCTGCTGGGCAGTGTGGGGAGCGCAGCTGGCTCCGGCCGGGTATCGCGGCTGTGAGCTCCTGCTTCTGGTAAGGGGGCGGGTAGCAGGGGGGTTGGGTAAGGGAGCAGGGGTCCTCTGGGGCAGTCACGGAGGAGGGGGTGTTTGAATGGGGCAGAGGTTCTGGGGGGCGATCAGGGGGTGGGGAACAGGGAGAGTTGGGAGTGGGAGTCCCAGGCGGCCTGTCAGGGGGCGGGGATGTGGATAGGGGTCGGAAGGGCAGTCAGGGGACAGGGAGCAGGTAGGGTTGGATAAGGGGGTGGGATCCTGGGGGGAAGTTAGGGTTGGGGGATCCCGGGAGGTGGTGGTCAGGGGACGAGGAGCAGAGGACGGTTGGATAGGGGGTGGGAGTCCCGGAGGGGTTGTCAGGGGGCGGGGGTGTGGATAGGGGTCGGGACAGTCAGGGGACAGGGAGCAGGGGGGTTGGATAGGGGGCAGGGGTCCTGGGAGGGGGCGGTTAGGGGACAAAGAGCAGGGGGTTTGGATGGGTTGGAAGTTCTGAGGGGGCCAGTCAGGGGGTGGGAAGTAGGAGGGGGCGGTGAGGGGGTGGGGCCAGGTTGTTTGGGGGGCACAGCCTTCCCTACCCGGCCCTCCATACAGTTGCGCAACCCCAATGTGGCCCTCGGGCCAAAAAGTTTGCTCACCCCTGTGGTATGTCTGTTCGTGTAGAGAGCTTCTACATCCATAGAATACTAGTACTAGGCGGTAGTACTGCTGAAAATAGTCTGGGAGTTATAACAGATCTCATATTGAATAGGAGTCAACAATTTGATGCATTTGCAAAATACACTAATAACATTTGAGGTATTTGAACAGGAGTGTCATATGTAACACCAGGAGGTAATTGTCTCACTCTACTCAGCCCTGGTGAGGTCTTAGCTGGGGTACTGTGTCAGTTCTGGGCACCGCACTTTAGGAAAGATGTGGACAATTTGCAGAGAGTCCAGAGGAGAGCAACAAAAATGATGAAAGGTTTAGAAAACCTGACGTAGGAGGAAAGGGTAAAAAAAACTGGTCATGTTTAGTCTTGAGAAAAGAAGACAGAGGGGGGATCTGATAGTCTTCAAATATAGTAAGCGCTGTTATAAAAAGGACAGTGATCAATTGTTCTCCACGTCCATAGAAGGTAGGACAAGAAGTAATGGGTTATTGTCATAATTTTACAGGTAGGGAAAATGAGGCTGGGGAAGGGAACTTAAGTAACACACCAAAGCTCCCCCTGTGTAGTGAGCATTTGGCGAAGACAGGACTAGAATGCTGGTATCCAGGCTACCAGTACGGTGCTTTCACCAGGAGACCAGCCTGACTTAGTAGAGTCTGTTACACATTCTAGGGAAGTCTGTGAAATTCTGTTGAGACTGAATATCCTCAGGGTGTTGGGAAGATGGGAGTGGAGTACAAAACCAACCCCCTCATGCAGCCAATTTGAGCTGCAGTTCATTAACAAGGTAGGTAGGGGTAAAGCCAGTTGGATGATGGTGGAGGGAGATTCCTATCAACATCAAAAGCTATAGAATTT
>NW_020698348.1:0-1784 GCF_002925995.2 Terrapene triunguis | reverse complement strand
CTGAGAAACTATTGCAAACCGGGTCTGTTGTACAAAAGAGGAAACTGTGGTACACCACCTCATGAATTCCATAAATGAAGAGTGGGATAATTCACTAGCCTGTCTATAGTACAAACAAGGAGAGTATGGAGGTAATTCTTCTGTTGTCCTGCAGTAAGCAAGGAGATTGGTAAAAGGAAGGGGTATCTTTAAGCAATAATTACCTTACCACCCCCCCCAGGACTGGGATATTGGGCAGTTCCACAATGCAAACCCTATAGCAAGGCCTCTATGTCCCTGCTCAAGTGGTCAATGGGTGTGGCACTAGGCCGGCAAAAAAGGGACTTGGGAAACTCTTTACTACAATAGCCAGGCTCAATCAGTTTATTAATCAAAGATTATAACACAGTAAGTAACCTAGAAATTGACACTCGATTGTCAGAACTGGCTAAGCTGAGCTTATCTATATGAATACCGGGAGCGAATGCCCACCAATGAATGGAGGCGGCTCTGCAAAGCACGGCACTAATTGTCACAGACCTGACTCAGCTATTATCGGTGTTAACTGATGGGATGGCAAGTGCTACCCAAAGGGCAGAGTGGGGCGCAGCATGTGCCTTGCCACAGGCAGTGTTTATGGCACACCTCCACCACATCTGGCAAGCTGCCCAGAAGGGTACATGGTCTCCTTTACTTAACCCCATGGTAACCACCCGGTTCCCCTTACAGTGGAGCAACACTTGGACCATCACTTTGGGGTCCTGCTCACCTCAGCGGTGTTACTTTATGCCCTGCTCCAGTGCTCCAGCCAGGAAGCAGGGTAGGGGGCTGCTCCATGCGGCTCCCGGAAGCCGCGTCATGGCCCTGCTCTGGCTCCTATGCGTAGGGGCAGCCATGGGGCTCTGCTCTGCACGCTGCCCCCTGCCCCAAGTGCCACCCCTGCAGCTCCCACTGGCTGTGGCTCCGCTTGAGGTAAGCGCTGCCCGGAGCCTGCACCCCTGAGTCTCTCCCCGCGCCCCAACCCCCTGCCCAAGCCCTGATCCCCTTCCCGCCCTCCAAACCCCTCGGTCCCAGCCCAGAGCTCTCTCCTGCACCCCAAACCCCTCATCCCCAGCCCTAACCCAGAGCCCACACCCCCAGCCAGAGCCTGCACCCCCTCCCACACCCTACTTTGCTGCCCTAGCCCGGAGTCACCTCCCACACCCTGAACTCCTCATTTCTGGCCCCAACCAGAGACCTCACCCCCTCCCTCACCCCAACCCCAATTTCGTGAACATTCATGGCCTGCCATACAATTCCTATTCCCAGATGTGGGCCTCGGGCCAAAAAGTTTGCCCACCCATGATTTATAGCCTCCGGTTCAGGCCTCAAATTTGGCACCAGGTCCAATGCTCCAGCCTCTCTCTTGCTCTCTCTCTCTTTACTACAATAACCAGGCTCAATCAGTTTATTAATCAAAGATTATTAGTCAAAGATTAATCCGCACGATACAGAAGGGTATCATTGATCCAGGGAAGTGATACTGCAGCCTGAGCCATTCTAACTACTTTTCAGAAATTCCCCGCTTTATATTCCATGCTTGTTTAGAATAAAGGGACAATGGAAATTGCTGTCTCATGACCATTTGTTGAGTTTCTTTCATGGCATCTCAATTTAAAAAATTGATACGTTAAAGATGTGTCAACAGGTCATCCTTTCATCAATCACAGCCAATACCTGTAACAACAAGTCTAACAGAGATGGCACTATCCTAGACGAACCTTATTGAATTAAGTTTAGTATCCTTGGAGTCTGTTGTATGAAAT
>NW_020698347.1:0-9516 GCF_002925995.2 Terrapene triunguis | reverse complement strand
AGAGCATCTACCCCATGCCCCTCCTATCCCCGACACCTCTGCCCCCCACTCCCTACGCAGAGCACCCACCCCGCTCTCCTCCTACCCCCAACACCCTGACTTCCTCAAGCGCCCCATGACTCTCCCTCTCCCCATGCATAGCAGCCATCCCAACCTGCTGCTATCCTTGACACCCCCAGATGTCACCCCAAGGACAAAAATGTTGTGGTCAGTGGAGTTTGTAGCCCGCACAGTACAAAGCAAATTTAGAGGGATCATTGGTCATAGCCTCCTTGCAGATCACGTACCAGACATTGGCCACCCATGCAGTTCATGAGGTAAAACTTTGTGTGTTGAGGGGCAGAGGGGAAGGAATGCTAAACGCCCATCTTCAACTCAGCTCTCTCTTGACCCAGCACATCCAGTCTTGCCATTTCTACCGACATAACCTTTCCCAGAGCCAGCCATTCCTGTCTGTCCAGACCACCAAGACTCTTAATCTTCTTGCACCTCAACTACCGTCATCACCTTCACTCTGGTCTTGAGCCCAGCCCTACCACACACCTCAGACTCAATCAAAACACCGCTGCCGCTCACCCTTTGGCTCGTTGTCCCCACCAAATCATTTCCCTCTCTGCAGCCCTTCACTGGCTCCCACTCCTACACCATAACACAAGCTCCTTGTCTTGCCTGCAAGGCCCTTCACCGTCTGCTGAGGGGGGACTTTTTGCATGACAGTGGGAAATATTAAAATTCTCTCTCCTCCGACACAGACCTGGACTCCAGGCCTGTGCTGTAACATCACAGATATTCTCATTGCTTTCTTTGCATGTGGAGCAGTGCCAGACAGGCCCCAGGCTGAGAATCTCAGCTAGGAAGAAAGCTGTCAGGGATCAGTGCTGTGGGTGTATAATAAAAAAAAATGTGATCTCTCCTCTTTCTCAGTGAGGTATGCAGACAGATTGATGAGAAGGAAAATGTTCTCCTGTAAACTCACACTGGAATATGGCAATGCATTGCAAACCCAGATCCCAGCGCTTCGTGGCAAGGCACGGCTACGTGGCAGGAGGCTTTTCAAGTGTCTCTGTCCAATGCTGGGTAATTTGGGAACTAATAAACTGTTGAAGGCATACAGTGCCCATCAGACTTCTTGACTCACACAGCTTGCGCATTGATTTGTGTGTACGTCCGCCTTTTAATTTTGCCATCAGCACACACCAAGCTGTTCTTAGTCGTTTCAAGTGATTTTTACAAGGCTTGGTTGTTTTTGCTTTCCCAGGCAACGGAAGATGTTGTTTTTAGATAGGCCCAACCCCCCAACAGCTTTCAAACAGAGTCAGCTCTTCAGGGTGGTAGGACACATCCCTGCCCCGCAGAGCTGCCTCTGTTATATTTGCTCTGGTCTGCCTGCAAAGATGTCAATATTCTATTTGTTCTGCCATGACTTTACTGTGCCACCCCCTAGTCTGTAAACTGGCTCCCTAGGAAACACAGAAGGACTTAAGGCACTGAGGATACGTCTACATGGTGATAACAGTCCTGTGGCACGGCTGTAGCTGGCACAGGTCAGCTGGCCCGGGCTGCAGGGGTAAAAGCTGCTTTGTAGATGTTCAGGCTCAGACTACAGCCTGAAGGGCTGGGACCTTCTACCCACGCAGGGTCCCAAAGCTCAGGCTCCAGCCTGAGCCCCAACAGCTACACGGCAATTTTTCAGCCCCTCAAGCCCAAGTCAGCTATCCCAGGCCAGCCATGTATTTTTTGTATCCCTGTATGGACACAGCCTGAGGTAAGGATCTAGGTAACCCCTCTTGAGTTAAGACCTGTTCTAATAACTGAGACCTAGCAGGCCTACTTTAATTGTGATCCTCGCTGGTGGAAAGTGGGTAAAGGTTCGTGGATTATTACAATGACCTGTTATAGGAAAGCGTTTACGAAAAGATTTAAGATGGCGACAGAATGAACTTAAACAGAGATGGTTTACTGATACCACTTAAGGACCAGGCTAAGATTATGACTGGAGTAGGGGACTGGAAATCAATTGACCCAAACTGGTTGTTTGGAAATTAGACCTAACTGGTGGACCAAATAATGAGAGGATAGACCATTCCGCCCATCGCCACTTTGGGGGGCTCTTCAAAGGAGGCAAGAGGGAGAAAAAGGAACTTTTACCATCATCGTGGTGGAAGAAGCAGGATTGTTGCTGTGACACCAGGCCTTAATATGCCAGTGAAGACACATGAGCATCGTCGCTGCACCAGCAAGGACCTCAGCCTGAAACATGTGCGATCCTGCTCGGTCATGCCCTTCCTTGTGTCCCCCTTTCCATCCTTTACTATCTTCCTCCAATCTTCTCTCTCACTCGGCTTTTCACTTCATCCTGAAATCAACTGTACTGCACAGCATCAGCATGATGAGATGAGATGAGCCATCCAGCTCTGCTCAGCCTGAGAAGGACCAGCAAAGGAGACCAAGTATCAGAGGGGTAGCCATGTTAGTCTGTATCCACAAAAACAACAAGGAGTCCGGTGGCACCTTAAACACTAACATAAGCTTTCATGGGTAAAAAAAACCCATGATGCATGGAGTGAAAATTAGAGATACAGGCATAAATATATATTGGCACATGAAGAGAAGGGATAAGTGGAGAACCAATGTTGAAGGCCAAGTCAGTCAGCAAAGGAGAGGGGCCTGACCTGACCAACTAGATGATGTCCCTGACCAGGAAGGCAAGCTGGGGTTCAGAACAACAGCTGTTGTGGCTGACCAGCCAGGCCCCAAAGCACCTGTCCATGACTGAACAGCTGCCTTGTATCCTGAGAACATCAACAAAACAGTATTCCCCTGTCTTTCCTGTCCTCTCTCTTCTCACCCATCGGCATCTGTCTGTTTTGTCAAAAGCAGGAAAGTGACTATCGGTCCCAACACAGAATTGAAGAACAGATCTAACCCTTTCTTCCCACCAAGCAAAAGTGTTTGACAGAATAAGAGACTTTAACAATAATCACCATCTTCAAAGACAGACTTTGGTAGCTTTTGATTGTTTGTTTTGCATAATCACTCAATTTCAGTTTCAAAGCTTTTTGCCTTGTTTTGATTCTTTTCCTTTTGTGTGTTTCAATCAACACATTTCTAACCTTTGGCATGAATTTCCTACATGCGCGCCATGGTGCTAAGGAGGCTGAGATCCCTGCATACCAAACCCCGAACCTTGTTTAACACCGTTTAATGTTGGGGATAGTTTCAGGGTCATGTCAACACCTTTAACTCTTTGAGCCTATTTATTCCATCGTAAGTAATACAACAGACTTCCATCAAGCAAAGGACTGCAGCACATGTTTAAGAACACGAGTAGCCCCATTGACGAAAATGAGATAATTCATGTGCTTAAAGTGAAGCATTGGCTTAAAACCTTAAAGGAGCAGCAGCACCCTGAAAACCCCGCCAAAGGACCCCTCTTTCCCATTGTACTGTTGGAAGATTACAGGAAGGTCCCCTATGACACAGTGTCAGATTCCTTTGGTACAGTAGAACCCCAATTTTATGAACTAATTGGGGATTGATGAGTTTAGCAAATCAAAGAGTTCACAAAACTGACCATCTCCAAATTTCAGTAGGTATGGTGCATACATTAATTTAATTATTCAGTGACAGTGTACATGAAGATGGCAACAAATGTATACCATATACCTATCTTGCATATGGACTGCGCTGCATCACACACTACTGTATGTACATGCGGTAGGGATCCTGGTGAAATAAATTGCTGATTTTTCTTTGTTTAAGAGAACTGCATCTCTTCTTTGCCACCAATCTCTCAGCATGACACACAACCTTTCCCAGACGTGACTCATCTGCTACTAAGGTACTTTCACCAGTGGTAAAGATACGTACTCTCTGAGTTCACGTGATCTCTACTCAAGCTCATAGACATGTACCTTGTTGATGGAGGATAAAAATGGTTCATTTCACTGGTTGTTCAGAATATCCGTTTTCATAAAATCGGCGTTCTACTGTAATTTAAAGGGAAAAGGTGGGATTTGCAAAAGCACTCAGTAATGGCCTGCTATCTCTCCTGCTGAAATCAAGGATGCAACTTCCATGCTAAAGCTTCTGTTGACTTCCGTGGGAGCAGTGTTAGGCCAACATCGAGTGCTTTTGAAAATCTCATCCAAACTATATAGCTTGGTTGCTGCTGTATTGGACGCACTGGTTTTCAGAGCCTTCAGGTAAGTAAATTATTATCATGATTTTGTTATATTACAAAAGCACCTAGAAACCCCAACTGAGATCAAGACCCCATTGTGTGAGGTGCTGTACACTACAGCTGGTTGGAACACTTTTGAAAACATGACATTTCATTGAAATGCGGTGTTTCGTTGAAGCAGAAATATTTCACAGATACATACCAGTTTCAACCAAGTTTTCATTGGGAAGGTTTTTTAGGTCCAGGGCTCTCTGGTCCCTTCTCCCTAGAGAGAGAGAGAGAAAAGCAAATCAAAAGTCTGAGCTTTTCACTCCAAAACAGCCATCTTAACACAATTCCACTTTTTGAAACATTCCATAGATTTGGGGTTTGTTCCAGTGCAGAACAAAAATAAATTTCAAAACATCATAAGTTGTTGCTAAACAGAATTGTCTGTACAGCCCTGTTGTACACATACATAGTAAGAGACCGTCCCTCCCCTAAAGTGCTTAATCTAAATAGGAAAGAGAGACAGAATATGCTTGAAAACAACTTATTATTATCCCCATTGCATAGAGGGACTAAGGACTCGATCCTGCAATGTGCAGAGCACTCTGGCCCTCATACAGCAAAGCCCTTAACCATGTGCTCAATTTTAAGCATGGGAATAGCCTCATTAAATCAGTGTTTTGTGGGTTCTGGGCCAGCGTGCTCCGACCCTTGCGGGAGCAACCTTCAAGATCACAATAAAGGGTCAGGGCAGAGATAAGAATTCCTGAGCCCCAGGCTAGTCCCTTAACCGCAAGACCCGCTTTCCTCGTCTCATGAAAGCAGAGTCACCCTCTTTCAGTCACCACAGGTTACAATTTCTCCAGGTGTGCAGTGTCTACTGTCACTCCAGATCACTAACTTTTCCTCATGATCTGGGATTGTTACCTGTAGTGCAGGTCTTTCCCCCCTGAGTTGCTCCTTCTCCTATTGACATTAAAGGAGCAGCAGATTGAGCAGGAGCAAGTAAGCAGGAGGAGAGCATAGGAGGAAGTTGTGATTAAATGAGGAGAGGCAAAACGTCATGGGCCATCATCACCCGTTACGTAGCTGAGATCCCATTGATGTCAAGGGAAGTTGTGGGCTCATAGCTGGTAGCAAAATTTGGCCCATGTCACCTGGGCCCAGATCCACAAAGGTTATTAGACCCCTAACTTCCATTGACTAAGTTAGGAGCCTAAATATCGTTGAGGATCTGGGCTATGATCTCCACTGTCAGAGATAGATCATTTCAAGATGGACGCTCCAGACTTCTTACCAAACCCATATCCATCCTGCTGCCATGTGAACAGAACCCTCTGGAACAAACTGATGTGAGAACTGGTTCATGCCAGCAAAATATTAAATAATCAAGTGCTTGTAGAAACCTCCCATTTCCCATCTGCTGCCAGGAAGAAGAAAGGAAATTATCATAGAATCATAGAAGATTAGGATTGGAAGATACCTCAGGAGGTCATCTTCTCAAAGCAGAATCAACCCCAACTAAATCATCCCAGCCAGGGCTTTGTCAACTCGGGCCTTAAAAACCTCTACAGATGGACATTCCACCCTCACACCCCCAGGTAACCCATTCCAGTGCTTCACCACCCTCCTAATTATAAATTGATCATTCGATTTGTTCATCTCTGAGGTCTGTTGGCTGTCCAGTGATAGAATCCAGATTGGCAAAGCTACGAGATGCTGTACATTATAGACTTTCCATGATGAAATAGTTTGGCAACCATTTAGGTCTAGCTCTTCCTTAACAAAACCCCACATCATCTGTGTGTTCATTTTATTGCATACATTTAGCCACTTCTTGCATTTTCTTCAGTCCTGTATTACGTTCAGTGCTTTGACACAATGGGTCAGGTCCTCAGCTGGTGTAAATCATAAGAACATAAGAATGGCCATACTGGCTCAGACCAATGGTCCCTTTAGCCCAGTATGCTGTCTTCCTACAGTGGCCAATGCCAGGTGCTTCAGAGGGAATGAAAGGAACAAGCAATCATTGTGTGATCCATCCCCTGTTGTCCTCTCCCAGCTTCTGACAGTAAAAGGCGAGAGACACCCAGAGCATGGGAGTTGTGTTCCTGACCATTTGGGCTAATAGCCATTGATGGACCTATCCTCCATGAACTTATCTAATTCTTTTTCGAACCCAGTTATACTTTTGGCCTTCACAACATCCCCTGGCAACGAATTCTACAGGTTGACCATGTGTTGTGTGAAGAAGTACTTCCCTTTGTTTGTTTTAAACCGGCTGGCTATTAATTTATTGGGTGACCCCTGTTTCTTGTGTTATGTGCAGGGATAAATAACACTTCTTTATTCACTTTCTCCACACCAAGCACGATTTTATAGACCTCTGTCAGGACCCTCCTTAGTTCTCTCTTTTCCAAGCGGAAAAGTTCCATGGCCCCCTTAACTTCAGTAGGGCTATTCCAATTTACATCAGCTGAGGATCTGACCCACTGACTTAAGTGAAGTTACATTGATTTACACCCACTGAGGATTGGGTCCACTGACCTCAATGGGGATATTTCAGTCTGCACCTGCTGAGGGTCAGGCCCATCTAAGGAATAGCACTTACAAAGGATGTTCCAAAATGCATGCCAGCTTCAAATGCCGTTTGGATGATTTACAACATGGTCTCACCCTGATCTTAAGTATGCCATTAACCTTCCACCTGGCGTTTTTATTCTGTTAACCTGGAGAATATTCACACACCCGCTGAACAGCAGTAATGAGCTGATGGCAGTGATTAATTATCCATTGCAATTCTGTAATAGATCAATGCATATGATAACTCATTTATCAAGAAAACAACCGCTTCTTTAAAGTCCACCATCAATCAAGCGAAAAGGCACAGTATTTGTTAACCAAAGCAGATGTACTCAGGACTGTAAGGTCCTTGGCTAGTAAGGAGAGGTTTTTTGAGCAATACATTACAAAAAATATTATAAACCTCCTCTAAGCGTAACCCACTAAATTCTGAATGGTTCATTCAGCAAATGAATTGCAATCAACACTTCAAACTCCACATTCAATGGTTTCTCATTAGAAATGGTGGAAGATCCTTTACTTGATGTTTAAAACAGGACTGGACAAAGTATTAGAAAATACAGTGTAGGGTTTTCAAGAGCACATTCTCCCATTGAAAAAGTTTTACCATTGGCTTCAATGGGAACAGAATTAGGGTAACACCTTTAGTGTAAAAAAATCACACCTGAGGGTAGAAGAAAAGCCTCTTCATTGTCAGGAAAACAGACTAGACAATGACCATTTCCATCTCCACTTCTAAGGGTATGTCCACATGGCAAGCAGGAGTGGAATTACAGCATGTGTAGACGTACCTACGCATGTTTACGCTAGCTAGCTTGTGTACCAGCAGCAGTGACGCCACAACAGCACACACTTCGGTGCAGAATAGATATCCAGAGTGCCAGGCGGGCTTGTACAGGCCATGCCGAAGGCCATGCTGGCACGACTTCACAGCTAGTGGCACATGAGCTAGCTGGATTAGAGGCAGTCTGGGAATATCTCACAACAGGTGTGTTGTGAGCAAGACACGAGAAGTCATTCTTCCGCTCTACTCTGCTCTGGTTAGGCCTCAGCTGGAGTATTGTGTCCAGTTCTGGGCACCGCATTTCAAGAAAGATGTGGAGAAATTGGAAAGGGTCCAGAGAAGAGCAACAAGAATGATTAAAGGTCTTGAGAACATGACCTATGAAGGAAGGCTGAAAGAATTGGGTTTGTTTAGTTTGGAAAAGAGAAGACTGAGAGGGGACATGATAGCAGTTTTCAGGTATCTAAAAGGGTGTCACAAGGAGGAGGGAGAAAACTTGTTCACCTTAGCCTCTGAGGATAGAACAAGAAGCAATGGGCTTAAACTGCAGCAAGGGAGGTCTAGGTTGGACATTAGGAAAAAGTTCCTAACTGTCAGGGTGGTTAAACACTGGAATAAATTGCCTAGGGAGGTTGTGGAATCTCCATCTCTGGAGATATTTAAGAGTAGGTTAGATAAATGTCTATCAGGGATGGTCTAGACAGTATTTGATCCTGCCATGAGGGCAGGGGACTGGACTCGATGACCTCTCGAGGTCCCTTCCAGTCCTAGAATCTATGAATCTATGAATCTTCACATGCTGCAGTGTAGACATACTCTAAAAGGAGACAAGGGGGATGAGTTCATGTCTTTTATTTGACTTCACCCACCTTGTCTCTCTAATATCCAACACAGCTACGACAACACTGCATGCCTTAAGGTGGCAAGTCTGAGATGGGTTTTTATTCCAATATATTTCAACTCCCAGTTGTTTAAATACATGATATTTAGGCTGAAGGTAGCTCCGATAGCTACTCTAACCTGTGAGCTGTGCTGCATGTTGTTTGTAGCACAACGCCAGCCAGAACACTACATGTATGGCTGCAGAGCTGACCAAATCAGGAATCTACAAAGCAGCACCCACTGGGAGAGTTCTGCAATAGGGGATTTGCAGCCCCAAACCACAGAAAAGTATATTTGACTGTTTTCTTTAGGATTTAAACTAAGCTTACAAGGCTTAAAACTTACATATTCACACACTGTCTCAGGGCATTGGGCCGGGGGACATTCATGAGTGATCAAAGATTTTTATTTATTTTTTTGCCTATAAAAGCTGCGTTTCACCGGAGTGGAAATCCCTTGGGGTGGATGTTAAAAGGCACAAATGGCATCACCAGGTTTTGAAAATCTACTTCTCAAGGCAGCACTGTTTTGCTTTTCTAAAATTGGGCTGAAAATAGGATTTATTTGTTTTTTTACAAGTTATAACCACCAGCGGTGATTTCGAATTTTGTTTCGCGCAGTTCTCCACCTGGCGTCACCGAAAATAACATCTTCACACGCAGCTCCATATTTATGTCCATCCCTGCCCGTAGTCCCACTGCCGAGCTCATGCTTAACCAGTTCTCAATGGAAACGGTTAACATCCCTTTCACCACACACAGGGCTGTTGTGGTGGCACATAAATATTCTGTGCTATCAGGTAAAAGGTGTATTGCTTGTATGAACCTGCAAGAAAGGCTGAAAAAGGAATCCAGTTGTCAAGTGGCTTTTAAGGGACCGTGCCATGCTGATAGGCCTGATTAAGCCAAGTTCTGAGAGTAATAACAAACCTCTTCAGACACACATGCTTCCAGACCATTTCATGAAGAGGAAGGAGACCC
Source organism: Terrapene triunguis (assembly GCF_002925995.2). NCBI lineage: Eukaryota > Metazoa > Chordata > Testudines > Emydidae > Terrapene > Terrapene triunguis. Next base: position 116 of record NW_020698347.1, on the reverse strand, counting down.
GTGTGGTTTGGGCACTGGTGTGGAACTGGTGAGGTCTTGGCTCTGCCACCAATCCTTGCTGTGACTGGGGTAAGTCACTTGGGCCTGGATTCAGGAACCCATGTGGCTGGGATTTT
>NW_020698346.1:0-2555 GCF_002925995.2 Terrapene triunguis | reverse complement strand
CAAGCGTGTTTAATGATTAATGATTAATTTGCCCTGGCAATCGCGGCCAGTACAGCTACTGGAAAAGTCTGTTAACGTGTATGGGGATGGAGCGGAAATCCTCCAGGGACATCTCCAGAAAGCTCTCCTTCATGTACTCCCAAAGCCTTTGCAAAAGGTTTCTGGGGAGGGCTGCCTTATCCCGTCCGCCATGGTAGGACACTTTACCACGCCAGGCCAGTAGCACGTAGTCTGGAATCATTGCATAACAAAGCATGGCAGCGTATGGTCCCGGTGTTTGCTGGCATGCAGACAACATCCATTCCTTATCTCTCTTTGTTATCCTCAGGAGAGTGATATCATTCACGGTCACCTGGTTAAAATGGGGCAATTTTATTAAGGGGACATTCAGAGGTGCCCCTTCCTGGTCTGCTGAACAGAAATATTCCCCGCTGTTAGCAACGCGGTGGGGGGAGGGGTGAAGTGACCATCCCAGAGAATTGGGTGTGTGGGGGAGGGTTATTAGTTGGGTTTGTGCTGCACGTTAACCCTGAAACCGCAGCCCCTCCTTTTACATTGCAAACCCATTTTAAATGGCCAACCCAACGGGTGCTTGGTATGGTTAATGATAGCATCTCTTTGAAACCATCCCCACATGTTAAGAAGGTTAAAAAAGCCAAAAGACTGTGTCTTACCATGGCTGCCTGCAAGCTGAAATCTGTGACCTGGCACTGCGTGAGTGATCTCTCACACCAAACAGGCAGGCCCTCAATATAAGAGGAAAAATGCGACCTTGTAACGAAAGCACATCTGCTATGTAATGTGAACAGCAAAATGTAACGTGAAAGAGTGTACACATTGTTCTCTAAAATGTATCTTTTTTAACCACCTCTCCCTTCTCATCCACCAGCTGCAAATCGTTCTCCTTCACAGAGGCTAGTGAATATTCGAAAACGGAAGCGAAGGACGTGTGATGAAATGTTTACAGAACTACAGACTGCCTCCCACGCTGACAGAGCACAGCAGAATGCGTGGAGGCAGTCAATGACTGATTACCGAAAAGCCCAATATGAGCGAGAGGAGAGGTGGCGGGCTGAATCGCGGGCTGAGGAGGAGAGGTGGCGGGCTGAATCGCGGGAGGAACAGAGGAAGTTGCGGGCTGAAGATGAGAGGTGGCATCAGCTTGCACACAGAAAGCAAGAGTCCATGCTCCGGCTGCTGGAGCATCAAACTGATATGCTACAGCGTATGGTTGAGCTGCAGGAAAGGCAGCAGGAGCACAGACCGCCGCTACAGCCCCTGTGTAACCAACAGCCCTCCTCCCCAAGTCCCATTGCCTCCTCACCCAGAAGCCCAAGAACACGGTGGGGGGGCCTCCGGCCACACAGTCACTCCAACCCAGATGATTTCCCGAGCAATAAGTGTTAAAGTTTTAAAGTTTTAAACTGCACTGTGTCCTTTTCCTTCCCTCCTCCCCCACCCATCCCGGGCTACCTTTGCAATTATCCCCCTAGTTGTGTGATGAAGTAATAAAGAATGCATGAATGTGAAGTAACAATGACTTTATTGCCTCTGCAAGTGGTGCTTGAAGGGGGGAGGGTAGTAGGAGTGGGTGGGGTTGTTGGTTTACAGGGAAGTAGAGTTAACCGGGTGGGGGGGGCAGAGATTTCATCAAGGAGAAACAAACAGAAGTTTCAAACCGTAGCCTGGCCAGTCAAAAAACTGGTTTTCAAAGCTTCTCTGATGCGCACCGCGCCATGCTGTGCTCCTCTAACCGCCCTGGTGTCTGGCTGCGCGTAATCAGCGGCCAGGCGATTTGCCTCTACCTTCCACCCAGCCATAAATGTCTCCCCCTTACTCTCACAGAGATTGTGGAGCGCACAGCAAGTAGCAATAACAATGGGGATATTCTTTTCGCTAAGGTCTGAGCGAGTCAGTAAGCTGCGCCAATGCGCTTTTAAACGCTCAAATGCACATTCCACCACCATTCGGCACTTGCTCAGCCTGTAGTTGAACAGGTCCTGACTCCTGTCCAGGCTGCCTGTGTACGGCTTCATGAGCCATGGCATTAAGGGGTAGGCTGGATCCCCAAGGATAACTATAGGCATTTCAACATCCCCAACGGTTATTTTCTGGTCTGGGAAGAAAGTCCCTTCCTCCAGCTTTCTAAACAGAGCAGAGTGCCTGAAGACGCGAGCATCATGTACCCTTCCCAGCCAGCCCACGTTGATGTCGGTGAAACGTCCCTTGTGATCCACCAGGGCTTGCAGCAGCATTGAAAAGTACCCCTTGCGGTTTATGTACTCGGTGGCTTGGTGCTCCGGTGCCAAGATAGGGATATGGGTTCTGTCTATCGCCCCACCACAGTTTGGGAATTCCATTGCAGCAAAGCCATCCACTATGGTCTGCACGTTTCCCAGAGTCACTACCCTTGATATCACCAGGTCTCTCATTGCCCTGGCAACTTGGATCACAGCAGCCCCCACAGTAGATTTGCCCACTCCAAATTGATTCCCGACTGACCGGTAGCTGTCTGGCGTTGCAAGCTTCCACAGGGCTATCGCCACTCGCTTCTC
>NW_020698345.1:0-14114 GCF_002925995.2 Terrapene triunguis | reverse complement strand
GACCTCTCGAGGTCCCTTCCAGTCCTAGAATCTATGAATCTATGAATGTGATGTGGAACTGTATCAAGAGCCTTACTAAAAATCAAGATACATCACATCTGCTGCTCTCCACCATCCTTTAGGCCAGTAATCTTGTCAAAAGGGAAATTAGGTTGGTTTGGCATGATTTGTTCTTGGCTATTCCTTATAACCATATTATCCTATGACAGCCATTAGCCCTGGGGAGCATAGGGGAAGACTGCTGGTTAGGGAAGGCACTTGCTCCAGCCATTCTCGAATGGGCGAGAAGATGAGAGAAGGAGATAACAAAGGCTTTCCCAGAATAAAAAGAAATAACTAGTCACGTGTCCCTAACTGATGAAGTAATTAGTCACTAACTCTTATCTGTTTGTCAGCGACTTCAAGCAGCACTGAATGAGCAGGACTGTGTGGAAGATGAGAAGGAATGAGAGATGGCAACAATGTTAAGGCAGGATTCTAGCCGTCTAGCCTATAAACCCTTGTTTGGAAAGAAAATACATACAAAACTGAACAGTTCCCATTTATTGTACTTTGATTAAATAAAAACATTTTGAAGACATTTTTGTATATATTTCTGTACAGCACTTTTTGCATTAAAATTAATAGTCGTAGTGGAAGAAACAAAAAAAATGGTCCTCTCCCTCCCCTGCCCCCAATGTAGTGACCAGCATAACCAGTCTGCAGGCCTCTAGAAATGGTTGTATCAACATTATTCCATTGCACAGTAAAAAAGGACCTCAGAAATAGGCTCTGTTCGCCAGCTGGCCATTACCAACTCCTAGTATAGCCCATAATTGTTTCCCCAATGGTTTCCATGTGCCAAACGGTCTCTGAAACTCTGTTGTGAGCTGGTGGACACACCCACAACAGAACACCTCCACTTGCAATCCAACAAACATTGGCATTACTTTAAAGCAAGGTTGGAATAGAATTCTCTTTTGTTTAACGAGGTTGCCCAAGAAGTCCTGCTTTGGCAGCTAGAGCTTCGTTCTGCTGAATATGATACTCCTGAAATCTCATGGATATCCTCTGCGTCATTTTTAAATATTTCTGTAAGCAGTGTTCTGAGCACGTCATCTACAGGAAAAAGGAGACACAGAAGGACCACAACAATGATTAAAGGAAAAAACTGACCAAAGACAGTTTATGATGGCATATGACTAGGTGACTACACTCTTGTGTCCTATGCTTATGCTGCCTTTAGCCCCAAGCTCACTGCCCCGCCTGTTTTTGATGGGAAAAAAATGTCAAGTTTAGTTTTCAAGGAAAGTATGAAAAGCGGAGTTTTCTTTTGGCATTCATTCCAATGGAAAACTACCATAGAGAATCTTTTAAAAATGAAAGAAGTCATTATGTCCCCCTCATATCCCTACGATCCTCTGAAATAAAATCTATAGTCTCTTACCTTATGGCAAAGGCCAATATTACATCAGTCGCTATTTCTTTAAATTCTGTGTGACCCACCTTCTGCCCATGGCAGCCAAATGTGGCCTACTATATCCCCTATTCATTCTAGGCTTCCATTGGGATCCCTCCAACTAACTGTATCTGCCACTTGTGGTGTGTACTCAGAGAACTTTTCCTAGGGCTGCTGTAATAATTCTTGTCATTCTGTTGGCTTAGTTGGCTGGGATGTACTATGCCCATTCCATGTTCTGCATTGCATCACTTTTGCAAAATTGGTTTTACCAATCTACAGCAGGTTTCCAAAGCTATTCCTGGGCCAATGTTGCACATGCTGGCCACTGCTTCCCGCAGCTCCCATTTGCTGGAAATGACAAACCGTGGCCACTGGGAGCTGCGGGGGGTTGTGCCCGCTGACGGTCAACGTAAACAAAATGTCTCACGGCCCGCCTTCGGATTACCCCAATGGGTTACATGCCGAAGGTTGCCGACCTCTGCATTATATGATGCTCCCAAACTAGCTGTCATTATCAAAAATGAACCGATAGTTACAGTGAAAGCATGCAAAACTTAGAAACAAAGGGAACAGGACCAGTTTGCATCATTACCGATCAACTAGGAGTTGTTTTGATCATGCTTAGAATTTAGAAATGGGGAAAGGAGGTCTAAACTGTTGTTGTCTGGACATCAGCTACCTGGTAAAACCTGTTGAGCAGCAGTGAACTCTAGCTAAACAACTACAATGAGGGAGCCTGGAACAGTTCCAAACCATTGCTCCCAGAGGGCGTAATATTCAGGGGATGGTGCCTTGGGAAGGCTAGACTTGCACCAGGGGTTGCTATGTAGAAAAGTGACCAAAGATGAATTTTAAAAAATTGTGGCATTGCTCACAGGAGATTCCTGGATGCTTTTGATTTTTATTTAATATGAAACTAAACTTGAATAGAAACATAGGAATTGCCATACCAGATCAGACCAGTGGTCCATCTAATCCAGTATCCTGTTTCCAATAGTGGCCAGTGCCAGATGCTTCACAAGAAGGTGCAAGAAACCCTGTAATGGACAATTATGTAATAAACTGCCCATAAAGAAAGTTTCTCCCTAATCCCCATCTGTTAATGATTGGCTCTTGTCCTGCAGCATGGAGGTCCCTTTACGGAGTAGAAAAGAAAAATGTCTAGCTACAGGTTTCTGTTTATATCCAAAAATCTTAAAAGACTCTACAGACACGATCCATCAGGATTCTCACTCTTGGATCTTAGCTCTTTAGCAAAAGACCAGCAGAACTCCCATTAAGAAGTTTTATCCCTGAGTGGTAGCAGGATAAGGTACAAGTCTGATCATCTACTGGATGTCACATCACTCCTGCAGGCTATAAATGTTGCCTCCAAAACATTTCAGTCAGTTCCTTTAATTGCACAGGAGGTGAACCACCCATATGGCTAAAACAATTCAAAATGATTCATGATTTAAAAATGCCTCCAAAAATACACAAACAGTGCAAGATGGGAAACACCCTCCAAAGAGGATGATTCCGAACTCTGAGGGAAAGTGGGAGGGTGAGTGAGCATTCCAGGAGAGTCTTTCTTCAGAGAAGTAGATTTCAGGTGGGTAATTTTCCCTTCTCTAAAGAATTCTCATTCTTATAGAGTAAGAGGCTCTAGGAATGCCTCAGAACAAAATATGTTGCTGCTGCTTGTTGCAGCCTTAGAAGGCCAATGCCAACACCAAAAACAGGGAGGCTATCTGCATATATGTGAAGAAAATAAGGAAGAAGATATTGCCTTCCAGGGTCTGATGTGCAATGTCCTGTAAAGCGCCTGGCATGCACTTAGTCCTGCAACTACTGGCCTCGGGTCAAAATTTTTTGAAAAGCTGTGGTGTGGGAGATCTGTTGTTTGCATGCAAGGGAGCTAAGAGGAAAGAGCAAGAATCCTATCAGAATGACAACTGCACAGAAACAGAACCACAAATACGTCATTGTCCCTTCAGTTAACATTTCTCACCTGCAGGCTGCATACATACTGAAGAGCTATAACCTCTTGTATGTTAGTTTAACTAATTTTTGATCGGATCAAAACTTTCAAAGCTGCTTATCAAATTCAAATATTATCATACAGCATTTCCACAAAAGAGAAACCCAAAACACACAACAGGGGCATACCTCTTCTGATTTAACCTCCCTGCTAGTGAAATCTTTCACACAATCCAGGAAACAGGTTTCTGTAAGTTTATTGTATGTCCCAAGAAACTCCTTGAACTGTAACAAATTGAACAGACATGCAATATTAAAAGAAAAGAAGACATTTTCAAACTTTTCCCATGTACAGCTTGCAATAGCTGAATGTACCATTCAGTGACATTAACAGAACAGACTACTCATTTAAAGTGACAAGTCACCAGAGGTAATTTAGTATCAATGCAATAACATCATTTGATGCTGACAACTACTGTTCCCGTAGATCAGATACTATTCCATGCCTGCTGATTTGCTGATGATCAAAATAATTAAATCTTGGCTACCTTAATATTGTTCCCAATTCATAAAAGAAGTTAAGCTACAACTCAGACAACATTTTACTTGCTAAGTAACTGGGGGAAAAGCTGTATTTCATATATGCATGCTAATAACTTTGAAGATAAAATGCTGAAACCTCTTGAAACCAGTTTCCATAAAACTCCATTGCTAAGCTTCAGTGTGTTGAGGTAATGCAAGTTTCTCAAAACCATCATTTATTAATACAGAATATTATCTTACCTGTTTGATCTGGTCAGATTCTGATATTTGCCCAGCCATATTCTATTGGTCTGCAATCAGCCACCTAATTTTAAGATAACATTTGTGTCATAATTCACACCAAAACACATATATAAGAAATATAACATTCGAAGGCTGAATAAAACTCTGCCCCTTCTGTAAGCGTAGCCAGACATAACTGTGGTTTCAAAGAAACAAGAATAAGTGACTACTGTGACTTAGGGTATGTCTACACTACGAAATTAGATCGAATTAATAGAAGCCGGTTTTATAGAAATCGGTTGTATACAGCCGATTGTGTGTGTCCCCACATAAAATGCTCTAAGTGCATGAAGTCGGCGGACCGCGTCCACAGTACCGAGGCTAGCGTCGACTTCCGGCGCATTGCACTATGGGTAGCTATCCCACAGTTCCCGCAGTCTCTGCCGCCCATTGGAATTATGGGTTGAGATCCCAATGCCCGGATGATGCAAAACAGTGCCGCGGGGGGTTCTGGGTACATGTCGTCAGGTCCCTCCCCCTACGTCACAGCAACGGCAGACAATAGATTCGCGCCTTTTTACCTGGGTTACCTGTGCAGACAACATACCACGGCAAGCATGGAGCCCGCTCAGCTCAGCTCACCGTCACCATATGTCATCTAGGTGCCGGCAGACGTGGGACTGCATTGCTACACAGCAGCAGCAGCTAACTGCCTTTTGGCGGTAGACGGTGCAGCATGACTGGTAGCCTTCATTGGCAATCTGGGTGCGGGCAGCTGTGGGGCTGGCAGCCGTAGGGCTGCATTGCACCAGCCCCTTGCCTTTTGATAGAAGATGGTTTATTACGACTGGTATCCGTCGTCGTCGTACTGCAGTGGCTGTCAATCATGGGCACCCGGGCAGACAATGATGGTTATCAGTCGTAGTATGCTATTTTCTGCCAAGTGCCCAGTATTGTCTGCTAAGCACCCAGAAGAGGCCGATGGCGATCTGGGTGCTGGCAGACATGGGGCTGGCAGACGTGGGGTTAGATTGCTACACAGCAGCAACCCCTTGCCTTTTGGGCAGTAGATAGCATATTACGATTGGTATCCATCATTGTCATATTGCAGTGGGTATCAGATGGTGCAATAGACCTGAAGGCTTACTGCCAAGCGCCCAGTATTTGCTGCCAAGCACCCAGAAAATGCCAAGGGCTATCAGTCATGCTGCACCGTCGTCTTAAGATGTAAAAAATAGATTTATTCTGTATTCATTTGCTTCCCCCCTCCCTCCCTCCTGTTAAACCCTGGCTTTTGAGTTCAATCTTTGGGGGGGGGAGCATTCTGTGTGACAGTTGTTTGTGTTTCTCCCTGATGCAAAGCCACCTTTCTTGATTTTAATTCCCTGTACCTGTACGCCATGTCGTCACTCGCCCCTCCCTCCCTCCCCTGGTCCGTCAGATACTACTTTCGCGCCTTTTTTCAGACCAGACGCCATAGCTAGCACTGGGATCATGGAGCCCGCTCAGATCACCGCGGCAATTATGAGCACTATGAACACCACGCGCATTGTCCTGGAGTATATGCAGAGCCAGGACATGCCAAAGCAAAACCAGGACCAGGCGAGGACGAGGAGGAGGCGATTGCAGCGCGTCGACGAGAGTGATGAGGAAATGGACATGGACATAGACCTCTCACAAGGCACAGGCCCCAGCAATGTGGAAATCATGGTGTTCCTGGGGCAGGTTGATGCCGTGGAACGCCGATTCTGGGCCCGGGAAACAAGCACAGACTGGTGGGACCGCATCGTGCTGCAGGTGTGGGACGATTCCCAGTGGCTGCGAAACTTTCGCATGCGTAAGGGCACTTTCATGGAACTTTGTGACTTGCTTTCCCCTGCCCTGAAGCGCCAGAATACCAGGATGAGAGCAGCCCTCACAGTTGAGAAGCGAGTGGCGATAGCCCTGTGGAAGCTTGCAACGCCAGACAGCTACCGGTCAGTGGGGAATCAATTTGGAGTGGGCAAATCTACTGTGGGGGCTGCTGTGATCCAAGTTGCCAGGGCAATGAGAGACCTGGTGATATCAAGGGTAGTGACTCTGGGAAACGTGCAGACCATAGTGGATGGCTTTGCTGCAATGGGATTCCCAAACTGTGGTGGGGCGATAGACGGAACCCATATCCCTATCTTGGCACCGGAGCACCAAGCCACCGAGTACATAAACCGCAAGGGGTACTTTTCAATGCTGCTGCAAGCCCTGGTGGATCACAAGGGACGTTTCACCGACATCAACGTGGGCTGGCCGGGAAGGGTACATGATGCTCGCGTCTTCAGGCACTCTGCTCTGTTTAGAAAGCTGGAGGAAGGGACTTTCTTCCCGGACCAGAAAATAACCGTTGGGGATGTTGAAATGCCTATCGTGATCCTTGGGGACCCAGCCTACCCCTTAATGCCATGGCTCATGAAGCCGTACACAGGCAGCGTGGACAGTAGTCAGGACCTGTTCAACTACAGGCTGAGCAAGTGCCGAATGGTGGTGGAATGTGCATTTGGCCGTTTAAAAGCGCGCTGGCGCAGCTTACTGACTCGCTCAGACCTTAGCGAAAAGAATCTCCCCATTGTTATTGCTGCTTGCTGTGCGCTCCACAATATCTGTGAAAGTAAGGGGGAGACATTTATGGCGGGGTGGGAGGTTGAGGCAAATCGCCTGGCCGCTGATTACGCGCAGCCAGACACCAGGGCGGTTAGAGGAGCACAGCAGGGCGCGGTGCGCATCAGAGAAGCGTTGAAAACCAGTTTTGTAACTGGCCAGGCTACGGAGTGAAACTTCTGTTTATTTTTCCTTGGTGAACCCTCCGCCCCTCCCCCCCCCACCCGGTTAACTCTACTTCCCTGCAAACCAACCACCCCACCCTCCCCTACTACCCTCCCCCCTTCGAGCACCACTTGCAGAGGCAATAAAGTCATTGTTACTTCACATTCATGCATTCTTTATTAATTCAGCACACAACTAGGGGGATAATTGCAAAGGTAGGCCTGGATGGGTGGGGGAGGAGGGAAGGAAAAAGACACAGTGCACTTTAAAACTTATTGCACTGGAAATCATCTAGGCTGGAGTGATTGGGTGGCCGGAGGCCCCCCCACCGTGTTCTTGGGCGTCTGGGTGAGGAGGCAATGGGACTTGGGGAGGAGGGCTGTTGGTTACAGAGGGGCTGTAGCGGCGGTCTCTGCTCCTGCTGCCTTTCCTGCAGCTCAACCATACGCAAGAGCATATCACTTTGATGCTCCAGCAGCCGGAGCATCGACTCTTGCTTTCTGAGTACAAGTTGACGCCACCTCTCCTCTTCAGCCCGCGTTTCAGCACGCAACTTCTCCTCTTGAGCACGCAACTTCTCCTCTTCAGCCCACGATTCAGCACGCCATCTCTCCTCTTGCTCATATTGGGCTTTTTTAAAATCAGTCATTGACTGCCTCCACGCATTCTGCTGTGCTCTGTCAGCGTGGGAGGCAGTCTGTAGTTCAGTAAACATTTCGTCACGCGTCCTTCGCTTCCTTCTTCGAATATTCACTAGCCTCTGCGAAGGAGTAAGATTTGCAGCTGGTGGAGAAGGGAGAGGTGGTTAAAAAAGATACATTTTAGAGAACAATGGGTACACTCTTTCACGTTAGATTTTGCTGTTCACAACATCACACAGCACATGTGCTTTCGTTACAAGGTCGCATTTTTCCTCTTATATTGAGAGTCTCCTGGTTTGGTGTGAGAGATCACTCACGCAGTGCCAGGACACAGATTTCAGCTTGCAGGCAGCCATAGTAAGACATACAGTCTTTGGGCTTTTTTAACCTTCTTAACATGTGGGGATGGTTTCAAACAGTACTGCCCTCATTTCCCATACCAAGCACCCGTTTGGTTGGCCATTTAAAATGGGTTTGCAATGTAAAAGGAGGGGCTGCGATTTCAGGTTTAACATGCAGCACAAACCCAACTAACTCCCCTCCCCCACACACCCAATTCTCTGGGATGGTCACTTCACCCCTCCCCCCCACCGCGTGGATAACAGCGGGGAATATTTCTGTTCAGCAGACCAGGAAGGGGCACCTCTGAATGCCCCCTTAATAAAATCACCCCATTTCAACCAGGTGACCGTGAATGATATCACTCTCCTGAGGATAACAAAGAGCGATAAGGAATGGATGTTGTCTGCATGCCAGCAAACACCGGGACCATACGCTGCCATGCTTTGTTATGCAATGATTCCAGACTACGTGCTACTGGCCTGGCGTGGTAAAGTGTCCTACCATGGCGGACGGGATAAGGCAGCCCTCCCAAGAAACCTTTTGCAAAGGCTTTGGGAGTACATGAAGGAGAGCTTTCTGGAGATGTCCCTGGAGGATTTCCGCTCCATCCCCATACACGTTAACAGACTTTTCCAGTAGCTGTACTGGCCGCGATTGCCAGGGCAAATTAATCATTAATCATTAAACACGCTTGCTTTTAAACCATGTGTAATATTTACAAAGGTACACTCACCAGAGGTCCCCTGTGTGCCCTCAGGGTCTTGGGTGAGTTTGGGGGTTACTGGTTCCAGGTCCAGGGTGATAAACATATCCTGGCTGTTGGGGAAACTGGTTTCTCCGCTTCCTTGCTGCTGTGAGCTATTTACATTATCTTCATGCTCATCTTCCTCATCCCCAGAACCCGCCTCCCTGTGTGTTTCTCCACTGAGGGACTCATAGCACACGGTTGGGGTAGTGGTGGCTGCACCTCCTAGAATGGCATGCAGCTCCGCGTAGAAGCGGCATGTTTGCGGCTCAGCCCCGGACCTTCCGTTTGCCTCTCTGGCTTTGTGGTAGGCTTGCCTTAGCTCCTTAATTTTCACGCGGCACTGCTGTGTGTCCCTGTTATGGCCTCTGTCCTTCATGGCCCTGGAGACCTTTTCTAATATTTTGCCATTTCGTTTACTGCTTCGGAGTTCGGCCAGCACTGATTCATCTCCCCATATGGCGAGCAGATCCCGAACCTCCCGTTCTGTCCATGCTGGAGCTCTTTTGCGATCCTGGGACTCCATCACGGCTACCTGTGCTGATGAGCGACCTGTGCTCTCCACGCTGAGCAAACAGGAAATGAAATTCAAACGTTCGCGGGGCTTTTCCTGTCTACCTGGCCAGTGCATCTGAGTTGAGAGTGCTGTCCAGAGCGGTCACAATGAAGCACTGTGGGATAGCTCCCGGAGGCCAATAACGTCGAATTCCGTCCACACACACCCAATTCCGACCCCCTAAGGCCGATTTTATCGCTAATCCCCTCGTCGGAGGTGGTGTTAAGAAACCGGTTTAAAGGGCCCTTTAAGTCGAAAGAAAGGGCTTCGTCGTGTGAACGTGTCCAGGCTTAATTCGATTTAACGCGGCTAAAGTCGACCTAAACTCGTAGTGTAGACCAGGCCTCAGATGCAGATCATGCTGGGAACGTAACAAAATACTACAAGGACAGGCTTACATGTGATTTAAAGGAACAGCTTCTGGTTAAATTTGGCTCAAATTTTACATCTTATAAAAATAAAGTTTTATAAAATCTAAACCCAATAGAAATGATGCTATGATTTGTAAAGGTCCAATAGAAATAGTTTGTTGGTTTTGGGGGGTTTTAGCAGACCCCTGCAATGGCTATAATGGAAGAGTCTTGTTTTAATAATCGAATTCCTTACCTATTACAAATAACCCCTTAACGAGTGACATGATTCTCATTGACAGTATCCATTTAAATGGAAGCTATCAAGATGAAATTTAGTCAGTTAAAAAAAAAAAATGTCCAACATAGGGTCAGATACCACACCTTTTCAAGTCCCCCTGCCAGTTTTTGTAATTACATTTTTCAATTTCTTTAATGTTGCTCTTCTCTATTATTTGAAAGATCCGAACAGGTGAAACACATTATAGAGAAAACAGCAAAACTAACTACAAGTAAAGAGCTGTCAGATACACAAAGTAAAACTAGGGTGGGGTGGGGAAGAGACCTCTAGTTACCTTTTAGTTACAGCAACACTTGGATAAAAGAAACAGCACTCTATAGTATTCTAAATTGATTAAATTAATTCCACCCCCGCCACTTCTTAGAATCCAGTTCGTGTTTTTAAAACATCTGTTGTTTTAGTCATTAGAAAAACGGTGAAACTGCAAATACTTGGGCCAGTGAATCTAGTGAGTTAAATATAAGGGATTATGAAGAAGAAATAAAAATAGCATTAAAAAGGAAATGAAAAACAGGTGAGGAAAAGTGAAAGTATGAACACTAATGGAGACTAAGAAGAATGTCTTTGAAGATGCCTTCTTAAATTCTAAGACATTCGTTATACAGTGCGGTAAACAAGTTAAGTCTTGAGACTTTCTAGGAGAGAATAGTTCTGGTGTCTGCAATTCAAGAAGGATGTTGGTAAATTGGAGAGGGTTCACAGAGGAGCCACAAGAATCATTAAAGGATTAGTAAACATGCCTTGTAGTGGACTCAAGGAGCTCAACCTATTTAACTTTAAGAGACGATTAAGAGGTGATTTGATCAGTCTCTAAATACCTACACGGGGAACAAATATTTGACAATGGACTCTTCAATCCTGCAGAGAAAGGTATAACCCGATCCACTGGCTGCAAATTGAAGCTAGACGAATTGAGACTGGAAAACAGTGTACATTTTCAACAGTGAGGGTAATTAACCATTCAAACAGTTTACCAAGGGACATGGTGGATTCTCCATCACTGGCAACTTTTAAATCAAGATTGGATGTTTTTCTAAATATGCTCTTGGAATTATTTTAGGGAAGTTCTACGGCCTGTGATCATCTAGTTCTAGTCTGTCTTCCTGCATAACACAATGGTCCCTTCTGGCCTTGGAATCGATGAATCTATGTATATTGAAAGCTGTTGCCTTCCTTCCCTCAATTTACACATTGCCTGAGGCTCACTGCTATCCTTTAGTGAAAGAAATATTAATTAATTATTACTACATAATATTAATTAATATCAATATATATTAAATATAAATATATTAATACATATTAACATACATATATAGTACATACATATAATATATAAAAGAATATATTAGTATTAATAAATAATATTAATAAATCAATAATTAATAAAAATTGAAAAATCAAATGCAGTAACACTATAAGCAAATCACACACACAAAGCTCTCACTAAATCCTCTCCACTCACATCTCTTCTGACAGGGCTCAAGTAAACAGATGAACAGCACGAGCAGCATGTCCTGAAGATCAACAGACTCTGAGCCGGTCTATGCTTAGAAGTTTTGCCAGCATAACTATGTCGGTAAGGGATGGCATTTTTTGGCCAGCACAGTTGTGCCAGTAAAAGTCCTAGTGGAGATGCAGTTATACTAGGTGTTCTTTTTACTGGTACAGCTTATTTTTGTTCCTGGTACAGTTGCATCTACACTAGAGGGGTTTTGCCCCTTTAAATTAGCACAAGTGGCAAAACTGTAACTGCAGATGAGGCCTCTGGATCAGTCATATCAAGGCTGGTGTGGTGGTGGGAAGAAATAAAAGGAAAGTGAACTCCAGGGTCAAAGGCTCTCCACTGAGAACATCCTACCCCAGGCCCTTGGCATACAAATCTGAGAACTGTTAGCTCAAGTGTCTGAATAGATCTCAGCTGTCAGTGTTGAGCATGGGAGAAGCAGCACTCCCAGATACCAAGAAACCAAACCAAAGGGCTCTATAGGTTAGAACCTTGAACTGCACCTGAAAACAAATTAGAAGCTAGTACAAATGTAATATGTTCTCTATTTAAAACTTCACTAAGAAAGTGGACTGTGTTCTACATTAGCTTAAATCTGATCATTAGGTAAAGGACGCATCCAGAGTGCTTAAAAAAAAAAATCTAATCTGGAGATGGCACATACAGATAGATGCTGAAATCTGCACCAGAGAGGAATGAGTGCAACTGCCTAGCCGAGCACAAGTTTAACGAGTGCAAATCTAAAAGTCTAACGTGGCTTATCACCTAAACGCTGGCTGCTTAACAATGAGTTAAAGCCAAACTGAGCTTGATCAAAATCACAAGCCTGGGGTGAAGGGTAAAGGGTATCTATTTGAAGCCAGCTACAGCCTAGTAAAGTCAGAACCAAGGTAGCTCATTATCAGTGAGTGTTAAAACCCCACCGAGAAACGGAAAAGTCCTGTGTCCCCACCAGGGCGCAAAAAGCTAATGGCCTCAACTCCCAGCACTGCCACTTCCTCACATTTTATATTCTGTTCATCTTTTTTATTTAATCAGACCTGATGTCCTGCCATTTTGTCACTAATTTAATGAGATTTAGTAAACTGATGATTTAGTAAACTGAAGTTCCAGAAAACCTTTGCAGCTGTACTTGAGAAATAGCTTTCCTTTAGAATTTAACACAACAGCACTGTCTGACTGTAAATGTCTTTGAAGCACAAATCTGTTGCCCTTACTTTTATGCCTTCCATATTGTGGGCAGTACATTAATATGTCTCTACTGCACGTCTTCAGTGGCTGTCATTCGTAGTTGGCCTTATATCTCCAGAATATACTGTCTGGTATATTAAGGTATGTTTACATTATATATCATATCTGGTTCTAGTTGTTGGGGGGAGGGAGATAGCTCAGTGGTTTGAGCATTGGCCTGCTAAACCTAGGGTTGTGAGTTCAATCCTTGAGGGGGCCATTTAGGGATCTGGGGCAAAATCAGTACATGGTTCTGCTAGTGAAGGGAGGGGACTTGACTCAACTCAACTCAATGACCTTTCAAGGTCCGTTCTAGGAGATAAGTATATCTCCATATATACATCTGGTCTTTGAGACTAAAGGAAGAATGATAAAATAAGCCATTTCTGCCTGAATTTTAGAAGCAGTCTGAAGCATTAGTCACAGCAGTAATGGCTAAACTTCTTAAGTGGTAGCTCAAAGCACTCAGAATGTGTCAGGTGTAACTCTAGTACTAGTCCATCCTCAAGATGGTAGAGGACTGCTTTGGGCTAAACATGCCTTCAAAATTAGGTGCTGCGTTTTTTAACATGAGTCACCTCAGGGGAAGGCAGACAGCCAATATATAAACAACTACACACAAGGCTGCATATGGTTAGACTACAAAGCAGCAGTGCCCTGGACCAGCAGCGATGTGCAAATACCTAGGATATCACTTGTTAAAATGTTACGGAGTTGCAATTAACATTTTCAATATATCAAAAGCCATTTCCAGTGGTTTTTTTAAATGTAAGAACAAAAATAGTTGAGTTAAACTTTTTTAAAATTAAGTGTAAAAGCTTTCCTTCCCCCATGACCCCCTTTCCAAAGGTAACAACAGACCTTGAGCCTGTTAGATCCTAATGCCTGTACACATGGCATTCCCAGCCTCTCCAGCTTTGCTTTAGAAACTGAAAAATGTTCTAAAGTTCCCTTCTGCGGGCTGCCACTCCCATTGCCATGGAAACATCTGATCTCCAGGTAATCGTAGCTTTAAGAAACCTGCTTTCTTTTTATAAAAACAGTGATTACGTTAAAGCTTCCCAGCCAGAGCTGAGCCAATCATTTCTCTGTTTCCATGGCACGGGAGCAGCAGCAAACACCACAGTTGTCAGAACTTCTCTAAAATTTCACAAGTGTGGGAATGCGATTTTCCCAGCTGTATATACGGCCTTTAGGAGGCAATAGGCTCCTGAGCACAACTGTTCTGAGCAATTTACTTGGCTGGAAAGTTTGATTCTCATTACTGTCAGACTGGGACTGTGTGACTAAAATCCCGGCAGTGCTGATGGATGTGAGCTATTATATGTGACGTGCAGAAACTTACAGTGTCATGAGGAGGCTAATTGTTCACCGAGATAATCAGCATCAGTGGCCATTACCTAATCTAGAAATTTGAAATCCCTGGGAGCTGGATGGTGTGACGGGTTGGATCACAGAAACCCCCTTGGGAGCTGCCACCCAAT
>NW_020698344.1:0-2504 GCF_002925995.2 Terrapene triunguis | reverse complement strand
GAGGTACAATTCAATGACTCACCTGCACAAGACCACACCAGGGAATTACTCAACCCTGTGACTCAGCAATGCCCCAGCCATGCCTGGACTTGTTTTTTTCCAAGTACATAGACTAAGAGTATAAAATAGAACATAGGGCGAAGCATGATGCCCCCTTTTCCTCTCCCCTGCACTTATGCTGAAGGCAACGAGAATGCTGGAGCTGAGAAGACTGGTCCCCAGGCCTAACAGGGAAGGCCTGTGCATCAAAGACTGTAACCAACCTGCAATATCCAGTGGGATGAGGAAAACTGCTTGAACTAGATATTGCCTAAGTCTAATAAGGTTGAGAGTTTAGACAGCATGGTTATCTTTTATTTTCTTTTGGTAACTTATCACTTATATTCTATCTTTTGTAGTCAAACTTATTTTTATGTTTATCCTTACCAGTGAGTTTGTCTGAAGTGTTTCGTAAATCTGCTCAGGTTACAAAGGCTGGTGCATGTCCACTTTCCCTTGAAGAAGTGGTGAACTAATTAATAAACTTGTATTGCTCAAGAAAGGATCTTGAGCAGTGCAAGACGGTATATTCCTGAGGTACAAGGCTGGGAGCAGGGAGGGATTTGGCTGGTGCCTTTCTCTGTGTTTTTCGTAAGTGACTATGGGAGCATTCATACAATCTAGTTGGGCATGGGGCTCCACATGCTGCTGGCCTGAGTGATAACAGCACCTGGAGGGGATTGATGGTTTTCACTAGCAGAGCACTGTGAGATACAACCCAGGCTAGTGAGTTCAGGGGGCACAGCGGTCCCATAGTCCCAGGTTGCTGCCCGGGGATCCTGTCCCACAAACCAACAGATGTTAAAAATCCTCTGTAATTTTGACACTGAAAACTGTCTAGTTTCCTCCTCCGCTATTTTTAATGGAGATATTTCTGCTCCATATAACAGAGTTGCCATGGCTACCACATTGAACACTCATCTCTTATCTGTCACATAGACATTCTGCCACCCAAACGGAGGCATTTAAAGATGCTGAAATGCCACCGATGCAAGACTCATCATATGTGTGACTCCTTCAGATATAGAACCTCCTTCTGTCAACCCGCAACCCATATAGATAAAACTATTCACCCATTCAATGTCACTGACATGTACATGCACAGCGCCAGGTCATTCATTTCCATTCTATAGGAGGCATTCATGGCTTTGGTTTTATCATCATAGATTAAGCTATTTTTCTCAGCTTTTGGTCAGTAGTCTCTCCAAGTAAGGCAATACCATCCTCATATTCAAGATCTACTCAACCTCCTACTTGGGCCTCAAACAGTCTTGTCAGCTGTGACACTCTGTGTCTTAAAGCAGCACACTGCCCTCCCATAGTCACACTGCCATATAATTATGATATATTTTGTACAAAGTAGGCCATGTAAGGGATTAATGGAAAAGTTACAGTCTATCAAGTATGATCATCCTGTTTGTATGCATGTATTATCTTTGTATCTACAGTTATGAATATTAAGTAGGTACCAGTATTTCAGATGTTTGCTACTGGGGTGACACCTACCAGGTATTTACATCTTGTCTGGCCAACACATTGTGAACGGACTATTCAAGTTAATGGCCCATTAGTGAACACTTAACTCTCACAATGGACCATAGAAGAAACCTGTCCCCGCCTGAGAGGCCTTCCTGTAAACTTTCTAGCTGAAGTATGAGTGATGGCTGCTATTGTGGAGTCATCAAAGTATGTAAGGGCATGTGACTCACTCATGTGACCCTGACTCTATCTTGTAAACTGTGTTTTTCCACAAACTCGGCTGGGGGCTGTGTTTGAAACAGTAAAATTCCACCCACTGGAGGAAGCTATAAAAGAAGTAGAGTGACATCATGACTTGTTCTCTCTCCCCACCACAACTCAACACCTGAAGGAACATCTGGAAAACAAAGACTCTGAACTGGGGAGGGGGTCCCAGGCTGAAAGGATTTCTAGCCTGCATACTAAGGAACTATTTGTATCATCTATCAGGGTGAGACATTGCTTGATTCAAATCTTGTTCAGTTATTAGAACCCAGACTGCGATTTTATTGTATTTCTTAAACTAACTGATCTATACGCTTACTACTTGTAATCACTTAAAATCTATCTTTTGCAGTCAGTAAACTTACTTTTATGTTTATTCTTACTAGTGAGTTTGTCTGAAGTGTTTGGTAAATCTACTCAGGTTGCAAAGGCTGTGCATGTCCACTCCCCTTAAAGAAGTGGCAAATCAATTAATACATTTGCATTGTTCGAGACGTGATCTTGAGCAGTGCAAGACAGTATATCCCTGAGGTACAAAGCTGGGAGGATCTGGTTGGTGCCTTTCTCTCTGAGATTTCATGAGTGGATCTGAGAGCATTCATGCAATCTAGCTGGGTGTGGGACTTCACATGCTGCTGGACTGAATGATAACAGCACCTGGAGAGTGGTTTGCTGCTTGTCAGTAGCAGAGCATTTTGAGACACACCCCAGGCTGGTGAATT
>NW_020698343.1:0-1291 GCF_002925995.2 Terrapene triunguis | reverse complement strand
TTAATGAAATGATTGAGTTCTATCTTTCTAGGCTTTTATACCATATTATCAATGCAGCTATCTGACCAACTGAAGGTTCCCTTAATATTGTAGGATAGTAAAAGAGGAAATTAATTCACAAAAGAAGACCAGGCATTTTAACTGCTTTTATTAGACCATACTGATGCATTTGAAAAGAGCCTTGCAATCAAGTTCATGTCATTTCTCCCAAATCTGGGGTGGCAGTCTCCCCTTTGCTCTGTTCTCACTTAACAGGGACAGGAGCAGGGGCAATCCTTCTCTTGATGGCTCTCCTGCCATTCCTCTTCTTGGAAGGTAAAACCACTGGCTGATTTAAGTGCAGGACTCCGCCCTGAGAGATGGTGACACCTCCCAGCAGTTTCTTGAGCTCTGAGTGGCTGTGAATGGCCAGCTGCAAGTGCCGTGGGGAAATCCGACGCTTCTTGCTGCGTGCAGCGACTTCCCCAGCAATATCCACAATCTCATGAGTCACTTATTGAAGCACCGCGGCCATCTATACTGGGGCTCCAGCTCCAATACTGTCTGCAAATTGTCCTTTGCGGAGCAATCTGTCTATGCGACTGACAGAGAACTGCAGCCCAGCCCGGGAAGAACGGGTGATTTTGGCCTTAGGGTCTTTTGCGGTTGAGGTCTCACCAGAGTGCTCAGACTCAGACTCAGACATGTTGCAGACTTCTAGTGTTCCAGCCACACTTGGCTTGACTTTCTTGGCTTTCTTTTGTTTTCTCTGCTTGGTTTACCTGCGTCTTTACTCAGGAATTGGCCTGCCTAGCTTTTTTCTTGACTTGCTTGGCTTCAGTGGATGATGTTTCCTTGCTTGGCTCCACTTGCCTGTGTCTTTCTTTGCTTGGCTTGCCTGACTCTCTTTCCTTCTGTTCCTGGCTCTGTTCACTTGGTTTTCTCTCTCTTGTTTTGCCTTCTTTGATTTCTTCCTGGTCTGGCCTGATTCTGACTGGCCTGACAAAGTGTGGCTTGGCTAAGCCACCTCTTGAAATCACCACAGTAGTATGCTGACCCTGTCTGAGCCTGCAGCCTTTTATAACCTCAGTGCAGACAGAGAAAACATACTTTCTGATTGGTTGTCTGAGAACCAATGGGCAGCTACTTCATTTGTTACCCAAGCCAGAGGGGATATGTCATCCTTTTATGACATCATTCCCATTGATTCAGCGTTTGTGTTAGATTTTTAGTCAGTGAGATCTGCTATTAGCAAAACTCATCCTGTAACGGCATGAAATAGGCTTTGGTTACATTTTGAAAATTAGATGCC
>NW_020698342.1:0-2856 GCF_002925995.2 Terrapene triunguis | reverse complement strand
GCCTCACAAGTCTTCCTTGACCTCCAGAAGAAGGCAGAATGGCTGATCTCCCCTCCCAAGGCATTGATCTGGTGTGGATGCTGCTAGGGAAGAACAGTGGGGGAGGGGTGTCACAGGTCAGGGCAACTGCCCCTGTATTTGCCCCTCATGGTCCAGCCAGGGAAACCACTTAAGCTTCTGGCTCCCAGTCATCACCTCTCCTGGGCGGAGACCTGCGTCTCTCTCCTCCCTGCCCGGGGGATTTCCAGGCTGCACAGCTCCCTGCCTACACTGTGAGTTCCCCAGCAAGTCAGACCCCCTCAGCCGGCCTGCTTTGCCCTCCTTCCTCCGAGGCTACGAACAGCCCAGTCTCCCACGGGTATAAGGTACCACACAGCTGTTAGCAAGCACATGGATTCTGAAGGTAAAAGCATTGCATGGAAACCCTCTTAAAACCCAGCAAAGAACCAACACGCCTGCTAATAAGCTTTCCAGAGATCACCCCGCTTCCAGCCTGGTAACTCACAGGCAGTGGGTTTCTCCTTGGGGAGCAGCTTCCAGTGGCTGAGGTTTTGCATAACCAGAGGCGTTATATTTGCATATCCCTCCCCCTAGAGATTTCCTGGGAAACGTACTTAACTTTAAAAAAGGCCCCATAGTTTCAGATGGTCCCTCAAAGCCCATAACGCTTCCCTGGGTTTCCGTTGTAGAAGTCGCATAGAGTCCCACAATAATACATAACCGCCTGCCTTTGTAATGCAATGAATTCCTGAGCTACTTAAACTTAGTTCTGTAAGGTATGGCCAGGATAGTGCAGGAAATTGTCTTATCTGTCCCATGTCCATGCAAGGATCCCCCTTCTTACCCCCCCCCCCCCCCCCCCGGGGGCTGGGCTTGATGGCGGGAGACAGTGGCTGGTGAGCCAAGCCTGTTTCTATAAATAATCCGGAGAGAGTAGGAGACAAAGTGAAAGTAGGTCAGACAGACTGAGCCGCGGCTCCTGCGCGCGGCTGGGGGAAGCAGATGTGAATTCAGCCCCCCTCTATGGGGCTCCACGGGAGATGGGGTGTGGAGACGAGAGGGTGAAGGGGGTGTGAGCGGGAGTACTTAGCCAGCAAATAGCTGATCCCTGGAACCCTTTCAGGGCTGCCCTGCCCTATCCTGTGGGATCAGGGGAATCCCCGTAATCTTGGTCTCCTTCCCTCCGGCAGTGAATCAGTCACGTCTGTAGGATGTTGTCCTGCTTCGCTGGTGCATTTCAGGCCCTCGCCTGGCCTATTTCTCAGCCCTTTCTTTAGGACAGGGACAGGACTGGAGCGCGGTGGTGGCGGGTTTCATAGAAGTGTTGCTATTTAGTGATTCAAGTGGGGGGCTGGGAGCTAGGGCCCTGGGGTTCTCTCCCCAGCTCTGGGACGGGAGTGGGTTGTAGTGGTGAGAGTGGGGCGGCAGGGAGTTGACTCCTGGGTTGTGCATCCGTGATCCCAAGAACCGCAGCACCCAGATCTTGATCTAGGCTTTTAGCTTGTCCCCTCCCTGGAGTCTGAGCACCAGTGATCCCCGGGGAAGGAAATTAACTTTATACACCTCCGGCGTGGGGGAGACTTGCCTGTGATGGTGGGGGCAGGGGTGAGCTCTGGGTTCAAAGCCACCCCCTGCTGCTGCTCTGTGCTTGGTCTCGCTGCTGCAGCCATTCAAATCCCGTGGGCATCTCTTGCACTATTAAGAGCTGCGGGACTTGTCCCTGTTGGGAGCAGTGGGAGGCAGCGAAGATACAAGGGGCAAATATCCCTCCAGATGCTGCAGATTGCTCCAATCTCCATCCCCCCTCCCATGGTTCTGGGATCTGGCCGCAAGGACAGGGAGCCCGGCTGGCGAAGGAAGGATCACCTGGTTGGATGCCAGAGAATGGGGCACTTGCTGTTCCCAGGCTGCTGCTGTGGAGGCTGCGGCTGGTCGTTTTAACACCTTTGTGGGCAAAGCCCAACTGGAATTTGCAGCTGTGTGTGTGTGTTTGGAGTACCCCCTTGTGGGCTGTTGGTGTCATTGGTGCGTGCTGCCTGCATGGTTGAGAGAAGGCTACACACAGGCCTCTGCCCTTTGAGCTAAGGGGGAATCTCCTCCCCCTTCACTCCCTTTGCTGGCAGCAGTAGTAGATCCCGTATCCTCCCATTAGGGCAACATGATCCACGCTTCTTAACGTCATTTGACTGGAGGGTTGTACAAGTGTCTCCTTGTGGGGTGCAAGTTGTGTGTTGCGGGACGTGGAACAGGCACCCCCGACTGCCATGTTCAGCGGGGGCGGGGGGGGGTTTGAGGCACAAGTGCGCCCCTTTGGTAGGCGCTGGGAGCTGCATTAGCCCTCCCTGACGGGGCTGTTCAGTGTGTCCAGGGGCAGGCCCGGGGGTGGGGGTGTAGCAGGAGCGCCGCTGTGTGGACCTCTCTCTAGCCAATCCCCAGCTGAGCCACCTTTTGTGGCCAATCAGGCACCGCCATGCCGCTGATATGCTTAAAATCCCTGCCCCCTTTTGTGCCTGCATGCCTCTTCGCTGAGCGGGGAGGTGGGGGGGCTGAAAGGGGAGCTCTGTCCACCAGGCTGGGTGCCCCACCCCTCCTGACTCCTCACGCTGCTCCCTTTCTGTTTCCCTTACAGTGAAGGAGTTCCTAGCCAAAGCCAAAGAATACTTCCTCAAGAAATGGGAGAGCCCTTCCCAGGTACTGTGTCCCCAACCCAGATCACTCCCCACCCCCCCAATCAAGGCCTCTGCAGCCCTAGGCTGATTACTCTGCAATCACCCCCTGGATCTCTTTCCCCATCACTGAGCCACCTTGCCACACAGCCTCCGCTGAGGGTCTGGGGTTATTTTTGCTCCTGGGGGG
>NW_020698341.1:0-6164 GCF_002925995.2 Terrapene triunguis | reverse complement strand
CTCGGCCGGAACTGGGGCCGGCGTGCTCGGCTGGAACCAGGGCCAGTGCCATGGGCCCGAGCCGAGCCGGGCCGGGGCCACTGGGGCCGGTGCCGCTGGGGCCGGTGCCGGCGCGCTCGGCCGGTGCGCTCGGCCAGAACCGGGGTCGGCGTCCCGGGCCCTGAGCCGGGCCGGCTCCCTGGGGCCCGAGCCAGGCGGGAGCTGCTGGGGCCAGAGCCGCCGGGGCCGGGGATGCTCGGCCGGTGCTGCTCGGCCAGGGCTGGGGCCCCAGGGCGCGAGCCGGAGCCGCCGGGGCTGGGGGTGCTCGGCCGGCGCGCTCGGCCAGAACCGGGGCCGGCGTGCTCGGCTGGAACCGGGACTGGTGCCCCGGGGCCTGGGCCGGAGCCTCTGGTGCCGGAGCCGCTTGGCCGGGCTGGGGCCAGAGAGAGCCGCTCGGCCAGGGCCGGACTGGGCCACGCCGCGCCTCCCCGGAGCCCTCCTCCTCGCGTCCCCCTCCACCCCAGCTTACCTGCTGCTGCCCGCCTGCCCCTGCTTGTTTTCAGACTTCCCACGAACATCTGATTCGTGGGAAGCGGGGGGGGGAGGAGCAGGGGGGCGGAGCGTTCAGGGGAGAGGAGGAGGGGGAAGTGAGCTGGGGGAGTGGTAGACAGCTGCGGGGCCCTTTTAGGCGCGGGGCCTGATTCAGCCGAATCGGCCTAAAGCCGGCCCTGGTAACCATGGTAACTGACACCTTGGGAGGTGAAGGCGTAGAACGGGAACAGGATAAAACTCTCCATCACTTCAACAGAGGCTGCTGTGTGGAGAGTTCAGGGTGACGGTGATGGGGAAGGGGGGAAACCCTGAGACTCACCCCATTGCCCTGAAATAGCATGGAATCAGGCCTTTGAAACATTGATATCAGCTTAACCTAGGTTTTGTCCTGTGAATTTCATATCACTGGACTTGGAAGGATTAGACTTTATCGGTTGATGTCTGTAAATGTTGATTTCACTGTACGCACACAAACCAGAAAAAATACCCCCACTGCTAATAACTGAAATTTACCAATAGGCCCAGTAAGAGCAATGCTGCCTGAGAACGTATTAGACATTGATTTAAGAATATTTCCTTTGCATATTTTGACATGTGATGTTGAAAATCTCTATTTTAATGGGTATGAAGATTTAGCTTTTTGAATCTGTCTCTACTGTCATTAGTTATTGTCTGACCCAAATATTGTCTGATCCCACCCTAAATCTCCCACCACTGTGAACATTTAAATTGATAACAATTGGAATGAAATGCTTAAAGCCCAGATTTTTCTGCAACTGTGAAAGTTTAAATCAATAAATATAAAATTGCTTAAAAATAAACATCTGTCAAAATTTTATATATATATAAAAATGAATTCTACCAAGCCTGACTATCCCGCCTTAGACACACAGCTCCTGCTCCTGCAGGCTCATCCTCACAGGTGGATGCCTCTGATTGCAGGAGCAGAGCCCTAGTGGTACATTTTTCACTGAATGGTCCAGAGGGAGCCATGGCCACAGAGAACCCCCTAGAAAGTCTCAAGGAGGAAGCGCCATGTCCCATTTGTCTGCAGTATTTCACAGACGCTGTCACTCTGCAGTGCAGGCACGTCAGCCAGTGCTGGGAGGGATCTGATACAGCCGTCTCCTGCCCTCAGAAACTGTGCAACAGAGAAACGTCAGGCTGAACAGGCAGCTGGCAAACATGGTAGAAATCGCCAATCGGCTGAGTTTCCAGGCAGCAAAAGGAGCAGGAGGGGACGGGCTGTGTGGGGAACACCAGGAGGCTCCGAAATGTCTGTGAAAAGGATCAAACTTTGATCTGTCTGGTTTGCCATCTGTCCCGGGCTCACAGAGCTCACAGGGTGGTTCCCATAGAGGAGGCTGCCCAGGAGTACAAGGTAGGGAATTGCTGTCACGTTTAATGGGTAATAACTTTGGATTTTAATTACAGGCTAATTTCACTGGAAGTTGCCTGGCACAGGTGTGACACATCATTCAGCTCTGTAAACCCTTCATGGTATGGGAGATGCTGGAACAAAATAACTGATTTGACAGAGTGGCAACAGAGGCAAGTCTTTAACGACACCTGATGTGGGGAAATGTCCTCTGAGATTCTGATGGGGATTCCTGAAAATCTTCATCATATAAAGAATTCTACCAATCCCAAAGGAGCAGACACATCACCCACCAAGTTAATGATACTTCAGTTCTTACCCAAATACCCGCTTACAGCCAATTCTTGTTAACGAAACTACCATTTATTAAAAGAAGAAAAGACAGTATTGGCTAAAAGATCACTAGACATACAAATGCAAATAGAGTCCTTAGGTCAGTTTCACCATAGAGATGGCACGTTAGAATTGAAGAGAGTCCTTTTCAGTATCATTTCATCACGTTCTAGTCCAATGTCCAAATGTTCAATATCAGGGCAGTCCAGAGGGGACTGGAGATCTCAGTCTTATGACACAAACTCCCCCTCAATAAAACTTAAGAAGAACTAAGATAAACGTATCAGGTCCCAAGAGTTTTTATAGACATTTTTGAAGCCTCTCGACAGCAGTCAGTCCTTGGGTGAACAATAGGTTTTGGAAGTAACCTCCTGTTTCTCAAACATCACAGGTAATAAAACTACATGGATTAACATAAGGTAATTATCCATAAAGCCGTTCATAGACCGTTTACCACAAACTTTAAAGAGAGAGATATATACAATGACATTATTACACCCAAGTTTAATCTAAATGTTAATATTTCCTTTTGACTTCTGAATTAACAAAATACAGTCCTAGACAGGAACCCTTTGATTACACTGTTAATCTGTAACAAGATACAGGTAAACATAGACTACTACAATTACTATCTTCTAGGGCTGTCAAGCGATTAAAAAAATTCATCCTGATTAATCGCGCTGTTAAACAATAATAGAATACCATTTATTTAAATATTTTGGATGTTTTATACATTTTCAAACATACTGATTTCAATTGCAACACAGAATACACTCCATGCATCTGATGAAGTGGGTTATAGCCCACGAAAGCTTATGCCCAAATAAATTTGTTAGTCTCTAAGGTGCCACAAGGACTCCTCGTTGTTTTTACAGAATACAAAGTGTACAGTGAGCACTTGATATTTTTTATTACAAATACTTGCAATGTAAAAAACAAAAGAAATAGTGTTTTTCAATTCACCAACTGCAAGTACTGTAGTGCAATCTCTTTATTATGAAAGTTGAACTTACAAATGTAGAATTATGTACAAAAAATACCTGCATTGAAAAATAAAACAATGTAAAACTTTAGAGCCTACAACTCCACTCAGTCCTACTTCTAGTTCAGCCAATCACTCAGAAAAACAAGTTTGGTTACAATTTGCAGGAGATAATGCTGCCCACTGCTTTTTTACAAGGTCACCTGAAAGTGAGAACAGGCATTCACGTGGCACTATTGCAGCCGGCATCGCAAGATATTTATGTGCCAGAAGCGCTAAAGAGTCATAGGTCCCTTCCTCCTTCAACCACCATTCCAGAGGACACGCATCCATGCTAATGACAGGTTCTAATCGATAACGATCCAAAGCAGAGCGGACCGACACGTGTTCATTTTCATCAACAGAGTCAGATGCCATCAGCAGAAGGTTGATTTTCTATTTTGGTGGTTCGGGTTCTGTAGTTTCCCAATCAGCATGTTCCTCTTTTAAGACTTCGGAAAGCATGCTCCACACCTCGTCCCTCTCAGATTTTGGAAGGTACTTCAGATTCTTAAACCTTGGGCTGAGTGCTGTAGCTATCTTTAGAAATCTCTGATTGTTACTTTCTTTACATTTTGTCAAATCTGCAGTAAAAGTGTCCTTAAAATGAACATGTGCTATATCATTCTCCGTGACTTCTATATTATGAAATATTTGGCAGAATGTGTGTAAAACAGAGCAGGGGACATACAATTCTCCTCCAAAGAGTTCAGTCACAAATTTAATTAATGCATTATTTTTTTTAAATGAGCATCGTCAGCATGGAAGCATGTCCACTGGAATGGTGGCCGAAGCATGAAGAGACATAGGCACGTTTAGCATATCTTGCACATAAATACCTGCATTGCCAGATACAAACATGCCATGCGAACACCTTCTCACACTTTCAGGTGACATCATAAATTAGAAGCAGGCAGCATTATCTCTCATAAATGTAAACAAACTTGTTTGTCTTAGCAATTGGCAGAAAAAGAAGTAGCACTGAGTGGACTTCTAGGCTCTAAAGTTTTTAATTGCTTTATTTTTCAGTGCACTTATATAATTAAAGTAATCTATGTTTCTAAGTTACTTTCCTGATAAAGAGATTGCACTACAATACTTGTATGAGGTGAATTGAAAAATACTATTTTTGTTTTAAATGTTTACCGTACAAATATTTGTAATAAAAAATAATATAAAGTGAGCACTGTACACTTTCTATTCTTTGTTGTGATAGAAATCAATATATATGAAAACGTAGAAAAAAATCCAAAAACATTTAACAAATTTCAAATGCTATTCTATTGTTTAACAATGTGATTCATCGAGATTAATTTTTCTAACTACGATGAATTAATTGCAATTAATCAACAGCACTACTATCTTCTTCCAATTTCTTAACAATACCAGGTTACATTTCAAAGTTCTAGTCTATATTAATTGGAATGGCCCCAAATACCATTTACACACTTTTCTAACATGTCTCTAAAGGTTGAAGCTGGGTCAATTAGCCTGCAAGGTTCTTAACTCTTTCGGGCCAGGTGCCACAGAAGTTTAGATCATGTGTGAATTCGCCAATGTTTAATGAGGTGTGATCTCTGTGTACAACTTTTGCTCAGTCCAAGCACTTATGGAGTCTTGTGGATTCTCTGATGTAAAACAAGGACTGATCAGTTTCTGAAATGTTTCCCACAATCTAAGCACTCATGGGGTCTCTCTTCAGTGTGGATAGCCTGATGTTTAACAAGATCTGACCACTGTATGAAACTTTTCTCACAGTCTAAGCAGTTATGGGATCTCTCTCCTGTGTGGATTGGCTGATGTTCTGAAGGGCTGAGGTGTTTCTGAAACCTTTCCCATGGTCCAAGCACTTATGGAGTCTCCCTCTTTTGTGGATTGCCTGATAATTAAGGAGCCTTGACCACAGTATGAAACATTCTCCATAGTCCAAGCACTTATGGGGTCTCCTGTGTGGATTCTCTGATGTAAAAAATGGGCTGAGGTCTATATAAAACTTTCACTACAGCCTAAGCACTTATGGGATCTCTCTCCTGTGTGGATTAGCTGATGTTCAACAAGGTGTGACCTGTAAATGAAACTTTTTCCACAGTCTAAACACTGATGAGGTCTCTCTCCGGTGTGGATTGCCTGATGTATAAGAAGGTTTGAACTCTGTTTGAAACCTTTCCCACAGTCTAACAACTTGTGGGGTCTCTCTCCTGTGTGGATTGCCTGATGTGCCATAAGATTTGATCTTTGTGTGAATCTTTTCCCACAGTCCAAACATTTATGGGATTTCTCTCCTGTGTGGACTGCTTGATGTTTAACAAGGTCTAACCTCCATATGAAAATTTTCCCACAGATTAAGCACTTATGGGGTTTCTCTCCAGTGTGGATTGCCTGATGATCAAGTAGGGTTGACCTCCGTATGAAACTTTTTCCACAGTCTAAGCACTTGTGGGGTCTCTCTCCTGTGTGTGGATTGCCTCATGTTTAGAAGGGCTGATCTGTTTCTGAAACCTTTCCCAGAGTTTTATTGTCTTATGGTTTCTCTCTTGTATGGATTGCCTGATGTCTAACAATGTGTGACCTCTGTGTGAAACTTTTTCCACAGTCTAAGCACTTATGAGGTCGGTCTCCAGTGTGGACTGCTTGATGTATAAGAAGGTCTGACCTCCGTTTGAAACTTTTCCCACACATTAAGCACTTATGGGGTCTCTCACCAGTGTGGATTGCCTGATGATTAAGTAGGGTTAACCTCCGTATGAAACTTTTTCCACAGTCTAAGCACTTAAGAGGTCTCTCTCCAGTGTGCACTGCTTGATGTATAAGAAGATCTGACCTCTGTTTGAAACTTTTCCCACACATTAAGCACTTATGGGGTCTCTCACCAGTGTGGATTGCCTGATGATTAAGTAGGGT
>NW_020698340.1:0-3025 GCF_002925995.2 Terrapene triunguis | reverse complement strand
CCGCCTTGAGGTGGATTGATGATATAAAGTCCACTTTTGAGATAACTGCTAGGGTAAACTACATTGTTATGATTTCCCAATTCCTATATTGTCTACTGAATGAGTGAAATAAGTCAGCATAGTGATATATACTAGCAGTGCCCCCAGACTGTACCATTTTCTGATCGGAAGGGTTATTTCAGATAAAGAGGCAATTTTGGTTGTCATTGCTCAAGTGAAAGAGATAACAGCTGCTGAAGCCTGTAAAGCCTCTGAGGTAGCCTCATTGTTCTTGATAAAGCAAGGCGTATGCCTTCCTCTATGTTGGTCATTTAGCAATAAGTCTTCCTCTATCAGGATGGCTATAGTCTTGGCAAATTATCAGCCATGAAAAGGGAGTCCAGGTCTCATCCAATGAATCTTGTAGAATTCCTTAGCCAGCCCTTCCAGCCACTAAAGTACAATTGTTCTAGGCACTATACAAACACAAACTGGTAGCTAATACTTTAAATTTTGCAAAGACATTTAGTTTAAGCTTAACATTAAAAGATCTTTGGAACCTAAGTGATTGAAAAAAGAACAGGAGTACTTGTGGCACCTTAGAGACTAACAAATTTATTTGAGCATAAGCTTTCGTGGTCTACAGCCCACTTCATCGGATACAGTGATTGAAAACACTTATGACCTCATCTATAGCTAACAGCAATAAAAATGGTGTGGTGTCACTTTTTTGTTGAATTTTCTCATTATCATCAAAGTAAACCAGGAACTGTCTTAGAGTTCTTATCTGAAAAGGTTCCTCTCTTTGTTATTATTATGCATTTGTAAGGCGTCCATTGCTGTAATGCCCTATATAATAATGAAAAGCATAATTTTTGTTCAAATGGATTGCATTAACATATTATACATGATTGTATTAACTTATAATTATGTAAATTATTATTATTCATTAGTTTTATAGCACTACTAGTATACTAGTGCTCTAAAGACAGGTACAGATCACCAGGAACCTGCCTTAAAAAGTGCATAGTTTGTTTGAATAATTAGTTTGATTAATTAAAAATATAATTTCTTTGTTAAATCATTTAAAAGAGATGTGCTGTTGTAGAAATTAATTTTATTGTGGTTTTATTTCAGACGTGTTTTATTTCTATGGACGACTTGTACGAAGCTTTTGATGCGTTTTCAGAATGCCCATCTTTGGAATATAAAATATGGTTAAAACTTGCTCTTGATATCACTATTAAAATTTTCAAGGAAAACCTTGCTTACCAGGTAAATAATCTACTGTAGCTGTAATAATGACAAACATATATTCATTTGGAGTCCGATCCTGCTACACAGAGCATTCTGCAGGAAGGATCTTCTGCATGTCAGCCTGCCCCCTTTTGCACAGAAAGGGAGCTCACCCATCTCACCAGACCCAGTGGAGGATTCTCTAGTAGTCCAAGGATCCGTACAAAGAGAGTTCGTGGGCTTGACATTTTTCGGGGTTAGCCGAGCTGTCTGGGGTGAATCGCTACCACCTGCTCACAGCAGGAGGGAATTTTGTCTGTGCTTGCCAGGGGAAACCCTTGCCAACTACCAGCTACTTGGCAACACAAGTTCTGCTCGAGGGTCTACAAGCTCCACTCTTTCCCAATACAGGCTAGCAATTTACACACCCCAATTTGTTACACTCAAGTGCTTAGTACTTATATGCTAGAGACCCACCATGTACACCAATCCACTGACTCTGAGGAAGCAGTGCACCCCAGTTCACAGGTTTCATCTCAGTCTATTATAAAATCAAACTGATGTTTATTTAACAGAACTTGAGATAGAAATTCAAATAAAAGCAAGTATAAGCGTTTGGAAACATAAGGTTACAGGTAAAATAAAAAACATAAAACACAATCTATAGTGTATATTTATTAATAAGAAAACTGAGGAAATTCCAAAGGACTGCCAGCATAGTTCCAATATTTAAGTAGGTAAATGAGATGATCCGGGAACTATAGACTTATGTCAACCCTGAGTAAAATAATGGAATGGTTAATTCGGGACTGTATCAACAAAGAATTATATTTTTAGCCTCTAATTAAGGCCAGTCAGCATAGTTTCATGGAAGGTTGCTTCCCGCCATAGGCGTCGAATCTGTGGGTGCTCCAGTCCTGGAGCACCCATGGGGAAAAAAAGTGGGTGCTCAGCACCTACTGGTAGCCCTGTGGATCAGCTCCTCCCCCTTCCCCCCCCAGTGCCTCCCACCCACCGGCAGGCCCCGCCGATTAGCTCCTCTCCTCCCTCCCAGTGCCTCCCCAATCAGCTGTTCAGCAGCATGCAGGAGGCACTGGGGAGGAGGGGGAAGAGTGGGGGCAGGAAGAGGCAGGGTGGGGGGTGGGAGCCTGGGGGAAGGGGCAGGGCCTCGGGCAGAGCAGGGGGGTTAAGCACCCCCTGGGAACTCAGGAAGTCGGTGCCTATGCTTCCCGCCCCCTACTCAGATTACAAAGGCACTGTGTTGACAAGGATTTCTCCAAGGCATTTGAGTTGGAGGGAATGATTAAAGGATTATAAAACATGCCTTATATTGATAGACTCAAAGAGCTCACGCTATTTAATTTAACATACAGAAGGTTAAGGAGTGACTTGATTAAAGTATCCACATGGGGAACAAATGTTTAATAATGGGCTCTTCAATCTAGCAGAGAAAGATATAACACAAGCCAATGGTTGGAAGTTAAAGCTAAACAAATTCAGACCGGAAGTAAGGTGATTGTTTTTTACATTTTTAACGGTGATCATTATTAACCATTGGAACAATTTTCCAAGGCTCATGGTGGATTCTTCATCACTGACCATTTTTAAATCAAGATTAGATGTATTCCAAAAGATACGTTGAATTATTTTGAGGAAGTTCTATGGCCTGTGTTATACAGGAAGTCTGACTAGTTGATTACAATGGTCCCTTCTGGCCTCAATATCTATGAAGCTCTGACTTAATACAATGTGACATTTTGTTTAAAAGACTTGCATTATGTGGCATTAACAGGGTACACATTAGATCAGT
>NW_020698339.1:0-15646 GCF_002925995.2 Terrapene triunguis | reverse complement strand
CCCATTGGCCTGGGACGGCGAACCGCGGCCACTGGGAGCTGCGATCGGCCGAACCTGCGGACGTGGCAGGTAAACAAACCGGCCCGGCCCGCCAGGGGCTTTCCCTGAACAAGCAGCAGCCTTAGTTTGAGAACCACTGGACTAGATGACCTCTCAAGGTCTCTTCCAGTCCTACAATTCTATCCTCCTTCTCCTCACTGAGGCATTAGCTGTTAGGTACAAATTTTATGAATAATAAAAGAAAAACAGATCCAAGAAATACAAGCCTGTTAGGCCCAAGTGTGAGGACTTTTAGAAACTCAGTTCACGGATGTATTCTCAATTAGTATTAACAGAAACTTCAGATTTCCACAAACCAAGGGGTGAAAACAGAAAACAAAATACTTCAATTCTGTTTCCACTCACCACTCTATCAGTAATGGGGGGAGGAGGGAAAGATTGATAACTTCTTTATTGATCAAAGCAACACAAGACATGCAGCTGCACTAGATCTTCTGAAAACCACCAAGGTTTCTATTGAAGATCTATATTTCTCAACTGAGAGCTATGTATATTTAAGTGTATATTTAAAAGAGTATAGTAATAGTGAAAATCTTGGCAAAACTAGGAGGTTTAAACACCTCCCTCCCCCCCCCGGAATTTTAAAAAGCTGTCTGCTCATTCAGTCTGTGATTATTTGAATGCTATGATGTTAATAATTCATTTGACATCTTTACAATCAATTATATCTTCACTTTTTAAAGAAACTTCTACAGAAACTACTGTAAATAATTAATTTGTAAAGAGAAATTGATTAACTCTTTCAAGGAAGAACAGAAAAATCAATAACTCACTGACTTTTTTCACATGCCTAATAATTTCTTGACAGTTCTGCACTCAGGGTTTCATGTTGTCTGATGTGACATTTGTTTCTGTGCCCAGCACCACAACATGAGCTGCACACAATCTGGGAACCTTGGTAAGGCAATATGCATCTCAGAAAATTGCTTGTTCTCACTTTGACAGACTGTCTCCTACTCTTTTCCATCCCACTAACCAGAGCTCCAGATGCATGATGAAATTACTGTAGATGTGATATGAAAACAATTGGCATTTGTTCACTGCTAGCCAGCCAAAGCAAGAGATGAAAGTCACATGTCACAGAGACTGCACGCCTGTGTTTGTCTGGGATGCCAGCTCACACAAGCATCAGCTGAACAGTGTTTCATGCTGGCTACACTCATCTTCATTCAGCCAGAGCTCACTGATTTGTACAATGGAGGCCAGGTGCATCTGGGTTCTGTGGTGGCTCCTGTCCACACAGACTCCTCTGGAGGGCCCCTGCTATGGCCAAAACCAACCAAACAAAAACCATTCACAGCATCCCTTCGACAGGGAGCCCATAAACATTTATAAATAAACTTTATTTATTCAGTGCTGCTCCCAAAGTGAGCAGTGATGGACAGGAAGGGGACAGGTGGTGTGGTGTCCTGGGGCTGCAATGAAGCAGCACCCTTTCCAGTCTCCACCTACTGGGCACCAAGCAGAGATTATAATTACTGTCCTCAGAAGGAAAGCCTGAGGGAGAGTAGGCAACGGACTCCCCTCAGGTGAAATGGGCAAATCTGGAAAGAGGTGAAAATTACATCTGCATGCAGCAATGCAACCTCAAGTGCTCGTCATCCTTGGTAAGTTCCTTTGCTTCTGTATAAATGTAAGAGAAACCACTGTGTGACAATCCCTTTACAGGACTATACAAACTAGAAGTTGGTCAGGAGTAGTTCACCAGAGAGTGAGAAAGCAAAGGACATTCATAATTATTCCAAATATATAGTAAATATCTGCCCAGATAAAGAAGTTCCATATAACAAAAGATTCTTATGTTGCCAACATAGGACTAACAAATGAAACCATCATTAAAATTTACTAGGCACAAAGTGTTACCCAGGCCATGATGAGGATGACAATGAAAAAGCAAACATGTAAAATATTTCTCCCCACATCCCAAGTGAAAGAGCAAATAGAATTCTGCAGTGCTGCCCATACTTTTCTACAACAGCACATGGGGATTTGTTAGCTCGTGCCCTGGGCTTCAATAGGGAGTCTCTAGAGTAAACTTTCATGTACCACTTTGCAAGTCTAGGGGAAAAGAGTCAGAGTTATGGTGGGCTCAATCACTCCCCCTTGAGCACTCCCTTGCATTGTTGTGGGATGTTACCTTTATCTTCAACTTCAGCGCCTTTTGCTGTCTGCCTTCCTCTGACTCCAGATCTTCTGTGGCTCAGCCCTCTGGCCAAGTCAGAGAGTTCAACCCCCTTCTGGGGTATCATGAAAAAGTCCCAATGAATGTGGATAATTCTTCTTCCCCTTTGGACTACTGAAGTCCTCTCCTTGTCCTTGCAAAACCCTATCTCAAAGGAGCCTGTGCTACCCCGTTATCTCTCTGTTACCCTAGCCCTGGGCTTCTCTCAGCCAGATAGACCTGTCTCTTCTGCAGACTCCCCCTCTACTGAGTTCCTTCAGTCTCCTTATAATGGCTTAGCTCCACCCTCTCTGGCCAGGAGCCAATTAGCCACTCAACACCCCAGGTGCAGAGCAGAACTGATTGGGTGCAATCACTAGCTTTTCAGATGATGGGTGTTAAGCCCCATCTCTCTCTCTCTCTCTCTCACACACACACACACATACACACGTACATGTACACGAACACGCACTCTCTCTCAAGGTAGAACTCCTCAGGGTACTCTCTCCCCTTCACTGTATGGGGCCCTGTAGCCGCTCCACCTCTTCCTCTACATCGTGTATTCGAGTGAACAAAGAACTTTTTATCTAGCACATCTTCATAACATTCCTTCCAATAGCCTCTCTCTTGGATGTGTATTTGCAGGGCCTCCTCTGCAGCAGTTAATCTCTCTCGAAGTTCCCGGATCTGCAAAATCTCCACAGATGGTGTTTCCTCCTGTGGTCACCCTTGAGGTGGTGGGTCAGGGTCCACAATCAAGGCAGCTTCTCCCATCTCCACACTTAGGATGTCCATTCCCCATGAACTCACCCAATTAGCTTCCTCTTGGCAGGGACCTGCTCTTGGCTTCTAGAAGCCAGGGCACCCTTGTCAGGCGTTTCCATGATTCATGGGGCAGCTAGCTCCTATTCGAGTTGCTGCCAACAATTCTTTTCAACACCAGGTCAAGCATTGTCAGAACCAGGTCTTGCTCTTGTTTTGTGGCCTCCTCTATTATCTTCTATCATGAGGCTTTCATCTCCTTCAGCTCTTGGTTTGCCTTCTGTGACTGTCTCCATGGCCTGTAATTGACCTGGCATTTCTTGTTCACCTCTCGTGACTAACTTCTCTCAGTCCGCTGTGTCCACGCACTCTGGTCCCACCTTTGGGCCACCTGGTCCAACAGACCGTGTTTGGGGGATGGTCATCTTATGGTCAACTCATCTATGCGGTACTTTGTCTTGTAATAGTGCTGGGAAATTAGGCCAGCTTCTGCCCACAACTTTGGGCCAAGGGAGGTCTTTTACTGCACCAACCCTCAGTTTGTTCCTCTGACTTGTATATCTCTCTCTACTTCCGCTATCAGGTAGATTCGTGTCTCTCCATGCCCACATGAAACATGTACCAGACTATTTTCAGTCAGGAGACTAATCTCCCAAACTAGCATCTGCCCACATCCGGAGCCAATCAGTCCCCTCATTTCAGGGCCAGCCTCTTTAGCACTTAGGTACACTGGAGTGCACCCTGTACTGAGAGAATAGAGTGGGTGGTAGTAGCAATCCAAACAGGAGCACTTCATGTGTGGGCAGTCATTTATTACTCGATTGGCCACACCAGAAATACACAACTGTGTTCTCCTCACCCACCCAGGTGCCTGTCCCAGGCACCTTGTGATGACTAAGGCACCACACCTCTTTCGGTTTCTTAGATACCAGATTGCCTAAGAACTTCTCCCCCCAATGTGTGCTCCATGCCATCCCAGGGTCAGAGTTCTCTGTCGCCTTCCTTGCTTGAACAGTCCCCTGGAACTAACCCCCCAACCAGAGGGTTCAGTATTATCCCCTTCCATGTAGGCCTCCGCCCTCTCCACCGCCTCATCAGTAGAAGTTGGTTAAAACATCCTGACCCAGCTTTGGGCTCCAGCAGGCATTAGGAATTGTTCTAAGATTTTGCGACCAGGGGCTGCTAACAGGGAGTTTCGCAAGGGAGTTCTCCAGGTGAAGGAGGAGCAATACAGCACCCTTTTGGGGTAAGTGACTGTCTGTAGTGTGTGTTTGTTTGTGTTTGGGGGTTACTTGCTGTGTGCTGAACTTGTGTTTGTCAGTCTGTTTGTTTGTTTGGTTGTTTGAAGGACCGTGTGCTGTGGCTGGCAGTTGGAAGCTGTGAGCTTCAAAGGAAGGTTTGAAAGCTAGAAGCCTCTGGTAAGTGGCTGAGCCTTAATCAGTGGGCGGGGCATTCATATAGGCCAGGGCTTTATAAAGCAGCGCACAAGCGACAGGGAGCTTTTGCGAACAGGGGCTGCTAACAGGGAGTTTCACAAGGGAGTTTGGAAGGGGAGCGGGAAGGGGGCAAGGGTCCCTTGCCGGTTCTATCTGTTTTCCCTTTATTCCCCTTAAAACCTATAAACCAACTACATTCAAAACTTCTTGCTTAAACAACCCTTTCAGCGGACGGGGGCTGCAGACAGGGGAGTTTGAGAGGGAGTTTGACAGAGGGAGGCTTACGATGGTTAGGAAGACCCACAACACCTGTGCCAGCACTGCTTCTGTCTCCTCCACCTGCGCCTGTAGCCAGACAGAGCGCCTGAGCATGGATGCTTCTACCCAGATCCTGGTGTGGTTTTGCAGAGACTGTAATTTGCAATTTCCACTTACTGATATCCAGGCGGGGGGGACCATCCAATGTGAAAGGTGCCTGCTGGTGGAATCTCTCAGGCAGCAGGTGGGAGAGCTACAGGAGGAGGTGGCTAGGTTGAGGAGCATCCGAATCCATGAGCAATTCCTGGACAGTGTCCATGTGGAGACAGCTGAGGTAGCTGTCCCAGTACACAGGACTGTTGATACACCACTGGTGGAGGAGGAGATGGCTCAGGGTAGACACTGGCAGCTGGTTACTTCTGGCAGCAGGCAGTGCTCCACCCCTGCTCCGAACCCTCCCACCGTGGTAATAGGTAACCGTTATGCTCTTCTTGATACAGGAGAGAAGGAATCACCCCCTACAGTAAAGGAGGAGAAGCCTCGTACCCCTAAGGCTGGGAGGTCTACTGCCACCACTGCGAATAGGAAATGTAGAGTAGTGGTGGTCGGAGACTCTCTGCTGAGGGGGACGGAGGCGCCCATCTATCTCCCTGACATTTCATCTCGGGAGGTATGCTGCCTGCCGGGAGCCCATATCCGAAATGTTACGGAGGCATTGTCAAGGATTATCCAGCCCTCTGACTACTACCCCATGCTA
This sequence comes from Terrapene triunguis, assembly GCF_002925995.2. Lineage (NCBI taxonomy): Eukaryota > Metazoa > Chordata > Testudines > Emydidae > Terrapene > Terrapene triunguis. The sequence goes on along the minus strand of NW_020698339.1, from coordinate 10,212 downwards.
CTCATCCATGTTGACACAAATGATACTGCGAGGTGTGACACTGAGCGGATCAAGAGTGACTACAGGGCTCTGGGAGTACAGGTGAAGGAGTTTGGAGCGCAGGTGGTATTCTCTTCGATTCTTCCTGTCAAAGATAGGGGCCCAGGCAGAGACGGATGCATCATGGAGGTGAATACCTGGCTGCGAAGATGGTGTCGCCAGGACGGCTTTGGCTTCCTCGACCACGGGATGCTATTCGAGGAAGGACTGCTAGGCAGAGATGGCGTTCACCTTTCGAGGAGGGGAAAGACCCTATTTGGACACAGACTGGCTAACCTAGTGAGGAGGGCTTTAAACTAGGTTCGACGGGGACAGGTGAGCAAAGCCCACAGGTAAGTGGGGAACATGGAGACCTGGGAGATGGGTCGGAAACAAGAGGGAGTGTGGGCTATATTGGCAGAGAGGAAGGAGGGTCAGGACAAAACTGGGAGGCAAGATCAAACCAGTATCTTAGATGCCTATATACAAATGCGAGAAGTATGGGTAATAAGCAGGAAGAACTGGAAGTGCTAATAAATAAACACAACTATGATATTGTTGGCATCACTGAAACTTGGTGGGATAATACACATGATTGGAATGTTGGTGTGGAGGGGTACAGCTTGCTCAGGAAGGATAGACAGGGGGGAAAGGGAGGAGGTGTTGCCTTATATATTAAAAATATACACACTTGGACTGAGGTGGAGATGGACATAGGAGACGGAAGTGTTGAGAGTCTCTGGGTTAGGCTAAAAGGGGTAAAAAACAAGGGTGATGTCATGCTAGGAGTCTACTACAGGCCACCTAACCAGGTGGAAGAGGTGGCTGAGGCTTTTTTTAAACAACTAACAAAATCATCCAAAGCCCAAGATTTGGTAGTGATGGGGGACTTCAACTATCCAAATATATTTTGGGAAAATAACACAGCGGAGCACAGACTATCCAACAAATTCTTGGACTGCATTGCAGACAACTTTTTATTTCAGAAGGTTGAAAAAACTACTGGGGGGAAGCTGTTCTAGACTTGATTTTAACAAATAGGGAGGAACTCATTGAGAATTTGAAAGTAGAAGGCAGCTTGGGTGAAAGTGATCATGAAATCATAGAGTTTGCAATTCTAAGGAAGGGTAGAAGGGAGAACAGCAAAATAGAGACAATGTATTTCAGGAAGGCAGATTTTGGTAAGCTCAGAGAGCTGATAGGTAAGGTCCCATGGGAATCAAGACTGAGGGGAAAAACAACTGAGGAGAGTTGGCAGTTTTTCAAAGGGACACTATTAAGGGCCCAAAAACAAGCTATTCCGCTAGTTAGGAAAGATAGAAAATGTGGCAAAAGACCACCTTGGCTTAACCACGAGGTCTTGCATGATCTAAAAATAAAAAGGAGTCATATAAAAAATAGAAACTAGGACGGATTACAAAGGATGAATATAGGCAAACAACACAGGAATGCAGGGGCAAGATTAGAAAGGCAAAGGCACGGGAATAAAGGGAAACAAGAAGACTTTTTATCAATACATTAGAAGCAAGAGGAAGACCAAAGACAGGGTAGGCCCACTGCTCAATGAAGAAGGAGAAACAATAACAGGAAACTTGGAAATGGCAGAGATGCTTAATGACTTCTTTGTTTCGGTCTTCACCGAGAAGTCTGAAGGAATGCCTAACATAGTGAATGCTAATGGGAAGGGGGTAGGTTTAGCAGATAAAATAAAAAAAGAACAAGTTAAAAATCAGTTAGAAAAGTTAGATGCCTGCAAGTCACCAGGGCCTGATGAAATGCATCCTAGAATACTCAAGGAGCTAATAGAGGAGGTATCTGAGCCTCTAGCTATTATCTTTGGAAAATCATGGGAGACGGGAGAGATTCCAGAAGACTGGAAAAGGGCAAATATAGTGCCCATCTATAAAAAGGGAAATAAAAACAACCCAGGAAACTACAGACCAGTTAGTTTAACTTCTGTGCCAGGGAAGATAATGGAGCAAGTAATTAAGGAAATCATCTGCAAACACTTGGAAGCTGATATGGAATAGCCAGCATGGATTTGTAAAGAACAAATCATGTCAAACCAATCTGATAGCTTTTTTTGATAGGATAACGAGTCTTGTGGATAAGGGAGAAGCTGTGGATGTGGTATACCTAGACTTTAGTAAGGCATTTGACATGGTCTCACATGATATTCTTATCGATAAACTAGGCAAATACAATTTAGATGGGGCTACTATAAGGTGAGTGCATAACTGGCTGGATAACCGTACTGAGAGAGTTGTTGTTAATGGTTCCCAATCCTGCTGGAAAGTCATAACAAGTGGGGTTCCGCAGGGGTCTGTTTTGGGACCGGCTCTGTTCAATATCTTCATTAACGACTTTAGATATTGGCATAGAAAGTACGCTTATTAAGTTTGCAGATGATACCAAACTGGGAGGGATTGCAACTGCTTTGGAGGACAGGGTCATAATTCAAAATGATCTGGACAAATTGGAGAAATGGTCTGAGGTAAACAGGATGAAGTTTAACAAAGACAAATGCAAAGTGCTCCACTTAGGAAGGAACAATCAGTTTCACACATACAGAATGGGAAGAGACTGTCTAGGAAGGAGTACGGCAGAAAGGGATCTAGGGGTTATAGTGGACCACAAGCTAAATATGAGTCAACAGTGTGATGCTGTTGCAAAAAAAAGCAAACGTGATTCTGGGATGTATTAACAGGTGTGTTGTGAGCAAGACACGAGAAGTCATTCTTCCACTCTACTCTGCGCTGGTTAGGCCTCAGCTGGAGTATTGTGTCCAGTTCTGGGCACCGCATTTCAAGAAAGATGTGGAGAAATTGGAGAGGGTCCAGACAAGAGCAACAAGAATGATTAAAGGTCTTGAGAACATGACCTATGAAGGAAGGCTGAAAGAATTGGGTTTGTTTAGTTTGGAAAAGAGAAGACTGAGAGGGGACATGATAGCAGTTTTCAGGTATCTAAAAGGGTGTCATAAGGAGGAGGGAGAAAACTTGTTCACCTTAGCCTCTAAGGATAGAGCAAGAAGCAATGGGCTTAAACTGCAGCAAGGGAGGTCTAGGTTGGACATTAGGAAAAAGTTCCTAACTGTCAGGATGGTTAAACACTGGAATAAATTCCCTAGGGAGGTTGTGGAATCTCCATCTCTGGAGATATTTAAGAGTAAGTTAGATAAATGTCTATCAGGGATGGTCTAGACAGTATTTGGTCCTGCCATGCGGGCAGGGGACTGGACTCGATGACCTCTCGAGGTCCCTTCCGGTCCTAGAATCTATGAAAGGTCCACCACCTTATCTAAGGAGTTTGTGTTTAATAGCAGCCAGTGTTGCCAGATCTCGTAAATGCTGCGCTGCCACATTAGGGCACACCCCTCAGGGGACAGGCTCAGTCCCAGCCTATGCAAAATTGCATCTTTTACAATTCTACGGAACTGCGCCTGCTCATCAGACAAAGCTTGGCAGGCCGCTTGAGCTTCTCCCAAGAGGAACAGGGCCTCTCGAGCTGCCCAAGAGGATTCAGTCCATCCTGCTGCGGTCGCTACCCCCTGGAAGCTGCGCAAAATGCCTCTGGGTCATCACCTGGGTCCAATTTTGCTAGACCGGATACTGCTCTGGCCGAATTTTCTTCGTCAGAAACTACCCAGGACCCTGCGGTCCATTTCTCTAGGCATGACAGGAAATGTCCTTGCTGAGCCTGTTGAGCCTCTTGCTGTTGTTGCTGTCCTTGTAATAGCTGCAATAAAAGGCATGCGTCTGCTTGTGCTGGGCTGCCAGCATGCGGATTACAGCCTCCAGGTTCCCCACAGGAAAGAAGGGGGGAAAAAAAAAAAAGAGATTTAGTCTGTCCGTCTGCCCCTCACCTATAAGGCAGTTGGTATCTCCCTCCTTCCTCAGAGGTGAGTCTCCACAATCCCATGCTAGTACCAATATGTGGTAGGGCTCACTCACCCTTCAAATGCCCCCTTGCATCAGTGCGGGATGTTGCCACTATCTTCAACTTCAGTGCCTCCTGCTGGCTGCCTGCTGCTGACTCCAGATCTTCTGTGGGTCAGCCCCTCCGGCCAAATCACAAAGTTCAAACCCCCATCTGGGGTATTACCAACAAGTCCAACTAAATCTGGATAATTCTTCTGCCCCCTTGGACTACTGAAGTTCTCTTCTTGTACTTGCAAAATCCCTATTTTGCGGCTTCTCTCACAGGATCCTATGCTGCCTCTGTTACACGCTGTCCCCATTATTTCTGTCTGTTACCCTAACCCTGTCTCCCCTATAGTCTTCCCCCTCAACTGACCTCTTTCAGTCTACTTATAATGGCTTAGCTCTGCCCACTCTGGCCAGGAGCCAATTAGGTACTCACCTCCCCAAGTGCAGAGCACAACTAACTGGGTGCATTCACTAGTCTTGCAGGTGATGGGGGTTAAGCTTCATCACAGAGTTAACCCCAAAGGAATTTCACAATAAAAGACTGAATATTCAGGATGACACCTTGACCACAGCTTGCACCACAGTGGCCGAGTCCACAGCACATATGATATAGAACATGTTTGAGGGTTTTTTGGGGGGGGGGGTATTTGGCAGCGGGATGGAAGAAAGGGAAATGGATGCATGCTGTGAACTTTCGGGGGCTTAGATCTGCACTAGTTTTCATACCAAAAGGCTTCAAAAATATTTAAAAACAAAAGTGCCTACAATCTGGCATTTGCCAAATCTCAGCTAATTTATTAGGCAGGTTTCATTGTAACTAACTGGCATTTGGGCAAATCTGCAGCTACGGTAGATCACTTTCCCACTGCGAATGTCATCATCCCAAACAGTAACATTATCTACATGTAAAGGTCAGCTGAGGTCTATAAAAGCCTCAAGGAGTGAGGCTGTGGACAGTCTGATTTATAGGAAGACAGTGTTCTTTGGAGGCTGTGCCCAGTTTGAGTACCATGAGATGAGGTTTGCAGGCATGTTTTAAAAAGCTAGACTATGATCAGCAGAGGCATTGTTAATTAATCATTCCCAGAATATTATACTCAAATGGTGGCACTGGGCTTGTAAACACACTCAAATGACTGCTGCCAAACATGGACTGTAGTAAGAAATACCTAGAATGATGTGCATGATCAGAATGTATTTAGTGGCTGATATTGGAGTCTTCTGGTTCATTATTTTTCCAAGTTAAAAAAAGTCAGACACTACAAAATTGCACTACAGGAGAACATTTTGCCTCTCAATTTCTTCACTAATCATTGCAGAAGACTTCACTACTATAGCTCTCGTGGTTGGTAACCCCTAAACAGGATTACCATATCAACAGGATAACTTTGCTGTGCTTTTTAAATGTTACTTGACTCTGTACTTTACTGGTTCTCTCTCCCCTCTTCTTGCACTGGTGCCCAACCAATTCCTACAATTCAAACCTGGTGCTAGCTAACAGAAACAAAAGGTGCATGAAAAAAATATAATTGCTTTTGATACAAAGAATCAAGAAGCTATGAGAATCCACCCTCTAGCTTCACTAGAGAAGTGACTGAAGACTGTCAAGCGCTACCTTAACCATATAAGCATAGAGTCTTAGCTTAATAGATTATAGGATATATGTTCTCCAAATGATACACAAGAGGAGTAAATTCTGCCAACTGTGCCAAAGGAATTGAAGCCTGATCCATCTTTACCTCATACCTTGTATATTTACACCAGAGAGGAGACTGAAACAAGGGCAAATGCAGGTGTGGGCATGGTACACATTGAGGAGCCGCTTATCTGTTGTGGGGGCCAGGCTTATAAGCAGTGCTGCTAAATCAGCAGCCAATCAGGGGCTGTGGCCACTCTGTCAGTTCCAAGGCAGCAGAACTGGGCTCATTTGTTGCCTAGCAGCAGTTAGTCAAGGAGCAGCCAGCAGTTGGTCTGGACCCTGAGGATAACTCCCTGTGCACAGCCCTGAAAAGTAACCTCCAGCTTGTTTTACCATATCATGTAAATAAAGCTAAATTCTTCTTTCAGACACATCCTTTCTACTTCCACTGCCTTCAAAGGGAGAGGTGCATGTGTCTCTCTGGTTGGAATTTGGCTCTAAACAGCATAGGATAAAGCCAGTTCAGTGATCCATCACTTCTATTTTTATTAGTGTCTTAATACAGCCTTCCATTTTGTTAAACACAACAATATTTCAACCACAACAGAAAATTAACTTTTACTTGAAAGTAGCGGTTCTTGAGCTGCGGTTGTTCGAGCCCTATGTGGTATTTTGTAGTAAGAACTTTCCAAGAGCCAAGCAGTGGAAGGGTAGGGTGGGGCTGAGGGCTGGGACGGGTACATGAGAGTATCTCTATTACCATGTGATCTTCCAAAATAAAGAGCATTGGGAGACACAATTGTCCTAAAGAGTGAGTTTGCAGCATCCTGCGGAACCTCATTTACAGTATGCTTTAGTTTTCATCTAAATTCATGCACCCTATCAAGAGTACTGCTGGACCCCAGACTTTCATTTCTCCATCCCTTCAGATGAAAATGAACAGGACCTGTCTCCTCTCACTCTCTTGCTTTCCCATTCCGGAGAATGATAACAAGCCTAAGTTACAATAAAGGCCCCCCAATAACTGGAAGTGATTTCCTGAATAAAGAAATCTGGAGAACACCATTCATGCCTGCTAAGGGAAAGGATTCTAAATGCAAATGATTTTATCTTTGAATTAGCTCAGAGAGCCTGTGCAGGACAGGGGGAACTAGGAGAAGGCAGTTATGTCACAGCTCCCAATGACAGAGAAAGTGACAATCTCAAATTGCTCTTCCCCCCCACCCCCCAGCTCTTTTGCCTTCAGTGACAACAGAGGAAGGTTATCAGCTGCTCAATAGGGCTTTTCCACAGAAAATAAATCCCCCTTTCTCCCTGGTTACACAATCTCATTCATTTCTTGCTAAACCGTTTTATAACATTCATGTCAAATCTTTCTGCAGCTGCTACCTCATTCCTAATCCTCCCCATTCTTTGTCTTTTTCAGCAGGGCTACCCTTTTCAAGCAACTTGAACCCTGCCATGTCACTGTCTGTCTTTTTCTCTTTGCTGGCTGAAAACTCCAAGCACAAAGAATACATCAAAATATACATTTAGCAGCTGCAAATAAGAGATGCAATCTATTCTCCTCTCAGGGAAAAGAAGCAGGCTCTATGCATTTTCAATACTTTTGTGCAACGTGGAGCGGGGGTGGTTCATTGCCATTTCTAGGCAGCTACTGAAATTTGGAGAATGGATTATTCTGAACCATATTGTAGGCAGCACAAGTAGTGTCACTTAAAGCTAAGGTTGCCTGATGCTTTCCATTATAAGGACCTGTTTTCATTGCTTATAATTTTGCCAAACATAAACCACTCAGGTTGAAATTTTCCATGATGGGTGACTGTCTCAGGCGTTTATGTTGTTTTTCTTAGTTTCAGCTAAAATGGTTCAGTCATTTCCAAGAATGAGGCTCTAAAGATTCCGACATTGATGTTGACCCATGAGAGGCTGGGTGGGGGGGGGTGGTCATTATGGTACCACACAATGGAATTTGTGTTCTCAATTTGTAAACTTAAAAAAAAATCTTAGAAAATTACACACACACAAATGTTAAAAGAACATAAAGGTTGCAAAGTCAGGCACTCAAAGGTTAGGAAATGACTGAATTAGAGGTTGCCTGTGCAACCTTAATTCAGCCTCCTTGTGAACACACATTATGATGCAGTCTTTAATTACATGATCACATACTATTTCTCTCACAGGATTGCTGCCTCATTCAGTTCACAGGATGCATCCACTCTGGGAATGAATCAGGATTGTGTAGTGAAGGAGGCTGTTGTCTGTAAGACCCCAGCTTCATTTGCTGCAGAAACTGGAAGGTGTGTAGTGAACGAGGCAGGGTATTGCAGGAAGAGAAAGGAGGGTTTCATGGTTAAGGCAGTTGAATGTTGCCCTAGAAAGTTGAATTCTACCCTGCCTCTACCACCTATTTGATGCTGGGCAAATTGTATAAACTAACATTTTCACTGGTGTCCACCGTGTGTTCCTTAATTTTTTGGGTACCCAAATTGAGACAACTGGGGTCTGATTTGCCGAAGTGCTAGCACTGACAGCTGCAGCTCAGCTCAAGGGAGCTCTGCTCTGAATATATAAAGTGCTATAAAATGCTAAGAATTCTAAAACAATCAGGTCCTAGGCATCTCAGATATAGGACCCAAAAGGAGTTGATACTTTTGACAGTTCTGTGCATCAGTTCCCCATCTCTAAACCTGGGATAATATTACTTCATCTCACAAGGGCAAGGGCATTATGAAGATAAATTCATTAATGTTTGTGAAGCACTGGGATACTATGATGAGAGAGCACCATAAGAAAACCCAAGAGGAAATCAATAATTCTCTTTGGTTCAATGTTTGGATGGTGTGCAGTAAATAATGCATGGAGTCACATGTTGAATGATGAGGATAAAGAGAAATTCATAGATTATAAAGCCAGAAGGGACCACAGATCATCTAGTCTGACCTTCTGTATAACACAGGCCATAGGATTTCCCTGAATTAATTCCTGTTTGAACTAGAGTAGATCTTTTACAAAAACATCCAGTCTTGATTTAACAATTGCCAATTATGGAGAATCCACTGTGACCTTTGGTAAATTGTTCCAACAGTTAATTACCCTCACTGTTACATTTTTTCACCTTATTTCCAGTCTGAATTTGTCTAGCTTCAGCTTCCAGACATTGGATCTTGTTATATCTTTGTCTGCTAGACTGAAGAGCTGATAATCAAATTTTTGTACATTAACTACCCAATCAGTGAGCACCATCCAACCTATGCCTCGAATAGGGCAGGGGCCCTTTGGAAAAAACAGTTTGTAATCATGTAATTTAAAAGACTATCATAATGCACATGCACCAAAAGGGTCAAATTATGGTTGCACAAGGGGGCCACATTATGGTTGCACAGGAAGCCTTAATTCTGGCATTTCCTAACTTATGAGAGCTAGTCTTCACATCTTCAACATTCTTTTATTGTAGGTTTTTTTATATATATAATTTTATCTACAACATTATCCCAACTACTATCCAACCATAAAGGCCAAATCCTAGATCCCAGGACATAGGCACAAGGGACAGGCTACACACTGGAAACCTCTGTCAGAGGCTGGGAGGAAGGAGTAGTCCTACTCCCCGTCCTGCATAATAGTCACAAAGGCACATTACAGCCACTACTGCAACCACAGGGCTGTAACAGTCCTCACAGCCAGTGCACATCCATCCTATCCCACATAACTAGATTGATTGCCCCTTCCTGACACCCCACTTTGCCACTCCTCCTCTCCCTCTGCACTTGGTTGCAGATTGCTCTTACAATGCAGAGCTCTGCAGAATGTGGTGCAGGGTCTCCAAATCCTATCTACCTCCCATCTGCACAGCTACTGAGCATCGTTTCTCTGGTTAAGGGCGTGCTATGTCCAGGTAGGAGGGACCAGAGTTTGTCTCTCAGTATGCATTACTGTCCTCATCTTGAGCAGGAAACACATTCTTCTCCCCTCCTTCCAGATTAAAACATTTAAAAGTGGCATGGTGGATCACAGCAATCTGAACAGAAGCCTTGTTTATTTATTTATTAAAAGAATGACCGAGATAGTTATACAGCTTCCTGGTTCTGAGGCCATCATCACACCTTGCAAAGGCCTCCAAGAACACTACAGTATACAAAAGATGAAGGGTTTTCTGAACAGCCTTTAGACTGGCTTTTCTACTGATCACCAATGGACTAACTTTCCTACCAGCATGTCTACACTATATTCTTTTACAGCTTTGTCTCTATCAAATAATGCTGAAGAGAAATGACATTTTCCACTTATTTGGTTGTAAGCTCTTTAGGGCAGGAACTATGTCTTCTTCATTTTCAGTGCCAAGTGAATCTCCGGCACTCAATACATACAAATATTTGGTACATTTTCAATAAATGACTCGGGCTTATGCTTTACCTATTCCCTAACAGGTCCTCAGCTTGACTGAATCCTATTGTTCTATCCTTTCCCTAGTGAATTTTCCTTTGTTGGACCATTTGGTCTCCCATTGCTCTGATCAGCCATACAGGGCCGGCTCCAGGCACCAGGCAACCAAGCACATGCTTGGGGCAGCACCTGGTAAGAGGCGGCCAATCTTGGGGTGGCAGGGGGCAGCGCGGTGCGGCA
>NW_020698338.1:0-12680 GCF_002925995.2 Terrapene triunguis | reverse complement strand
GTTCTTTTGGAAGTCCAGCTATACTTTTGGCTGTCACTACATCCCCTGGCAATGAGTTCCACAGGTTAGTTGTGCGTTGTTCCTCTTGTTTGTATTAAACCTTGTGTCTGCTCATTGTGTGAGGGGGTAAAATAACAACATTTCCCTAGACACCAGTCATGATTTTCTAGACTTTATCAGGTCCCCCTTAGTCGTGTCTTTACTGAGCTGAACAGCGCTAATCTTTGTCGTCTCTCCTCGGCTGGAAGCCGTTCCACACCCTTGATCACCTTTGCTGCCCTTCTCTGAACCTTTCCCAGTTGCACCATTTCCTTGTTGAGATGACTGGAACTGGACCCACTATTCAAGTGTGGGGACCCCCGGGATTGCTGTAGTGGTGTTCTGATATTTCTAGAGAGACAAGGGGGCTGAGGTAATATCTGTTAGACCCACTGCTGCTGGGGTGAGAGGAAGGCCGAGCTCTGAGGACCTTTCCCAGCCCTGAAGAAGAGCTTTGTGGAGCTGGCAGCTTGTCTCTTTCGCCAGCAGAAGTGGGTGCAAGAAAAGCTATCACCTGGCCCACGCTGCCGCTCTAACCTCCTGGGAGCAGCCTGGCGGCGGTAGGTCCCCACCTACCTTAGCCACGGGAGCGCTGCTGCACGGGGAGTGGATGTTTCCAGAGAACTGTCCGAAGGGCCGCCAGGACCTCCTGCGGGGGTGGAAGTAGCTAATTTAGACCCCACCAGTGTATACGTCGACTTTCCCGATGTGTATTACTTGGCACTCATCAGCATTAACTGAGCAAGATCAAGGATGTGGATAGGGGAGGCAAAGCCCATGGGAGTGGGGTGGGGGACTGCCTACTGCACCCAGAGTTTTGGGGGACCCTGGGCAGTGGGGGGGCTGGTCCTGTGGGAGGCTGGATGCTGGCAGGAGTTGCAGGCCAGCGCCCCCTGCTGCCCGGAGCGGATTGGGCCCCCGTGGAGCTGCAGGGGTGACTGCCAGCTGGTTCTCCCTGCAGCCAAAGCCGGGAACACCAAGAAGGTGGAGGAGGAGGAGGAGGAGATAGACATCGACCTGAACGCGCCCGAGACTGAGAAGGCAGCGCTTGCCATCCAGGGCAAGTTCCGTCGCTTCCAGAAACGGAAAAAGGACCCCAGCCCCTGAGCAACTCTGCCACCCTGTCCCCACCGTCCCCCATCCCCCCTCTGCCAGCACAGCCCGGCTCGCCCCGTGTTTGCTCGCTCCTGCCCTGCCCAGCCCAGCTTGGGCTGTTGGTATTTTGCACGTTCTATGTACCTGGTTTCGGGGGACGAGGGGCTCCCCAGACCCAGCTGCACCCACATGCCGAGCTCCTGCCTGGGAAAGCGGGGCGTCCTCTTCTTATAGCCATGATGTTGGCACGGCAGGCTCCTGGTGCCATCCTCACAAAGCCATGAAGGGGCCACGGGCCCCAGGCTGGACAGTGCCTCCTGGGGGCCTCGGGCCAGGGTAGGGGCAGCCCTGGGAGAGTCCTGGGCTGGAATTCAGAGCCAGTCGGCCATAACTGCCCATTAGCCCTGGCTAAGCCAACTCCTGTCAGGAGGGGTTCTGCTCTTGAGCACCCCCCATCCTGAGTGGACACCCCTGAGCCACCCCACCCTGACCTAAGGGGGGGCTGCCCCTTAGCTCCCCTACACCCCCATCCTGAGCAGCTTCCCATCAACCCCGACCCATGGGGCCACCCACTCCCACCAGGGACCCTGACTGGGACAGCCAGAGACCCAGGACCAGATGCGGGGTGGGGGTACAGAGCCAAGGAGAGGGTCGGGAAGGGGCCCAGAGCCATGCAGGGGGAGGGGAAGGGCCATAAAGCCAGATGGGGGGGATCAGAGCCGAGTAGACCCAGGACCACGAGGGGCAGGCAGGGCTAGTGGGTGGAGGACAGGGCCTATGGCCAGGCCAGGAGGGGGAAGGGCCCTAGGCGGGGTGTGTGTGCTGCAGGATGCCCCCAGTCCCGTGGGACCAGGCCTGAATTGCAGATAAACAGGGCAGGCCCCACCAAATTTCCAGGCTCTCCCAGGGCCAGGCAGGGGAGGGGGTCTGGGGCCAGGAGAGGGGCAAGGTCACCTTTCCCTCCAGGATTTTCTTAGACAACACGGGGGCCGGAGGCAGCTGGTGACCCCTCCCCTGGGCTGGTGTTGCCTGGAGCCGTGGACAGAGGTGACCGTGGGGTGGGGGGGAATGTCCAGGCCCTGCTGGGGAGCAGGAGCCAGGCTTTGATCTGCTCCGGCCGGGTGCGGAGCTCCTGCTCTGAGCCCCACGTAGCGAGCACACGGTGTGTCCGCACCGGCTCCCTGGAGAACCCTCCCCACTGCGAACAAGGGGGACTCCCCCCAAGTGGAAACACCCTCCCCCATTGGGGGACAGTGGGGATCCCTTCCCACACAGAGAACAATGGGGACTACCCCCCAAACTAGGAACAGTGGAGACCCATGTCCCCCATTGAGAACAATGGGGGGGCTCCCCCCCGTGACTGGGAACAATGGAGATCCCCATCCCCCCACTGTGAACGATGGAGACCCCCTGTCCCCCAATTAGAACAATGGGGATACCCCCCTACTGGGAACAATGGGGACTCCCTTCCCCTCCCCCACTGGGAACAATGGGGATTCCCCCCCCCCCAACTGGGAACAGTGGAGACCCCTGTCCCCCATTGAGAACAATGGGGCCTCCCGTCCCCTCCCCCACTGGGAACAATGGAGACTCTTGAGCGCAATGAGCGTGGCTGGGTGCCAAGGTGTGGGGAGGGGGAGGGCACTGGGGTGCTAGGGATTGGGGAGCAGGGCACAGCTGTGAGCAGGAGGAGGTAGCAGAAGGCAGCCGGAGTGAGGGGGTTGGTGGGTCGGAGATGAGGGCTGGACAGGGAGAAAGGAACAAGTGAGCCAGAGCCGGAGGGGGTGGCATTCCCCAGTGGGGCTAGCAGAGGGGAGCTCCAGGCACTGGGAGCCCATGGCACTGCACCCCGTCCCTCCCAATTAAGAGAGGCACTGAGTCCCTCCCAGCTTAGGCAGGAGCCCTAGGGGCTCCCCTCCCCCCCCTTCCAGGGCCCCAGTCCATGCAGCGTCTCAGCCGCCTGTCCCCCTCCACCCGTGCCCCTCTCAAGCGTTGGGCTGACACCGTCCCACCGCTGTGCCTCCTGCTGCTGGCACAGCCCCCCAGCACTGTAAGGCCTCGGCGTTCCCCAGCATTGGATTCAACCCGCCTCCACCCCCAGCCCACCGGGAGCTGCAGCCTGAGCACCAGGGAGCGCCGTGCAGCTGTGCGTGATTGGAGGGGCCAGGCCGCACCGTCCCCTGGCCGTAGCACTGGGGGGGACGATGTGGCCCGCAGGGCAGACACAGCTGCTGCGAGGACTGGCTCTTTTAGCATGTTTACGTAATAAAACGTCTGGGAACAGTGGCCGGCCTGGCGCGTGGTTCGTGTTGGTGCTGGGGCCGGCTCAGAGAGGCCGGGCAGTGGCAGGGTGGGTCGCTCGGGCTGGCTGGGTTGTCATGGCCACGGCCATGCTGGGACCCCAGCAAGGGGCCCAGTCGCTGCTGGTCCAGGCTGAGGCCATGGGAAGTAAAACCCACAGATGGAGCCGGGCTCTGGATGGGACCCAGCCACTGAGGGGACAGCAACACCACGGCGGGTCTCAGAGCCCAGCCTGGGGCTCGTATTAGGCCACCAACAATAGCATAGATGCTCCCGCTCCATCTGGAGCCCACCCCTCGCCGTGGGGCGCAGAGCCTGAGTGCCACCTCGCCTGGGCACAGCTACCCTGCCAGCTTTAGTGCTCTAGCGTGAGCCCAGCTGCAGAGCCAAGCGCTCAGAGGCGCCGCTGCCGGGTGGATTTTGTTGCAATGTAGACGTCCCGCTAGTGACCAAGGGCACCGCGTCCCCAGAACCACCCAGCTTTGAGCCACACAGAACCCCTCGGTGCTACCTGTAGAGCGGTGCTCTGTTGCCACGGCCCGGTGCCACGCTCCCAGCTCACCCCTCTGCATTGGTTCCTGGGACACAGTCCATCTGTGTCCCCTGCCAAGGGGAAGAGATGCAGGCCCATCGCCAGGGCCCTTCGCCCAGCTGGACAGGCAGCCCCGGGACGTTGTGCATGCTGACAGTTTCTCTGGCCTGTGGGCATAAGAGCCCCACAGTCCCTTAGCACTGGGGTAGGTGGCTGGGCCTGGAGAAGCAGGAGCGGCATGGGGCTCATCGTCCCTTGGGCCGTCCCTGGGGTGTAGCAGCTAGTGCGCGCCATGCTGGGACGAGCAGCCATGCTGTTATGACAGGGGCTGTCTCCACGCTAGGACTGATGTGCCTTGTAGCGCAAGCATGACACCCACAAGCCTGTGCGGGGGAGCCAGGCGCACCTGTGATGGGCAATGGTTTGAACCAGCTGTGCTGTGAGTGCTGTGTTACCCCAGTGCACCAAAGAGGAAACTGAGGCACAGACTGGGCTGGTCACAGAGGCTGCCCTGGGCCATGCAACTCCTGGCCCGTGCTCCTGCCCCTCACAGGATTAACATCCAAGCTCCTACTTCCTTATGCCTCCAAATGTGCTGCGGGAGCTGCCTGCCTAACATGGTGGGTTCCTGGGTTCCAGGCCTGACTCTACGATTGACTCGCTGGGTGACACTGGGCACGTCATGATCCAGCCTGACTGCGGTTTGCCCCTGTGTTACACGTGCCCCCATTTATAAGCCATTTTCAAAGCCTCAGTGGTAGTGCCAGGCCCTATGTTCTACTTTCTCCCAGCGCCTGGCATAGCCGCCGGACGCTTCCTCCCGTCGTGTCCCCCACACCCCACCCCAGATGGTGGCCTGGGTGAACATTTCAGGTGCTTTCTGTCAGTTTGCCCACTGTTGCATGCAGTCAGTGAAGCCCCCATGGCCCCAAAGCCATGTCTGTGTGGAACACACCACGCTCCTGAGCTACAGGTGAGGTGGAGGAGGAGCTGCTTCTGTGGCAGAATGAAAGCGAAGGCTGGGTTGGGTGCTCAGCGGTGTCATAGGCCCTATACTGTTAACACCTGGGGGAGAGTCTCCTTTAGTTCCTGTGGTGCAACAAGAGAATGGAAAGTCTAGCCCTGTGCTCTGCCAGTGGCTCCTTGTGCAGCTGTAGCCGCCCAGGGGGCCAGATTTGTCCTACATGCTTGCTGAGCTGCACAGCTAGCTTCAGTACAGGCCATGAGGTGGCAGCTCGTGCCTGGAGGCTGGGTCCTTTGCTGCCCAGCTCCTGTGTCACTGGGGATGGCTCTGCTCCTGCAGCCTGCCCCTCTGCCCAGCTGGTGTAAGGCTCATGGGGACAGGGCGCGCCTGGCCAATGGTGCCAATTGCGGTGCATTGGCTGGAGCAGATTGGGTGGAGAGACAGGGGAAATCCCCTGAGAAACGCCCGAGTCCGGGCTCCTCCAGGGGCGGAGGGTATGGCTTGGGAAAACAGCTCTGCATGGGCCCAGCCCTGCCCCTGGTTACCCACAACCAGCTACCGTCAGCAAACAGCACCTGCCCTGTCGCCACGGTGCCACGTCCTGCTTAATGTCGTGTTTGGTCAACGCTCGGCCTGCTTGCCTAGCCCAGACCTGGCCAGAGCGTGTCTGAGCCAAACCCTTCCCAAGGCGAGAGCCAGTGCCCTGCATTGCACGTGTCTCCCCGGGCACATGCCACACCTCCCCCCTCCTTACACCCCCACCACCATGTATTTCACCGTGCACATGCCCACCTTGACATGCACACACCTCCTACCTGGAGCACATGTGTGCATATACACATGCCTGGACACCCCTGCAATGACCCTCCCATCCCTGTACATGTACACTTATCTCCTACCACACAGTGCACCCACACATGGGCATGCACACACCTCCCCCCAGCCACATGCTTCTGTGCACACACCCCAACACACACGCACCACAGGATTGCTGTAAGATCCAACCCAGCCCCGGCTCGAGCGGCCCATACCAGACTCATTCTGCACAGGGGGAGGGGTGCTCCACTTAGCACCAGTGTGTCATGTCCCCCAGCCACCAGCCCAACGAGTAGATGGGACACCTGTGTGAACCGATAAGGAGTGAATGTCCAGCCCGCGGCTGGCAGGGTGTTAGGGGGTGGGGCAGCCCAAGCCATGCTGGCTGCAGTGGAACCATAATTAGGCTCCTGGTTCATGCTCTGTCCTGCTGCCCTGGCACAGCGGCAGCCCCCGAGCACAACCCAACCCTCCCATGGTGCCCATGGCTGTAGGTGCTGGAAGCCAGGGTGCTGGGGGCAGGGGAGCTGCAACACCTCCTGGCTTGAAGTGGCTTCCATCATAGCCAAGGTTTATGGTTTGGTTCAGTGGCTCTCAGCCCCCCTGCACGAGGCTCTAGTCAGGAAGGGGTGGGGTTCTGGGGAGATGGGCTCGGCTCCCCCCAGTAACTAGCACCTGCCCCTGCAGTGCTTTGGCCGGGGCTGCTACCCCGCAGCAGGGCCTGGCCTCAGGCCCACGGGGATTTCGCAGGAGCCTTTCTCTGAGGATCTGCTCCATAAACACCCCCTCCCCGTAGCTGACAGCTATACAGCCTCCGCCAGCCCCGCCCTTCTGGCAGCCAAGGGGCGGAGCTGGGCACACCTGCCCCTGAACCCCAGCAATGCTGCCCTGCAGGGATGACATGAAGCAGGCACCCCCACAAACTACTTCCCATAACCCCATCTGCACCCCACCGGGCACGTACGTTGCTGACATTCTCTATCCCCCCTCTAAAGTATGCACAGCAAAACCCTGCTCCCCGACCGAATTATTTCAGCATGGGCCCTGCAGGGCTGCCGGCGTGGGAGCCCGAAGCAAACCCCACTCAGTGCCCTGCCAGCGCTGGCTTTCCTTCCCCGCCTCACCTCTGGCAGCCCTTTAGCCCCGGCCAAGTGACTGTCGCCAGGGGGTGCTCAGACCCTGAGACAGCTACAAGGCCCAGCAACGCTCCGGCTCCCGTAGCCCAGCCAGGTGGTTTTAGTCTCTTTACGCTTTCCCCCAGCAATCTGTCCAGCCCAGGATGCAGCGGGCGGCTCCCTGCCCAGCGCTCGCCAGCGTGTCCCTTTGTGATAGCCAAGCACAGGATACCAGCTGAACTGTTACGAATATTGCAGACACAGGCAGCCCTGGCAGCCTTTTCGGGGCTTCTGTGTCACACGGCCAACTCCTGGCTGCGTTGCCTGCTGCTCTCCCCTCTGCCTCAGCAGTTCCTGGTACCCGTATTTATTTCCCTGTCCGCCTGAACCTGGGTGGTGTAGATAGCTCGATGGAGGATCTGGGCAACAGGAGCCAAGGCTCTGGGTGCCCCACTAAGAAAACGACAGGCTAGGAGCTCGGACGCTAACTGTTAAGGGGAAAAACAGAAGAGGCAGCAAGGGGATTTTGAGTCAGTGTAGGAGGCAATCACGTCATTTCTGATCTCCCTTGGCTCTGTGGCTGCTGGTAGCCCCGCCCCAGATGGAGAGGTGAGGACATCCTGGACCAGGAGAGGTGGGCTGGACGTGCCTGCCTGGCCCAGCAGCAGCTGGACAGATTTGGCCCTAGGCTGTAACTAGGGCTCCTGCACGACAGTAATACAAATAATCAATTCAGCACTGGAAACACCTGAGACAAATAGCCTGAGCCCCAACTCTTCCCCTCCGCACCTCATGGCCCACCAGGGCATCCTGGCCTGCAGTGCCACGTGCCGTGTCACACTGGAGTCCAGCTACAACACCCAGCTTGGCTTAAACCAACCAAACGCTCAAGGAGGAAGGCACCGTTTTGACAAAGGGAGGCTGCAGAACCGGGCTGGGAGCAGCAAAACCAACGGGAGGAGGTGCTTTCCCAGACACATTTAAACACAGCTCGCTCGTCGGTGAGTTCCTAGTTCAATAACAGACGCGATATCAACCAGGGAGGCCCCTGCATTTCCAGGCATTCAAATGGCAGCATGTTACAGCCAACAGCCATGTGGCCAGGGCCCTCCCTGGGATGTGGGAGAGCCACATTCAAGTCCCTGCTTGGAATCAGACATATCCCAGCTGGGTGCTTCAACATGGGGCTATGCCCTGGAACTGTCCCACCATGCGTATGTTATGTATAGAGACGTTCCCACAAAAAGCTTCTGCCTCAGTCACTTGGCATTAAACAACCCCCCCCCCCCCAAAAAAATCCCATTTTTGGACAATTCCCAACCAGTTGTGCCACAGAGCTACCGTGTGACCATGGCCATTTCACTTGACCCCTCTTGGCAGCTGCATCCTCTCCCACCTCTGATCTTGTCTCTGAGGCAGGGGCTGGTTTCTTACTAAGTTTGTGCAAGGCCTGACAATGGCTGGGGCCTCTGGCTGCAACTCTACCCCAAGTAACTCATACTAGGTTGGGGCTGTTTGCCAGCCCAGCCTGGGAGCTCTCAGCACACCAGCAGTCCCCCGCTGCATGTCTTGACATGGAGCACGACCCCTCCTGCAACCCTACAGGGGTCAGCCCCCCCATTGCAATTGAAACCCGGCAGAACAGATGGCAATGTCTGCTCAACCACCAGCACTGGCAGGGGTTTTGCAATGTGAGCAGCAGGGCATAGGCCCTGCAGGAACCAGGAGCCCCCCCCACAAGGGTCAATTCACACATGCAGCCACTGGTTGGGGGAGCCCAGCTGGGGACCTTGTGCTGACTGGAGCAGGTTCTCAGCAGCTTGGGAAGACCAGTGCTCTGCCGGGCTCCCCAAACCCAAGGTACCTGAATCCAGCAGCCTCATAAAAGGCTGGCCCTGGTGTGCCGAGCAGGGCGGGGGACTCGCAAATACAACAATTAGCTTACAAACATTTTTAATAACAAATAAAATCAGTTGTGTGTCTCTTGCTCCACCTGACCCCTTAAGGCAGAGGGGCTGGGCAGGGGCCTTTCCACTCTTGGGCCCAAGTTCTGCCATACAGGGGGACATGAAAAAACAAGTCCCTGGTCTGAGCCCAGTTCCTGGAGGTGATACCCTGGGCCAAGGAGCGAAGGGGGAGAGGGAAAGAGCTGCCCTCCACCCCAGCAGAGGGGCCCCTGCCTTAGGTCTGCTGCCAACCCTGCCCCAACCACTGATGCACAAAGGACACGCAGCCCCCAGCCAGCCAGCCTCAGGGCTGCTTTTTATGCAGTGGAGTAGCTGAGGCAGCAGCATTTCATGTGAGAAGAGGCCCTGCCCTGCCCCCAGCGACACAGGGGAGTCCAACCTGAGGATGGCAATGGGTGCCAGGGCAGAATGGCACATAGAAGGCCAGGCCAAAGAAGAGATGTCAGGGTGCAAGATCTCCCAGGATGGTCAGACCGCTCAGTCCAAACAGCCCAACACAGCTGCCTGCTCTGCAATGGGGTGGGAGTGCAGGGACAGAGCAAGGGGCTATTTGCATTGAGCTCCCCCGCACAGGGGCTGGGGGGATGGTTGGGCACCGTAGTGCCAGGCCAGACATCATGGCTTGCTCTGAGCCTCATCCATGGCTGCTCACGCCATGCCCTCCCCCCGGTGGCTGAGCATATGGAGCTGCAGCTTGTGGAGATCGCTGAAGGTGCTGTGGCACTGGTGGCAGGAGGGATAGTGCCTGCGCAGCCGCATGTGCTGCTTCAGCGACCTCTGGTACACAAAGCGCTTGGCACAGACCACACAGATGTAGGGGCCCAGGGGGGGCCGGCCTCGCCTTTGCTTCTTGGGGGGCCGCCCTTGCTTCTTCGGGGACTGGCCTTGTGCTTGCTTCTTGGGGGGCCGCCCTCCCCTCTTCCCCTGTGGGACAGGCTCCAATTCCTCGTCCTCTTCGGCTCCGCTCTCCCCTGCCCAGTCCTCCCCAGAGCTTTCCCCGAGGTCGCTGCCCTCCCCTGCTCCCTCCTCAGTATATTTCCCTTGGGGCTGGGACTGCCGGAAGTTATAGGGTTTGTGCCACGCTCCCTGCTCAGCCCAGAGCTCCTCTGAGGGGGCTGGCAGCTGTGGAGGGGCTGAGGGGGGTGGTGGGGCTGGCAGCGGCAGCAGGGGCCGTGGGGGAGCTAGCAGTGGTGGGCCTGAGGGAGGTGAGGGTTGCAGGGCGGCTGATGGTGGTGGGGAGTGCAGGGGCTGTGGGGAGTGCAGGGGGGCTGATGGTGGCAGGGGGTGCAGGGGTTGGGATGGGGCTGGCACTGGTGGAGTGTGTGGCCCGTTGCCCTTCTCTGCTGACATCCTGCTGGTGAGATCACCGAGCTGCCCTCCTGCTGGCTGCTGAGCTTTGGCTGCAGAGAGAAGAGGAGACAGGTCAGGGAGGTGTGTGTGTGTGCAGGGGGAAGGAGATGACCCTTCATGGTCCAAATAAGAGCCCCTCTGAATAGGCAGTGAGGGCCCAGCTCCCAAGGAGGGAGCATGCTCTGCCAGGGGAGAGAAGTTAGACGAGGATTCAGCCCCCGAACTCAATGGAAAGGGGTTCCCAATGGGGGTGAAGGCCAAATTCTGATGTCCCATCAATCTGTGCACCCCCATGACTCCAGCAGGGAGTTCTGGGAGTGACCCCCAACTTTTCCTCCTTAAAAGGCCCCCTTCACTGCCCTCCCTTCAACTCTAGGCAAGGAGACCCATGGTAGAGCCTCCCTTGCTCAGAAAGGCATGTGTGCTTGGGGCAATCCTCCGTATTTCCAGCGCTTTCCCTGGGCCCAGGACCCCAGGTGACATGAACCCAGCCCCCCCAGGCAGGGAGGCAATCGGCTCATTTTGTGGTTGGCACATCCCCCCTTTCCATGCTCGGCACAGGGCACGGCCCAGTCCTAGCCAGGAAGGCAGGGTGGCCATCTTGTCCCTGGCAGCCATCTTGTCGGCACAAGCCACACTGAGGTTTTGTAACGAATGGGGCCGCATGGGAATTGCTCTGGGGCCCAGCTACTGCAGGGAGGCCGACAGCAGAGGCTGAGAAGCAGGAGCCAACCTGCCCAATAGCTAAGCATTGTGCCCTGGTGTCAGTATACGGTACCTGGGGCTGGGCGCAGCTCTGGCATCCTCCTGGGTACTGGTCCTTGCAGAGTACACGCGTTGGTACTCCCGGCTCCCGTGCCCGTGTCCCTTGGGGGCACAACCATCTGGGGTGGGATCTGAAGGATGATCTTGGTGCCCGGGGGCAAGGTTGCTGGGTTCAGTAGGATCAGGCCGTTACTTATCACTCCCGTGACTGGGTCTGAGGGAGGGATGGTCAAAGGGACTGAGACAGAGGCCAGTGAGGCCGCGGTCATCGATGTGGTTGAGCTGTGGGGCCTCACTGCTGCTCGGGCTGGGGCCCCAGGCACTAGTGGGGCCGGAGCTGCGGGCCCGGCTGGGGTGGAGCCTGGGGGCCCGGCTGGTAGTGGGACTGGGGCGGAGCCTGGGGGCCCAGCTGGGGCAGAGCCTGAGGGCCCGTCTGCTAATGGGGCTGGGGGCCTGGCCGGGGTGGAGCCTGCTGCCGGCACAGAGTCAGGGACTCTAACCACGAGTGACGCTGTCCCTGGAGTCCTGGCATTGTTGTGTCCCGGCCGGGAGGCACGGGCCTGGGCCTGGGCCCGGCAGAAGTGCCCTCCCATGTACTGCACCCCACAGCGCGTGCAGGTCTGCGCCCCCTTGTGCAGGCTCTTGTGGAAGAGCAGCTTGAACTCGAGGGTGAAGACGGCGCCGCATTCGTCGCACACAAAGGCCTTGTGGCGGCGCTGGTGCAGGCGCAGCAGCATGGGGCTGGCGAAGCTCTTGTCGCAGTCCTCGCAGCGCAGCAAGGGCTTGGGGGCCGAGGCCTGGAGCTGCCCCACGTGGTTGCGGATGTGCGCCAGCAGCTCTGCCTGCGACACAAAGCTGCGCTTGCAGTCCATGCAGGGGAAGGGCCGGATGCCCTCGTGGCGCCGCAGGTGCTCCTGCAGATCGGGGGCCGAGGCGAAGACCTTGGGGCACTTGGAGCAGCTGAAGGGGCGTTCCCGGCCCCCGCTGTGCACGCGCTGGTGCTTGGTAAGGTTGGAGGAGTCGGTGAAGGACTTGCCACAGGCGTGGCACGAGTACAGGGCCTCCCGCGTGTGGATCCGCAGGTGCTTCCGCATGTTGCTGCTGTTGGCGAACTTCTGGCCGCAGGTGGGGCACGGGTAGACACGTGGAGCTGTCCCTCCCTGGGGACCCCGCCTCCTCTGCCGCTGGGGAGAGGGCTCAGCTTCTTCCTCCTCCTCCTCCTCCTCTGCTGAGCTCTCCTCCGTGGAGCCACCAGGGGAGTCTCCCTCCTCCTCCTCTGCTGAACGCTCCTCCGCAGGGCCCCTGGGTCTCAGGGAATAGCCCCCCTGGCTGTCCGGGGCAGCCTCCGAGGACTGGGCAGGGGAGGAGCGTGAGGAAGGTGGCACTGCTGGGCTGCCGGCCTGGCCCTCTTCATCATCTGCAGAGAGAGGCACATGGTGAAATGCCCATCCTGGTGGGGCTGCATTTGGCGGAGCAGCTTAGCTGGCGCCTCAGCCTCCCCCACCCCTTACGCTCTTGGCCCAGTTCAGCCATTCACCCAATTGCTCTTCAGTCCCACACCACTAGCCCACGGCTGCCCTCCGCACCCTGCTCTCAGTGCCTCGGAGAGGGGAGATCAGAATGCAGCCAAGCCCAGAGCTGGTCACTGGTGGATGAGTTAAACTAGGGTTACCATACGTCCTCTTTTTCCTGGACATGTCCGGCTTTTCGGCACTCAAACCCCCGTCCGGGGGGAA
>NW_020698337.1:0-8373 GCF_002925995.2 Terrapene triunguis | reverse complement strand
GGACGGGGCAGGTAAACAAACCAGCCCAGCCCGCCAGGGGCTTTCCCTACACAAGCGGCGACCCCAGTTTGAGAAACACTGGTCTAGATATCTACAGTTTAGGTTGCTGTTTGTGCTGTATTTCAAATTAGACCTGATTTTCTTGTAATAAGTCACATTGGACAAGTCACATCCATTGCTTCTAGCTCTCTTATCGCTGCAGAATGTAATATTGTTACCCTTTTTGACTCATGTGGTTAGCCACATTGAAGGTGGTGTGGATTGTTCCAGTTAGAAGGAGAAATTGATGACTAAGTCAGGTATTTTCTTTGATGCATTTTTTTAAAGCAGGAATGCACAAAGGCCTGTTGTCAGGCCCCAGGGGCCTCGAACCCAGGTCTGTGGGAGTCCTGTGAGTCATCATACTCCAATCCAGCACCTGGTACCTGGGATAGGATCTAGGTAGCCCAATTGGGGCACTGGCCCTGCCCCTACGTCCCAATTAGGAGAGCTCCAATGCTCCTGATTTGGGGCCTTAGCTCCTATTCAAGCCAGGGGAGGAAACAGGAAGTTGTTTGTAGAGCTAGGCTTCAACTTGCTACAGACTGCTGGTCTGGTGTTTACCTGTTCCTGCCTTCCTGGTATCCTTACTCTCAGCCTGACTCTTGGTAACTGCCTCCTGGTTCCTGCCCTCTGGTTCTGTCACCCAAAACTGGCCTGCTGGTATCCTGATTTGGACTGACTCTTGATTCCTGCTCTTGTATGTCTCTCAATTCTGATCTGGTGTTCCAACCCAGCCTGATTCCTGACAATTGGCTCCTGTACCCGCATCTGATGCTAACCCCTAAGCCAGGCTGCCCAGACCCTGCCCCGACACCTATTTCCCCAAACACAGGAGGAGCTACACAGGAGATAAGTTCTTTGCTTATAGCCCCAAGCCTCTTTAGCCAGCACCACACCCAGAAGCCCCCTCGCTAAGCTGCTCTCAGGGTCACACACACTGTGCTTGTCCAGGCTGTGTCTGTCTCAGGGTACATCTACACCGCAAAACAAAAATATAAAAAATGTGCAGCACTGAGTCTCCGAGCATAGGTCAACTGGCTTAAGCTCACAGGGCTCACATTACATGCCTAAAAACAGCCGTGTAGATGTTCCAGCTCAAGCTGGAGCCGGGGCTCTAAGGCACTCCCCATTCGGGTTTCAGAGCCCAGGCTCCAGCCCAAGTGGGAACATCTACACAGCTATTTTTAGCCCCAAGCATGAGCTCGAATCAGTTGACCTGGGCTCTGAGACTCGCTGCCACAGGAGGTAATTTGCAGTGTAGACATACCCTCTGTCTCACCCTGTGTGTGGTCTCCTGATTTTCTCTCTCACACACACACTTCTGAGCAGACTTGAATTTGCCTTTGTTTTGGGCAGAGACATGCACCTGTGCTTTGGGTTTGGAGACTGCTGTTATTTCAATCACTTTGCCTTTCCTTCAGGATGAATTTCGTGGTTGCACCCAATCCATAACAACGTTTAACCCAGCTCAACATTATACTCAAATGTAGAGGATCCAAGTTTAGTCTGGGGAGTTAAAAAGTTTAACTAATATCTACGTGGGAAACAATTTATTCCGGTTACAGATCATCAACCTCTAGTTTCAATGTTTAACCCAAAGAAAGGCAAACCAGTAACGGCAGCCGTACAATCACAGAGATGGATTCTATTCTTCAGCATTCACTGTGATGATATTGAGTTCAAAGGTACTGAACAACATGTGAATGTCTATCACTTGTCAAGCTTGCCTTTGGAAGCAGCCGGTAAGGATACTGAAATTGAACCAGACAGAGTAGACATGTTCTATAAGGCTCTAATCGAATCCTTGCCAGTAACAACTACCACAGTCCAACACAAAACTAAGCAATGTTCCAGTGACAGCTGAAGTGCACAGTATGATGAATGGATGGAATTATGCACAAAAACAACCATTTCCAACATTCTTTGCTCTAAAAACAACAGTTTTGTGTATATCAAGATTGCCTGTGAGTGACACCAGAGCAGTTATTCCCACAAAACTTCTTAGGTCATGAGTACTTCAAGAATTACAATAAGGCCTTCTGGGAATTGTAAAAATGAAAATAACATATGCTAAACATGCTCCTTCATTCCTTGAGAGAGACCAGGATTCTGTGGCAACAAGTTTATACATAGATTACAATGGACCATACATGGAACATGCTTTTGATTGCAGTAGATGCCCATTCTAAATGGCCCAAAGTATTTGGTATGAATTCAACTAATTTAGTGCAGATGATAGAAGTATTAAGATTTTTTTTTTTTTGGATGGCTGGAGTTTAATGACAATGAAACTCAATTCACATCCAAAAAGAGTTTCAGTTGTTTGTCAAAAAAAAAGAAAAAGAAAAAAAGGGTATCATACATGTTGCATCAGCTCCCTACCATCACAAAAAAGTGATTGGCTGAAAGATTTATCCAGACAGCCAAGTGAGCAATTAATGCTACAATCCCAGATAAATGCAGCTTACAATACAAGATTGCAAATTTTTTACCAACCAACAGAAACACCATCCATGTTACTACAAATCAGACAGCAGCGATGTTTTATGGGATAGAATTTAAGATCTCACCTGAACTTGTTAAAGTTCAATCTACAGAGAGACATTCAAAAGAAAGAGTGTGATGAAATGGTCACAGTCACACTCAACTGTGCAGTTTGCAAAGGAGAAAAATGTTTATTAAGAGATAATTCAAGAAATCTGGATTTATCACATCAGAATGGTCCACTCTGTCTTATCAGATAGAAATGGCACCAAATGTATCCTGGAGAAGACACATAAACTAGTTTTTAAAAACACAATTTCAGCAGGATGTTCTACACCAATAACAACAGCCTACAACATCGCCATAGATGATACCGGTGAACCTATCCCTGTTTCTGCTACTTGTGATTCTAACATTATAGAGCAGGAAGATGTTACTGATTCAACTACATCAGAAAATGCAGCCACTGCCCAAATATTGTTGTGATGTCTACAAGGCATTATCCAGAAGGAAGTCAGAAACCATCTCTGGGACTCATTTTGTAGCAGGTCGTATATTTAGTGACAGCAGTTTTGTTAGTAATGTGTTTGTAACTTCTTTATGTCCTTTTTCATAAAGAGGGAGGAAGAGCACGCTTTCCATAGTGTTAGAGCCCTCTAGTGGCACTCACTATGTTCTATGTTTTAGAAACCAGCAGAGCAGCAGGATATATATAGCTGGGCCTTGTGTGTCTGTGCATAGTTGGTAAACATGGTTATTTGGAACTTAGCTGTGCAAGTGTGGTCTTCAAATTATTGTTGCGTAATGAGCAAAAGACAACACAAAGTGAACATAAAAAACGTTTATGTTCCCTAATATTGTCAGCAAGAAAAAATTTCCTGTAACTCCCTTATTGCTCAAACACTAAGGATGAACACAAGTCTTTTCACAAATAAAATATCTGATAATCAACTTTAGAATCAGTAAGATAATACTGAATTGTATCCATGGATTCCACATTATGATGTGCATACAATTCATTATGAATACTTTCTTTTCTCTACAAGTAGCAGCAAATAATTGAAACTGATTTGTTTTGGGGGGGGGGGGGGGCGGGGTTTTTAATAGAAATGATGGAAGGGTCTCATGCTTTAATAAAGGCCTGAGAATTTTAACAAACAAAAATGCCCTTGAAGCCATGGCATGTGACAGTGCACCAATTGAATTTCAAACAATTTTATAAACATTTAATTAATTCTAATATTTACAGAATCCAGTGTTTTTAGTAAAATATTCAGTGTTTCATTATTGAGCCATCTGGCTCTGCATATGACTCATGGCTGGATCAAAGCATATGCCCTTGCCAAGGAGCCTAGTTACTGGAGTTACCTGAGAAGGTCATAGTCTCCGCTTTCATTTTTAAAAAGAGCCTGTTTCTGGGTCCTGATGGCTGCAAAGACAAACTCAAGAACGTGATCCAAGTTTAATCAATGCAAGAACATCTGTCAGACTCTGCAGAAAGCCTGAGCCAATAGCTCTGTTCATTTACCTCTGATGCCTGCTGCTCTGCTCTGGTGGTGCCCGCACTAACACTACCCCAGCAGAGAGCTCTGTGCATATGGGCCGGAAAACTTTGCTGCTACCATCCAATCATGGCTCTGCTAGTGTGGTATCAGCAGGGAACCACCCCATACACACAGTCCTTTGCTCATGGGGGCAGGACAGACCCCAGTTTTCCTAAAGAGAAGCAGCAACAGTCCGGAGGTTGGCGAGGAAGGACTGGATCATCTGCCTAACCGCCTACCCAAAAAGATGGCAGTCTAGCAGACAGTTCTTGTATGAGTGTCCTCTGCAACCCTAAAGAGGGAAGGGGTTTCAGTATTGTGATGGGCAGCGGAGAGACCCATGAAGGTGTGCCTAGGGCCCTGAATTGCTTTCATCCAGCCCCAACAATGATCCTGCATAATAGTTTTAAAAAAGACACTACATGTGCTTAGGGAGCAATTATTAATATTACAGCTACTGCTGCCCCCCCGCCCCCGCCAAGTCCCACACAGACCTGCACTCTGCTGTAAGGTCCAGAAGTCACAACCTGTTCTGCACATGGCCCTGCATACAGTTCCCGGGGGTCCCTCTCTGCATCCAGCTTCTCTGCAGCTCCTGGCGCACCATGCAGCTGCTGCTTCCCAATACAGCCCAACAACCACTTCCTGCCACGAGACCTTTCCCCCTACGCGGCCATAGGAAAAGGATGTGCGGTGGGGAGGGGGCTCATGCGCGTCGTCATGTGCTGCTTAGCAGATTCATCACCCAGTCTTACCCCCTAACCCTAGCCTGAGGCCCTCTAGTTTACATGTGACGCAGCACAGGAGAGCGAAGGGAAAGGTAGCTCTATGCCACCTTTCCACTGCATTCTGCACCTGTTATAGCTGAATCTTGTGACGAAGGGTTTTTAAGGAGAACTTCATTTATACTGGAATCCAAAGCTTTTTCTTTAAAAGCTCCTTGCAGACAAATACCTCCTCTGTGCACATCTACAAGCCAGCCGCAGCAGTATGCTCGCTACACTCTGGCGCTCACTCACTATGCTCCCACCCTATAAATGGCAGCTCCCATTTCTCTGATATAATTTGTATCACGATTAATAAAACGAACAAATATTCAAGATTACTAAATTAAACAATATGAACCTATAACATCTATTCCAGGGATGACCCCCCACACACACTCCATCCTCCCAGCCCCGCTGAGCAAAAAATGATCAAATGGACCGTATAACGTGTCCAAAAGGTCAAACTACTCAGGATTTCTTGCACCAGAAGCGGAAAATAAAATACAGAGTGTGGAGGACCCGCTATTGAAAACACTTTCACCTCCTCCCCTCTACGTTCAAATATAAGAGATATCACCAGGGGCATTTCAGCGGATTTCTACTGCAGGGATGGTTTCTGATGTGGACAGGCCCTGACCCATATATAGCTGTATAAATTAAACCAACATCTTGAACTGCAGCTGGAAGCAAATAAGCCAAAGCAGCTTAAGGAGTGTAACTGCGGCCAGAGGAGTCAAGAGACAGGGGAGTTACCTTTTGTCACCCTGACTATGTCATCTGACTGGGGCCAGGAAATAAGGAACAGTATATCATGAGCTCCCGACGCAACACTTAGGGCACGTCTTCACTACCCGCCGATCCGGCGGGTAGCAATCGGTCTATCGGGGATTGAC
The DNA here is from genome assembly GCF_002925995.2 of Terrapene triunguis. NCBI lineage: Eukaryota > Metazoa > Chordata > Testudines > Emydidae > Terrapene > Terrapene triunguis. Next base: position 2,643 of record NW_020698337.1, on the reverse strand, counting down.
TTACCGCGTCTAGTGAAGATGCGATAAAAATCGATCCCTGATGGCTCTACCGTCGACTCCAGAAATCCACCGCGGCAAGAGCCAGGTAAGTCGACCTAAAATACGCCACTTCAGCTACGCTATTCACGTAGCTGAAGTTGCGTATCTTAGGTCGACCCCCCGCTGTAGTGTAGACCTAGCCACAGACTGTACAAGCAGCACAGATGATGTATGATTTAAAAGGCTTATACTGCTAAGCAGATATGTTACTGCATTGGCTCGAGCTCATGAGTAGCGTCAAATAGATTAAGTAGCCCGAAGCAAAATGCTTTGCAGTAGTCCCATCTATAGGTGATAAAAACAATCAATCTGTTCTGCCATTAAGGCATAGGCCAGAATCAGGAGCAGTGCAGAGCCACATACATTCTCCGAGAGTGGGAATTCCAAGCACAATGCTGTATACCAGTAGATGCACTAGTTCTGGTATTACTCGTCAGCAGACCTGCTAAAACTTTATCTGGAGGGGAACTGCGGAAAGGCCTTAGGAAATACAATGATTTTTGAATTCCCTTACTATTGTCTACATTATCATCTATAATATATTATCTAACAACCCCAGAACCTACCAGTTACAATGGGCATTTTTGCACATCTCCTACATTATGGGACAAAATAATCCCTATTGTGACTCCAAGGTATTGATTGATTTATATTTCTTATAAGTGGTGCACATTGATATACAATTTTTTCAAAGCTATCAGTTGATGGTGGTCTCAGCATGAAAGCCTAACTGAAGCTTTATTTTATTGTTTTTCTTTAGTATAAATGTGGTGTATTGAGATTTACATTTTAGTCATTGCAACTATGCTGCAATAATGCATATAGTTTGAAACTCAGTGAATCATTGCATTTTGATTTTACTTGTTCATTTATTTAAAAATTATATGGTATTCCAATCACTATATATTAAAGTAGTTGCATTATAAAGTGATAGTGTGAAGCTGCAAAGTGCCTGCAAATATAGCTCTGCTAGGCCTGTAGCATTGCACCACGTGGACCATATCTGCACAAGCAAAAAAAAATGAGCTTTCAAATGAGCTAAACTGAATCAATTGAAACCCCCCCTAACAGCCATGTGGACACAGGTTAACACTTTTAAGAACACTGAGCTGACAGTGTTTTAGCCTAGGGAGCAGCTACAACATGATCAGCTCAAGTATTTTTCATCAGTGAGTCACATGTCTATTGCTCTCAAAAAGGATTAAAAAAAAACAGCTAAATATTTTTGGCTGGTAATTTTAAGAAAAATGTCTGAAAAGAAGTCCACTGTTTTCTCTAATGTAAAAAGCCATAATGATATTACATGATTTGGGGGTTCCGGACATGCATCCAAGCTGATAACAGGTCATGAGCAGGTTTCTTTCCAACCTGCTCTAGAGCAAGTTCCACACACCATATAAAGTCAAAAACTCAACCTCTTCCTGAGGCTTGGAAAAGTTGGAATGGTTAACAATGATATCAGACTTGGCTGCTCTTATGTTGTCTCCCTCAGAACTGCCCTTGATCCTGTGTCTCTCCAGGGAATCACTCCCACCTCCCTTCTATTCAGGTGGGGGTAACAAGCCATCTCCTTGAGAACAAGCAGAACCCACTACACCCTTTCTCATCAGGAACAAGATGATGTTTTAAGCACATGTGCCTAACCTTTGACATATGAATAATCAAATACCAGCTCGGGATCGTTTGAAAATGCTGAGATATTAAACCCCTAAGTCAGGGTATATAATGAAAGATGTAGCTAAGATCTCAGTCTCATATACTGAATAGTAAGAAAACTCCACTCTACTTCTTCGCCTGGACACGCTGCATAATTGAGAAAAACTGATTTGATATAAGGTCTGGCAGAATTTAGAAGTAAAGCGAGGCATCTGAGATTATATTCTTTAGAATAAAATTGTTCATACTATACATCCCAGTCAAATGTCACATTTGTTCATATACCTTTGGCTTTTAACTGAGCTTCCCTTGATATTTAGCTTCACATTATAGGCTAAAAGACACAGGGGTTACATGCAAACTGACAAAAGCCCTGTCCAACTCCTACTCAAGTCAATGGAGTCTTTCCAGTGACTCAGAGTTGGATAAGGCTGTGTTTAAACTAACACACAATAGTCGAGTGCTATTAAAGTAGCAGTTTCTTCATACAGAGCCTTTTGTAAAAAGTCTCTCTCTCTCTCTCTCTCATTTTGGCATTTTCTATCAGTGTAACAGTTGCAGTTATTAAACTAAGTGCAATTATATAAGAATGCAGTCCATTATGACAAAAAAAATCCATGTGGCTGTATCTGCTTAATCTACTATTTAACTGATACAATAGCTGATTCCACACTGTAGAAAGAAAGCCCATCAAGTTGGCCAGGTGTCTAAAAAAAATTTTAAATGTGCATTGCATAAATTAATCTCTACAGATAATTACCATGTAAACCAGAATATAATAATTTGCTGAAATGCATCAAATGCTAAGCAAGCCTCAGAAACAATCTTCAATCAGTGAATAATTTTATGAGGAACTTTTGTAGACTGCTAAACCTAGGAGTAGGGTTTTAAGACATCGGGATTGAAGATGTGAAATTTTGGTTCAGTGGAAGAGGAGAACTCAGATGT
>NW_020698336.1:7193-7527 GCF_002925995.2 Terrapene triunguis | reverse complement strand
ATGTGCAAAAGTATATTTATCCAGCCATCTGTTTAGTGGTTCCACATCTGAAGAGGCTGCTGTGAAACAGTTATTCTACCTAAAGGCTAAAATAACTGTCACCTCAACTGGCCTTCATTTAAATCCATTTCAGGATGGATGGATTGGATTTGTAATAGTGCACTGTGCTAAAATAACCCCTTCATCAGGGGACTCAATTAGTTCTGATGCATAAAAGATTGGATACTATTTGGAGTGTGGAGGCCTGACCAGTGCCCACTGAAGTCAACAGAAAGTCGTCTTGGACAAATTGGTGGATTTTTTGTTACCTTTTTCAGCCCCAGAGAGTACATCT
>NW_020698336.1:0-7183 GCF_002925995.2 Terrapene triunguis | reverse complement strand
GGGGTCAGGCTGGGGGAGAGAGGTGTGGGAAAAGAGATACAAGAGAAGAAAGGAGACAGTGGAGCTTAGGAAAGGTGGACAGACAAAAGCAAGAGAGAGATGGTGAGTTTCACTTCAAAACCGTATTTCATAGACTGCCACAAACTTTACAATTACAGTTAAATACACATTAGCATTGGATTCTGCAGACATTACCAATAGTTAGACTGAAAGGCCACAAAGATATTGTCCTGCCTCTAGGCCAGTGCATCCCTCTATCTGGATGCCGATAAATCATCACTGCCAGGAATAAATTTGATCCCTCTATTTCTGAAGAAAAAATGTTTTGCATTTGCAAGCAGCAGTTTTCTCCAAGTGGCAGGTGTGTTCCAATCATTTCCCAGGGAGAGCATCTTCAGACAAGCCATAAGGGTTTCTCCCCACTCTTCACATTGCTCTGTATTTTGTGGACTGCTCAGAAGATGTTTCTGGCACTGGGCACCTGCTCATACTGCCACTGAGGCCCAGATGAGTTTCCCGATTCTGCTCCACTGATGTTCTTCAACCCTCCATAAGAGGGACCAGCTTTAGGTGCGAGAGGATAGTTCTGTCTTTGTTTATTTATCTCTGTTCTCAATGCTAATAAGGGGGTGATGATGTTATTTGTGCTGTGGCCACTTCTCTATTAGGAATAGACTAAGCGCAGCAACTCTTTTCACATAGGCTTGCAAACAGCCATCAAATGATAGTCACTGAACAGCTAAAATAGAAGTGATTGTGTCAAAGACACCCCATCCGCTAGAGCATGTGCAACCTCTGCACTGATTTGATATCATCAGCTGTTGCCCTGAATTGATCAATTAATAGAAACATGAAACTCAGGTTTTGGCAGGTAAACTTTACTTCACCTCTAAGAGGGAGCATTGTCTAGTGGTTAAAGCACCTGACTTTGAATTAGGAAATGTTGGTTCTAGTCTTGGCACTGCCATTCACTTGCTGTGTGACTGTCCAGGTCGCTTAGCATCTGTGTCTCAGATGACCATGCTTTTAAAGGGGGGAAAACCGGCACATGTTCATGGTGACACCTTTTAGGGCTGCAAAGAGTCAGACAAAAGGATACTTTTATTTTTAAGTGTGCTGGTGTCACCACTGCTAGCTTCTGACCCAGGGAGACCTGCATATTTTGGAGTGGAGGATTTTTTCCAATACTTTAGTGTTCTGCATTCATTGTGAAACATTGAGCAAGAGTCAACAGTCACTTTGAGCAAAGGAACAGCTTTGATAGCGTTTACTTTCATTCAAGTTCTCTTCATTCCAGACATTGTTCATTACACTGAAAGCTCATTCCACTGGGCTATTTGTTCTCAGTAAACAGTGCAGATTCTACTCAGCATAGCAATACATCTTGAACAAGCATTGTGTAGCTATAAAAAAACAAATATTTTGGCTGATGAAATGAAAAAAACAGGATATTTCAATTATCCTGAAGCTCTTGGGACATCATAAGAAAAACCAAGACTATCCTGCTTGAAATAGGTTGTACGGTCACTTTATAGTTACCTCCCATGTAAACTGGGGATATTTACCTCCACCTTACAGAGCTGCTGTAAGGCTACGCTCATTAATATCTGAATTGCTTTGAGAGCCTCAGATGGAAGGCTCTCGGAAGTATTGTTTTCAAGTGGTGATTTTGACAGTAACATGCTAATCTGAAATGATCCTCTAGAACTAGTGCTGCTAATTCTCCCTCCACCTTCCAAAACTCACTGTGGTACAGTGAGACAAGATGTTCCTTCCTGTTTCCCATATTTCCAGAACTGTGCTCCACTGCAGGAACAAATGACCTAAAATGCTTCTGAAATTGTATTTTCTATGTGATTTCCCAGCCCAGCGGGGTGGAAAGCATAGACTAGGTGGAAACAAAACTGGTCACTTATCTGAAACAGAAGCTAATCACTTATTTACTGCAAGTGAGTACCGACTAAAAACTGAGATCTCTAAAATGTGTTGCTGGATCGTTGGCTGTTGGCTGTTTTTTCAGTATGGCCCCAGTTCTAGTGGGATGACCCTTGTATTTCAGTCAGACTGGAACCGCTACAGAACTGAAATCCATGTGCTGTTTACATGGTGCAAGGAAAATCTTTGACCAAGATATGTGTGTATTTCTGTTCTTGCAACAAAGCTGATTCTTATAAAGCACACACACTAAATCCTCTCTCCTAATCATGCCCTTTGAAAAGCCTGCATTTTCTCTTTGCTTACAGGCAGCTGTGGTCATGGTGGGATTGTGAATATCAGCCAGCCCTATGTTGTACAGCTGAACTGGAGAGGATTTTCCTTCAAATATGGTTCCTGGGGTAGGGATTCCTCTCTTCGGACCCCGCAGAAGGACCTATACTGGGTGGCACCTTTGAACACAGATGGGAGACTCTTAGAATATTACAGACTTCATAATTCCTATGATGATTTGCTGCTATTAAAAAATGCTCGAGAGTTAAAAATTCAATATGGGGAAGGCAGTGGCACCGCAGTTTACAATAACTTCATGTATTACAATGTATATAATTCAAGAGATATGAGCAAGCTCGATTTAAACACAAACACATTGGCTGTGAGGAAAACTCTGCCGAATGCTGCTTATGGTAACCGTTTCTCTTATGCTGGTGTTGGGTGGCAAGATATGGACTTTGCTGTGGATGAAAGTGGATTGTGGGTAATTTATTCAACCGAGGACAACACAGGTAACATTATGATTAGCAAACTCAATGAGACCACACTTGATGTGCTCCATACTTGGAATACAAGGCAGTACAAGCCATCCATTTCCAACGCTTTCATCATCTGTGGTGTTCTATACGCCACAAGACCTGTCAACACTAGGAAAGAGGAAATATTTTACACATACGACACAAACACTGAACAGGAAGGTAAAATTAGCATAATTATGGATAAAATGTTAGAAACAATTCAAAGTATCAACTATAACCCCTCAGACCGAGTCCTGTATGTTTACAATGATGGCTACCTTGTTAAATACAATCTTATTTTTCAACCTGTGTTACACTGATATGAATATACATAACAACTAGAGATCACAGAAAGTCTGATTTTTATATCCCTTTGGACAATGTTAATGTTAAGTTAGGGCCTAATCCTACCAAAAGTAGCTCCTGGTCATAAGGTTTATTACCATGAGCTGTCCCATTGAAGGATAATAAGCTCTATGCCTGGTACCAATTGGGTGCAAGATTAGGTTCATAGCTTTTTAACTGGTTGTCAAGGCTGCTTCCCCACTCTGAACTTTAGGGTACAAATGTGGGGGCCTGCATGAAAACTTCTAAGCTTAACTACCAGCTTAGATCTGGTCCGCTGCCACCATCCCAAAGCTAATTCCCTTCCCTGGGTAGCCTTGAGAGACCTTCACGAATTCCCTGGTGAATACAGATCCAAACCCCTTGGATCTTAAAACAAGGAGAAATTAACCATCCCCCCTCCTTCCTCCCATCAACTCCTGGTGGATCAAGATCCAACCCCCTTGGATCTAAAAACAAGGAAAAAATCAATCAGGTTCTTAAAAAGAAGGCTTTTAATTAAAGAAAAAGGTAAAAATCATCTCTGTAAAATCAGGATGGAAAATAACTTTACAGGGTAATCAAACTTAAAGAGCTCAGAGGACCCCCCTCTAGCCTCAGGTTCAAAGTACAGCAAACAGAGATAAACACTCTAGTAAAAGGTACATTTACAAGTTGAGAAAACAAAGTAAAACTAACACGCCTTGCCTGGCTGTTTACTTACAAGTTTGAAATAGGAGAGACTTGTTTAGAAAGATGTGGAGAACCTGGATTGATGTCTGGTCCCTCTCAGTCCCAAGAGCGAACAATCCCCAAAACAAAGAGCACAAGCAAAAGCCTTCCCCCACCAAGATTTGAAAGTATCTTGTCCCCTTATTGGTCCTTTGGGTCATGTGTCAGCCAGGTTACCCGAGCTTCTTAACCCTTTGCAGGTAAAAGGATTTTGGAGTCTCTGGCCAGGAGGGATTTTATAGTACTGTACACAGGAGAGCTGTTACCCTTCCCTTTATAGTTATGACACTGATGTTTAGCTACAATGGCAACAGGAATACTAGAAATGCCTCTGCTATAAAAATAGATTAAGTAGATGACTTAGTGATGCACAGAACATGCATCATGATAGGGAGATTGCTCACACACACATGTGCATTTGGAGGAATGTCTATTTGGATAACACATGGAAAGTGCACTGCTGTTTCGTCATCATTGCTCAAAGTATGCAAGGCCATAAATATCATATTAAATATTGGCCTCAAATAATTACTAAAAGATTAAAATTAGAGGAGAATTAGAATTTGATCTTTAAAGAGCAGACCATTGGTTAAGCTGAAGCTGTGGAAACGGTTGCCTTGTCTCCTTCTTGCAACCCATCAATGTATTTTAGATGGCAGGGCTCCAATGCACTACTTTCCTAAAGTTGCACTTCATGAAAAAACCTTATTAACCATTTTTGGACAGTTGCATTTTCTTATCCCTGTGTCCTGGGGGCCTGATCCAAAGCCCAATGAAAGCAGTCCCTTGGTATATGGCACATGCTACAACAGAACATAAGCTATGCCATCCTACATGCTCCACATAGTCCTGGAGCCCATTTAGTCTGCAATTTACTGTGAGCTCCATTAGCATCTTTCAAAAACACTCTGAAAACAAGGAGCCAAATTAATTACCAGTATAATTCCATTGGCATCAATTACCTTACTTCGGGGGTGAATCTGGCACATGATATATCCGTTACAGAATACTGAAGTTGGGACAAAATCAGTCATATGCTCTTTATTTTTAAAATGCCACTTATAAGATTTTTGTATCAATATCTGTACTGTAATCATGTCAGAAATAATGAGATGTACAGTTATGAAAATGCAGTAAATGTTTGCTGGTTTTCTTTTATGAATCCTATCTTTGTCTTATAATCTGGATCAGTAGATGTGAATTATTAATTTTTGTTTAATAAAGTGTTATAAAAATCCAAACCCTATAGTTGCTTGTCATTGCACAACAGCTGGGAAATTTTGGGATGCAGCAAGAAGCCAGCTTCACCAAACGATATTAGAAACAGAAATCATACTCCTTTGGGCTTAGAGTGTTTAAGAGCCCCTGGCACAACACAAAGGTGTGAATCAATATGTCAGTAACTAGAGGAGGGACTTTATTTCCACTCATTGAAATATGTTCACCAGTTAGATTAACATTCTCCACCAAGTTGAGATGTTACTTGAGAGGTCTGAGGCTGATGACACATTTTTAAGTCAGATGCTGCCACTTACCAGGTATCTGCATCTGTTTCCTGAAAGTGTTTGAAATGAATTTGAAAGCCAGCCATCACTGGCACAGTAATCTGATCCATGAGCATGGGCCTTTAAAGAATTCACAATAGTTCAACTGAGGGTTTGTTTAACTATAAAAAGCTAAAAGACAGCAGAGAATTTCTTGCTTCACATTTTTTGGGGTGGCATCCCATTAATTCCCAAGGGTTGACCTATTCACAGGCATAAAAGGCAGCTCTATATGGCATTACATTTTAAGGAGCAAAATCCACTGTGGGGCTAGATCCACAAAGAGGACTTAGGTTCAGTGTTGCAACACCTAACTTTAGGTACTTAGTGGAATCTTCAGCCCTGACTCAGGTACACAGGCTCCCTATAAATGTATGTGGAGAGTTGGACACCTAAGAATGGGATTCACAGAAGCTGAGTGGGATGTTGCTGAAGCTAGCCAGTCACAAATGCTGAGTAGAGGGTTGGGCTCAAGTCCACTTAATGCCACTTGGGATTCACAGCTGTGACCCCTCTCCTAGAATTAGGTGTTTAACCCAGGTCAGCCCTGTCTGAAGGGGGAAAAGAAAAGTCAACTTGGAGGTTGTGATGCCCTTTTATACACAGTATTTAAAGCATTCAGCCTGGTTGTGGGAGACCAGGGTTCAAATCCCCACTCTTCTTGTGTCAGAGCAGGCACTTGAACCCAGGTCTTTCACTGCCCAAGTGACTATGCTAAGCACTGGGCTACAGGAAGAGTGGGGGGAGGGGCTTTCATAATCTCACCTGTTGAAGCTGCTTCACTTTGGATGAAATACTTAAATAGTCAGTGGCCCAAAGAGCAGTCAGAATGACTCTCTAGCAGTGGGATTACAGTATCTAGTTTACAGACCCAAGTTCTAGTCCTGCACCAATGACTGTTTAAGCCTGGACCACTACTCAGTTCTAAGCTGTTACCGCATCTTATTATTGTCACTGTGAGAAATCTTGTGATTAGCAACAAACTTGCTAGTAGCAGGCAGGGCCAAACCAGTCGACTTTCTTTTGTAGGAGGTTCCTATTTACCAAACAGGCTGTGCAATGTCAGCTCACTCTGTATCTAATATCAGAAAGACTAAAGCAAAGGGCAAGTCTAGCCGATTTTGTGCATTTCCCACTTGCAATTTTTGAGTGTCACATCAGCTGGACAGCTCCATGCCTTTCTGTACTGTCCAAAGAGAGAGTGCCTCTTCACAGTCACGGAGGTGCCTAATTTGGGGTAGGTCCCAAATGGCCTCATACTGTAAATGAGTTTCTGATATGGTACTCTCCAATTTACAAAGAGGAGCACGGCGTCCCCAGTCCCTGCACAGGCTTGCAAAACTGAACGGCAATGCAATGGGAAGGCAAGCGCCTTCCATTGAAGCAAATGACAAAACTTCCTTTTTCTTCAGTGGGAGTGAGACTGCAATGAACCGACACCTGGACACAAATTCAGTTGTTTGGAGATCCATTCCTGACCTGATTCCTCTCCACAGTCTTGTATCTTGGCCTGTCTCTCTATCATCTCCTTGTGGATATTTTGCTATTTATTTCATTGTAACTTGGTTAAAATTGAGCTCCTTTCATTCCTCTTGAGATCTCCACTGCATTCTCAGTCACTATTGACAGTACTATCATCCTTCCTGTCACTCAGACTCATCATGAGTCATCTCTGACTCTTCACCCTCTCTAGAGCCATGTATCCAAGCTGGATCCAAGCCTTGCCACTTCTTCCTCCCTCACATTTCCATTATCAGGCCTATTCCCTCAGTCTACATGACTAAAATTCTCTCCGGTGCTTATCTGCATCCTCTCGGACCTTCCTGGCACCCACCTCACTCTCCTGTCTAGTCAAAA
>NW_020698335.1:3979-8859 GCF_002925995.2 Terrapene triunguis | reverse complement strand
CATCGCACTGCCTGGGACGTCCCCCACCCCACCCCTGAGAACTGCAGGGAGACCGCCCCACTACTCCTCCAGCGCTGCATCAAGTCCCCCCGACACAGAAACCCAAGAAACTCCCCCTCCCCCATCACTGCCTGGAACCGCCCCTCCCCCCAGTGCTACATCAAGAGCCCCCCTATCCACCGCGCTGCCCAGGACCCCCCATATGCAGCATTGCGCCAGGACCCCTCAGCATTACCCTGGGAAGCCGCCCCCAGTTCAGATACCGATGCCCAGAACCCCCCCTTCAAACCTCTCCTGCCCCGGGACCTCCCCTGCTCAAACCTGACCTGGGGGGGACGGGGGACGCTCAGGTCCTTGCCAGAGTGTGCCCCCCACCCCCGCCGCTCCCTGACATGTGCTCTCCCCCCTCACAGTGGCATTTAATTCTGGGTGGGGCTGTGCTCCTCCTGGCCACCGGCTCGGTGAAAGTCCCGCAGGAGCCCGGAAACCAGCCCTGAGCAGCCAAGTAAACCCCCCCCCCCCCCCCCCCCCCCCCCCCCCCCCCCCCCCCCCCTCCCCAGCCAGCAGGGAGCCTGCCCTGGGCCCAGCCCATCTTGCTAGTCTGTGCCTGGGGGTGTCTAGCCTTGCGGGTGGGTCACTGCCCTGGCTTCCCCATCACTCCCTAAAGGCCCTGGGAGGCTCACAGTGCCCTCCCCCCACCCTGGTGGCTGACCCCCCCCCACCCCTCCCTCCACCCCCTTCCTCTCACTAGGACGGTGACAATTGCTGGTGCTGGGGCTTTCTGATCACTTGGGGGGGAGCTTGGTACCTGCCCCTGTGGGTCCTGGGTGGGCTCTTGTGTGGCTACTCCCATGGGGTGGGGGTGCCTGCAGGGGGGGTCCCCTGGCCCCTTCTAACCCCCCCCTCTCTCCACAGTGGATGTACATAATTCCCGTGGTGCTGTTCCTCATGATGTCCGGCGCGCCCGACGGCGGGGGCCAGGGCGGAGGCAACGGGGGTGGAGCCGGCGGCGGGGGCAGGTGACAATTGCCCTTACGCTGCGGAGCATGGGGGAGGGGGCCCTGGAAGCTGCCTGAACCCACAAAAGGGAGGGGCTGAGCCAGTCGTGCCCTCAGCTCTGGGTGTAGGTGCGGGGCTGGGCCCCCATTGCGGTAAATAAAGGCTGACCTGGACCCGCTCCTGTCTCCTGTGGTGAGTGGGGGGCTGGGGGAGAGGGAAGCTGGGAATGGGGGGGTGAGACTGGGGAGGAAGGGGGGCTGGGCTGGGGGCACGAAGAGAGAGTGGGGTGGGGAAAGCCATGAGGGGAGGGGATGCTCCAAACCCTCCTGCTGTGGGGCTGGAGTGGGTGACCCCTGGACAGGGCTGTGTCTCCGCCCACCCAGTCCCATGCACCCAGGGGGCTGCCCCAGCACCCACCTGCTGACTGTGCCCCTCCCGGGGGGGCTCTCCCATGCCGAGCCGCTCCCCTGCGTGGAGAGGGGGAGGGGGGCTGTCCAGCCCTGACCTGATCTGGCACCACGGGAACCGGAACCACACAGAACCGGAACCCGGGGCCTGGACTCTAGAACCTGCTGCTCTAGAACCCCCAGCCCCTGGCGTGGGTGTGGGGGTGAGCCCGGACGCCAGGGTTCCTTCCATCCCCAGCTCGGGGGGGGTGTGTGGGTGGATGGGTTGGTTCCGTCCCCAGCACTGAGGGGAAGGGGGGGTTGGGGGGGGAGCCAGGACACCTGGGGGGGAGGGGGTGGACACCTGCGTTCTGTCACCAGCTTGGGGAGGGGAGGGGAGTGGGGTGGGGGGTGGGGGGTGAGCCCGGACACCTGGGTTCTATTGGGCTCAGACCACCGTCCCACCTTTTTAGTCTGGGACAAAGCGAGACCCCGCCCCTTTCTATTTTCCAGCTCCCCAAGTGGGTGCTGGTGCTGTCTGTCCCATTTCCTGCGCTCCCATTGGCTATTGGCGCTGTCCGTGTGGGCCCCCTAGCGGAGCCCCGCCTTCCTGCCGGACTCCTCGCCGCTTTGCTCCACTTCCGCGCTCTCATTGGCCGCTGGGGGAGTTTCGGCCCGCCCCCTCCGCAGGCCCGCCTTCCCATTGGCTGGCGGTGCGTCACAGCGCCTCGCCTCTTCGTAGGGGCGCGCTCCCATTGGCGGGCGGAGCCGTCGCCGGCCGCTGATTGGCTTAGCGGGGAGAGGCAGGGAGCGCGCTGATTGGCTGCCCCGGGGTGTCAGCGGGGACCCACGTTCCCGATCGATATGGGCGGCTGAGGCAGCCGGGCCGGGGCCGGAGCCTCCCGTCGCGGTGCCGCCCGAGCGCCGAGCAGGTGGGGGAGGGGCCGGCCTCGCGCCGGGGGGAGCTCGCGGGGGCGGGAGACACGGAGGGGGGCAGGATGGGGGGGAGGGAATCACCCACTGTGGGGGGCGGGGCTAGACTCAAGGGGGCGTGGCTAAGACAGTGAGGGTGGCATCAAGGGGCGGGGCTAAGACAGTGGGGGTGGCACCAAGGGGGCGGGGCTAAGACAGTGGGGCTGGAATCAAGGGGCGGGGCTGGTATCAAGGGGGCGGGGCTAAGACAGTGGGGGTGGCATCAAGGGGGTGGGGCTAAGACGGTAGGGCTGGTATCAAGGGGGCGGGGCTAAATCAGTTGGGGTGGTATCAAGAGGTGGGGCTAAACTGGTGTTGGGGGGGCTGGTAAGGGGAGGGGAGGGGCCAAACCAGTGGGGCACAGAGCTGGCATTGAGTGGGAGGGGCTAAGCTAGTGGGGGGAGGGGCTGGTATGGGGAGGGAATAACTCAGTATGGGGGGAAGAGCAGTTACTGTGGGGGCAAAGGTGGGGGGTGGGCAGTCTCTTGGGGGAGGGCAGTGTGGGGGGGCTGTCGGCCTCTGCCCCGTCCTCACACTGCCAGTCTCTGCCCCCCACGCTGCCCCCTCCCACAGGCCCACAATGCAGGTGTCGGAGGATGCGTGCGCCCAGTTGGAGGATGAGCTGCTCTGTGAGTGTGACCCCCACCCCCTTAAACCCCCCATGTCCATCCTGCCCCCCTCCCCCAGCCTGGCTCCGGGGAGACCTCCGCGCCCCCGATCCGGGTCAGTTCCAGGCTGCCTGCCCTGGAGCAGGGACCAGCCATGCCAAGCCCCCAGGAGAGGGGGGCTCCCCAAAGGGGCTGCTGCGCCCTCTTGGCATGGGTGGAAGGGGTGTAACGGGCTGCAAGGACTAGGGTTGCGGTCCCCTCTCCCCCCCCCAAGTCTTCAGGGATCAGGATGCAGGAGGTGTCTGGGTGCAGGGTTTTGGGGTCCCCTCTCTCTCCCCCCAGTCTCTGGGGATCAGGGTGCAGAGGGTATTTGGGTGCAGGGTTTTGGGGTCCCCTTTCCCCGCAGTCTCTGGGGATCAGGGTGCAGCGGGTGCAGGGTTTTGGGGTCCCCTTTCCCTGCAGTCTCCGAGGATCAGGGTGCAGCGGGTGCAGGGTTTTGGGGTCCCCTTTCCCCGCAGTCTCCGAGGATCAGGGTGCAGCGGGTGCAGGGTTTTGGGGTCCCCTTTCCCCGCAGTTTCTGGGGATCAGGGTGCAGGGGGTGTTTGGGTGCTGTGTTTTGGGGTCCCCTTTCCCCGCAGTCTCTAGGGATCAGGGTGCAGGGTTTTGGGATCCCCTCTCACTCTCTCTCCCCGCCCCCCCAGTCTGCGAGGATTGCCGGCTGTACTTCCGGGACGCCTGCCCCCAGCACGGGGCGCCCACCTTCATCACCGACTCGCCGGTGCCGGCCCGGGCGCCCTCGCGGGCCCTGCTCTCCCTGCCCCAGGGGCTGCTGGTGAAGGAGCGGCCCCAGGGCGGGCTGGGCGTGTGGAGCGCCCGGCCTGGCCTGCCCCGCGGCTGCATCTTCGGCCCCTACCAGGGGGAGGTGGTGCTGGAGCACGGGGAGTGCACCCTCTTCTCCTGGGCGGTAAGTGCCCCCCGCGGCCCCCCGGGGGGGGGGATCTCTCTGAGGGGAGGAGGGGTCTCCCTTGGGGTGCTGGGAGGGGATCGGTCTCTCTGGGCGCTAACCCCTTCCCCCCGCCCCCCCAGGTACGGGAAAACGGCTCCTATTTCTACATTGATGCCTCCGATGACTCCAAGTCCAGTTGGATGAGGTGAGGCCTAGGGGAGGGCCCCTGCCCTCCCCACCGGCTCCCGCATGACACCCCACTGCCTGCCCTGCTGGGGTGCCCCTCTTTCCTCCACTGCTCTGGGCTGGGGGTTCCCCCCATAACCTCCACCTCACTGCCCAGGGGGTTCCCCCATTCCCCCCCCGCCACTGCCCAGGGCTCCCTGCTCTGGGCTTGGGGTTCCCCCCATTACCCCCTCCACTGCCCAGGGGTCCCTGCTCTGGGCTGGGGGAGTCTCTTCCTTCCGGGGGGGCAGCCTTGTGACCCCCCCCAACCCCCTACCGGGTGGGGGGGACCTTGACTCCCCCACCCCCCCACAGGTACGTGGCCTGCGCCTCCACGGAGGAGGAGCACAACCTGACGGTGTTCCAGTACCGCGGGCGCATCTACTACCGGGCCTGCCAGGCCATCGGCGCCGGCGCCGAGCTGCTCGTCTGGATCGGGGAGGAGTACGCCCGCACCCTGGGGCTCCAGCTGGGTAAGGGGGGGGGAACCACTCGAGGGGTGTGTTCTCGGGATGGGGGGGCACCTGCTGGCTGCCTTCCCCACTCCCCCATCCCAATCCCTTGGAGACAAAGCGGCTCCCCCCCTTATAGCTCTCTGGGGTCACGCAGCCTCCCTAGAACCCCACCCCCTGAGAATGGAGGGGGCAGGGCTGTGTCTCCGTGGGGGCGGAGTTACACAGCCCTCCCCATATTCCACCCCCTGAGGACAGAGGGGGCGGGGCTGCATCTCCGTGGGGGCGGGGT
>NW_020698335.1:520-3969 GCF_002925995.2 Terrapene triunguis | reverse complement strand
GCCCCCAATCTAACTCTCCCCCTCTCCCTCCCCCCAGGGGCGCATTTCAAGTATGAGTTCGGGGAGAAGGAGCTGCTGCTGAAGATGTTCCAGGACCTGCAGGCCAAGCCCCCCGAGCCGGCGCCTGCCGCCCCCCCCTACCTCTGCGGCAACCTGGCCTCTCCCCGGGGGCACTTGCGCAAGGCCGGCCCCCCGGCCCCGGCTCTCCCGCTGCTGGAGGGCACCCAGAACCTGGTGGGGCTGGGCCGGGCCCAGAGCCGCTACTGGACCTTCTTTGGCTTCCAGGGCGACGCCTACGGGCGCATCCTGGATAAAACCAAGATCATCTGCAAGCTCTGTGGGGTGCGGCTCTCCTACAGCGGCAACACCACCAACCTGCGCCAGCACCTCATCTACAAGCACCGGCGGGAGTACAACCAGCTGGTGGGGGCGCCGGACCCCCCCAAGGGGGCGCCGCCCCCCGCCGCCGCCCTAGGCAGGACCACCCGGGCCGTGGCCGACTTCCTGGTCTGGGACCTGATGCCGCTGGAGGTGGTGGAGGGGGAGGGCTTCGGGCAGATGCTGAACGCCCTGGAGCCCGGCTACAAGCCGCCGGCCGCCGCCTTCCTGGCCCACACCCTGCTGCGGGAGCGCTACCTGCAGGGCCAGGCCAAGGTGACGGCGCTGGCGCGGGGGCTGCCCCACTGCGCCCTCAGCCTGGACCTCTGGCTCCACAGCCCCGGCCTCTCCTATCTCACCCTCACCCTGCACTACGCGGACGACACCTTCGAGGCCTGTGCGCGGGTGCTCTGCAGCCGGCCCGTGCCGGAGGAGCCGTCCCCCGAGAGCCTGGCGGGGGCGCTGGCCTGGGCGGCGGAGGAGTGGGGGGTGAGGGAGAGCGGGGCCTACACCGTGGGGCCCCACGGACCCGCTGCCCGCCAGGCGGCCGCGGCCCTGGGCTGGCAGGCCCTGCCCTGCGTGGGGCAGGCCCTGGGGGGCGCCACGGAGGCTGTGCTGGCCCTGCCGCCTATCAGGAGCGCCCTGGAGCGGTGCCGGCGCCTGGCGGCGTGGGCACTGGGCGGGCCGGGCCGCGCCGAGGAGCCCCTGCTCCGGGCTCAGCTCAAGCGGCTCCTGCGGGACGGGGCCCTGTGGCAGAGCGCCCACGGGCTGCTGCATGGGCTGCTGGAGCAGGCCGAGGCGCTGGGCGGGCTGGGGCCCGAGGGGGAGCCGGCCCTGCGCCCCCAGGACTGGGCCGCGCTCCAGGATGCGGCCGACGTCCTCAAGCCCCTGGCGGTGGCCGCCTCCACCTTCACCAAGGAGCCCTTCGCGGGGCTCTCGCTGGTCAAGCCTGTCCTCACCTCCCTGCTGTACAAGCACCTGGCGCCGGGCGAGTGGGACTCGGAGCTGGCGCGGGCGGCCAAGGGGGCGGCCCACCGGGAGCTGAGCCGGCACTACGCCGAGCCCGAGGTGGAGCGCGCCCTCAACCTGGCCTGCGCCCTGGACCCCCGCTTCCGCAGCCTGGACTTCCTGAGCCCGCCCGACCGCGCGGAGACCCTGCGGCTGCTGACGCTGGAGGCCGCCCGCCTGGCCGAGGCGCCCGGCGCCAGCCCCTCCCCGCCGCCCCCGCCCCCCAAGCAGCCCCGGCAGGACTCGGCCATCGAGTACCTGCTGGGGGACCTGTGCAGCGTGCGGGGCGGGGCCGGGGCGGGCTCGGTGCAGCAGCGGGCAGAGCAGGAGAGCGCCAGCTTCCAGACGGCCGGGGCCTCCTCCCTGGGCCAGGAGCCCCTGCAGTGGTGGAAGACGCACCACACCCAGTACCCGCTGCTGGCCCGGGCGGCCCGCCAGCTGCTGTGCGTGCCCGCCACCGCCGCCCCCGCCGCCTGGCTCTTCGGGGAGGCCGGCCAGGCCGTCTACAAGAAGCGGGCGGCCCTGGCGCCGGAGCACGTCGACATGCTGGTCTTCCTGCACGGCAACCGGGCCGTGCTCTGAGCCGGGGCAGGGGAGCCCGGCTGGACCTTCTGCCCTGTGGGGGGGACCCCGGCTGTATCTCTTGGGGTGGGGTAAGGGATCTCGGTCTGTACCTCCCTCCCTGGGGGGGGGGGGGGGGATCCTGGACTGTACCTCCTGCCTGGGGGGGAAGGGACTAAGGGTCTGTGTCTCCTGCCCTGGGAGGGGGGACTTGTAGGAGCCCCCCTCCATGGTCACCCCCTGGCACCAAATACGTCACATCCTGCGCTTCCAAGCCTCATGGGGGGGGGCTGCCCCATGGGCCCACCATGCTGGTGGCAAACAGCCAGCCCCCCTGGGAGGGAGGGGACGATCCACCAGTGTTGGGGGGGGTGTGCTGGAATAGTGGGGGGGTGGGGCGAGGGAGGAATCGTCCAAGTTCTTTAGCTGGGGGGGAGTGAGAGAGGGGCCATAGGCTATGGGAGGTGGGCGAGAGAGGAATAGTCCATGTGCGGTGGGGGGGTGGGTGTGTGTGGATGAGAGGAATAGTTCATTTGTGCTGGGAGGGGGGGAGTGAGAGAGGAATAGTCCATGTGTGGGGGGGAGTATGCCTGAGAGGAATAATCCATGTGTGTGAGGGGGGTGTATGAGAGAGGAATAGTCCATTTAAGCTGGGGGGGGGGTGAGGGTGGAATACTTCATGTGTGCTGAGGGAGGGGGGTGAGGGGGGATACTCCATGTGCGATGGGGGAGGGGGGTGGCAGAGAGGAATAGTCCATGTAAACTGGAGGGGGGGTGAGGGAGGAATAGTCCATGGGTGCTTGGAGGGAGGGTCACAGCACAAGGACAGAACCAGAGCCTCCCTCACTTTCCTTTGGAGCCATCTATGGGGGGGGAGATGTGCTTGATACCCCCCCTGCGCCTGCACTGTGATCACTGAATGTCACGCCCTGCCCTGCCCCCAGGCTCAATGGGGGACTCCCCATGCACCCCCCCCCCCCGCAGCAACAGCACCAGGATGCAGCTAATTGCAAACCAAAGAATGGAGCCCCCCCAGCTCCCGCCCCCCATCCCCTGTGACCCCCCCAGCCCTGCACTGCCCCCTGCTTGCCCCATTCCTGCCCCTGTGACCCTCCGCCCCCCCCACCTCCCTCCCCCAAGTTCTGTGTCCCACCCAGTCCCTTTCGCCCCCTGCCCGGCCCCCCTGGATCCAGCCCCACCCCGCATGTGCACCTGAATGCCGAGCTTGTACCCCCAGCGTTTTGAAGTCCAAGCAGGAATGTTCCCACGAGTCTAAACCCGGCCCAGGCCCGGCCTGCGGGTGGGTGGCTGGGGAGCCCGCGGCGCCTTCCCCCACCGCCTTCCCTCCGGCCGCAGACCTGGGCTGCCCATGGCAGGAAAAGAAACCAGAAAAACCAAACTAAACACGAATAAAAGAGTTTCTATTTTACCAGAGACGCCTGCAAGTGTAACCGGGGGGGCTGCCCTGGGGGGGACTCGTGCGGGGGAGAACAGGCCCGGGG
>NW_020698335.1:0-420 GCF_002925995.2 Terrapene triunguis | reverse complement strand
GTGCGGGGGAGAACAGGCCCGGGGGGGGGGGGCAGCTGAGGCCAAAGCGGGACCAGCCCAAGGGGCCGTGTAAGGCCCTGGGTGGTGGGGGGAGACTGTCCCAGTGTGTGTGTCTGGGGCCAGAGATTTGCATGTGCCCCCACCCAGGGTGATGACCTTTGACCCCCTAGCACCTGGGTGATGGGTCATCTCTGGGGGTCTGTTCAGACCTTGGGGGGCGGGGGGTGGCCCTGGCAGCCTGTGACTAGGGTGGGGGGCACTGGGGGGGAGGGATTAACCCTTTCCTTGCTGCAGCAGGCAGCCAGCTGCCTCCTCCATGAAAGCTGGTTTTGGGGGAGGGGGGCTCCCCAGAGGTGGTTCTTGGGGGTGGGAGTAGTTTCCCCTTGAGCAAATACGTGTGGTGATACATTGTCAGGTGTC
>NW_020698334.1:0-6971 GCF_002925995.2 Terrapene triunguis | reverse complement strand
ACGTGGGTCGGTTTGGGGCATAGGACCCCTGAGCCCACCATGAGGACAGGGAGCAGAAGGACTGAGAGCACACTGACTTTCATGCCCACCTGGCAGGACCATGGGACAAATTTAACCTGCCGGCTCAGCACCCCGGCTGGGACACCGAGCTCCGAGAGCAGCGCGGTGCTGGACGTGAAATGTGAGTGGGGGGATTTGAACTGGGCGCCCCTGGGTCTGACAGCACCAGCCCCACCAGCAGCTCTGGGACTGACCCATAAAGCGCTGTACGGGCTGCAGTTCTTGGAGGGCACCGGGAGGTGGACTGGGGCCCAGGTGGGTGGAAGCAGATTGGCCAATGGGGCGGGAGCTGGCAGTATTTTGAAGGAAGAGTGGGGCTGTACCACTGGGCAGGGATGGGCATGAGAGTCAGAGCCAGCGCCACCTAGAGGGGAAAGGCCCAATGCCCCATTCCCCGTCTCCCTGAGCCAGCCAGTCCCCTGCCCTGGATGGGAGCTGGCGCCTCCTAGAGGGGAAAGGCCCAGTGTCCCATTCCCTGCCCCATGTCTGGACAGTGTCCATATCTCAGCTGTTCACCCGCGTGTTGGTTTGCTCCAGATGCCCCTAAGGGAGTCCAGTTGAACGCGACACCCGGAGAGACCATCCGAGAGGGGGACAGACTCGTGCTGATGTGCATGACCAAGGGCAGCAACCCCCCCGTCTCCACGTACAACTGGTATAAGGACACACAGTGGCTGCACCAGGGGCAGGAGCAGAGGCTGGAGTTTGAAGCCAAGGGGGATGAGCATTCCGGCTCCTATTTCTGCCAAGCCACCAATGAAATACAGACGGTCCCATCCCCAGCGCTGCGGATAGACGTCCAGTGTGAGTGTGGGGGCTGGGGCCAGACGGGAAGGCAGGGTCTGTGGAACTGCCCGAGACAAGATACCTCTGCTGAGCACAAGGAGAGGATGTTATTGTACTTCCCTAGACACTTGTGATGTGGACATCAGAGGAGGTGAAATAGGCAGGGCTTGTCGCATCGGAAAAGACAGGAACTGAAGTTAAAGGGGAATCTCCATTCACTCTTAGCAGTACAAGGCCTCTGACACACAGCATGGCAGTTCGGGTTCCAGCCAGCAGAGGGCAATGTGCCTAATCTCTCACACACAGAGGCGGATCTGACCCATTCCCTCCAGCAGGGGGAGGGCTTACACGCACAGAGCAGGATTCAACCTCTCCAGCATGGGGCAGCAGGGAGTTGTGCACACACACACACACACACGAAAAAGACGAACAAACCGCAAACACTGGAACAATTTATTTTATTGCACTCAGGGGTAAACAGGAGAAAAACGGAAAATTTGTCATTTCAAAAATGTGACATTCCCCCTGCCCCCCAAATCGGCCCATTTTGAAGCAGAAGCGACTCACCTGTTTCAAACGTTTGAAAGTTTTTTCAACCCGTCACCTCTCGGGAGAGCCAGAGAGCGTCTTGCACCTGAATGAATTCGGTGAGTCAAGCTTGGTCCCTGGCACATGCAGAAAACAACGTGTGATGCAAAAGGAACATTCGCTTTTGGGGTGAAATGTCCCGGATTGTGCTAAAAAACCCACAGACCAAAAAGCACTTTCCCTCCCCCCGCCCCTGCAGCTTTTGGAGACAGACAGAAAATTGTCACAGACGGATAATTCGTTTCACTGGACAATTGGTTTGGTTTTGTGGGGTGGGGATGGGGCGCAGCCCGTTGAAAATCCAAACATATTCAGGGTTTTGAACTTTTCCTGAGACCGTGTGACAGGGTTCACTCACTAGAGCGGCGCCTCCTGCTGGCCGTCTGGGGGATTAGTCCCCTCCTGGTGGTGTGTCGCCATCATCGTCACCACTTGCAGACCTGCTGCGCCTCTAACCTCTGTCTCTGCTGCTTGAGTTCCCTGGGCCACCTCCCCGTGGCCCCAGCATCTCCTTTGCTCTCTTCTCAGGGCCTCCCAGCCTGCTAGGAACCCCGTCCTCTCTCCTTGGGCACCCTGCAGACACCCACTGCCTCTGCCGCTGCCCCTGCAGCTCCTTTTATGTGAGCCCTCGGGGACCTGATTGGCTGCTCCGTTCAGCCGCTCTCCAATTGGCTGCTCCCTGCGCAGCCTCCCGAGGCTGCTTTTAACCCCTTGCTTTCCGGTGTGGGGTGAACACTCCATCACAGACCAGAAAATGATTTTTTTCACGGGAAATGTCTGGGGAATTTTCGTTGAAAACACGAACATTTCAGATGCAACCCTCCAAAACTTCCCAAGAGAAACAATGGCCATTTCTCCAAATCAGGCAGGGCTCTGCAGTGACACTGCCTCAGTTTCCCCACCCTACCTCTAGAGAAAGGATTGGCCCATGCGGCAGGTGTTCATCGGGGAACTAAGTTCAGTTTGTTCTCTGCCACTGGATTCTCTGGGTAACCTTGGTCAAGTCATTTAGGGTTTCCCACAGAATAATCCATTTAAATCAGGGCCTTTTTATTCCCCAGACGCCCCAAAGGACGCGCGTGTTGAACTGGTGACAGGCTCTCAGATCCAGGAAGGGACCATGGTTGTGCTCAGCTGCTCCTGCAGGGCTCATCCGCCCATCAGCAGCTACAGCTGGTACAGAAACGAGCCGCACCTCCCAGCGCAAACCCAGCAGGAGCTGCGGTTTGACAAGATCCATCCCGACCAGTCCGGTTCCTACCACTGCGAGCCTCGGAACAGAGTCGGGATGTCGGAATCGCCGGCCATTACAGTCGACGTACAGCGTGAGTAGCCAGGGCACCAGCAGGGGTATCCAGCATCTGCACTCCAGCTTGGCGTGGCAGAGTCTGCATGAATCCCGGAGGGGCAGGAGCTGTAGCCTCCCCCTAGGACCTCCTTCCGCTCTCTGCAGAAGCATTGGTGAGAGAGGTGGGATCCTGATATGTACCTCAGCTTCCAGGGTGTCCGTTCGCAGGTGGAAGGCTCTCCACTTCCTGCGTCACAGAGCCCCCTGCTCGGACACAGGACCTCAGCGCAGTGGAGCTGGTAGTTAACGCCGGGAGATGGATTCCCCATCTCGGAGCAATGGGCTCAGGCTCTCTGCAGACTCAGGCAGGCATCGGCTATACTTGCGGCAGTTCCCTCCTTTTTATTTCCTGCCTATAACCCCCCTCTGAACACCGAGACACACCCCAACCTGGATTCTTTTCCAGACCCCCCAAAGTAGGTACGAATCACCTTCGAAAACCCCCAGCGCATCCGGGAAGGCGAAGCGGTGATGCTGAACTGCTCCGTGGGCAGCAGTAACCCCCCGGTGGCCAAGTACACGTGGTACAAGGATAACAGCCAGTATCAGGAGACCCAAGAAAGCGTCCTGACCTTCCCTGCCACAAAGGAGCGGTCCGGTAGCTACAGCTGTGAGGCTCAGAACGCGATCAGCTATAGACAGTGTTCATCTGTCTCAGTGGATGTGCAGTGTAAGTAATCGTCTCCTGGCTTCCCAGTCGAAGTCCTCTTGAAATTTTCCCCCCAGGTGGGTTAGTTGGAGCAGCTTGGCAGAGCTGTGATTAGGCTCAAGGGTGATCTTGGGGGGGCCCTGCACTCCTTGGGGAGTGTCTGCGAGCCGCTCTCTGTGCCCCCTGCCTGGTTGTGGGGTCAGAGGAAAGGGGCGCACACGTATGTTGCGAGGGCTGGCGTGTCTCATGGGAGCGTTGTGTGGGCTAGGTTGTGTCCATAGTGGGGCAGGGGGTTTTCCTGCCACGGGGTGCGCCCAAGGGTGAAGGGGAGGTAACGGTGCATAAACACCGGGTTCTGTCCGCGGCGCAGGTGAAGGGTCAATGGGGCGGGGACTGCTGCTCAGCGCCAGGGCGTGTCTGTGAGGTGGCGGGGAGGGGGGGCGTGTAAGGATCACAACGAATTTCAAAGCCAGCCGAGTGAGGCGCGTTTGGGGGAGTCGATTTCTTGACTTTTCTTGACTATTCCTTGATTTTAGCAACGCTTTTGATACGGTCTCCCACAGTATTCTTGCCAGCAAGTTAAAGAAATACGGGCTGGATGAATGGGCTATAAGTAGGGTGACCAGACTGCAAGTGTGAAAAATTGGGACAGGGGGTGGGCGGTAATAGGAGCCTATATAAAAAAAAAGCCCCAAATATCAGGACTATCCCTATAAAATCGGGACATCTGGTCACCCTAACTATAAGGTGGATAGAAAGTTGGCTAGATCGTCGGGCTCAACGGGTAGTGATCAATGGCTCCATGTTTAGTTGGCAGCCGGTATCAAGCGGAGTGCCCCAGGGCTCGGTCCTCGAGCCGGTTTTGTTCAATATCTTCATTAATGATCTGGAGGATGGCGTGGATTGCACCCTCAGCAAATTTATAGATGACACTAAACTCAGAGGAGTGGTAGATACGCTGGAGGGTAGGGCAGGGCTGGCGCAACCCATTAGGCGACCTAGGCGGTCGCCTAGGGCGCTACAATTTGGGGGACGGCGACTGCGGCGGTACTTCGGCGGCAGGACCTTCTACTGTCTCTGTGGGGGGTGGTATTTCGGGGCGGGACCTTCCGCCGCCTAGGGCGGCAGAAAAGCTGGCGGCACTCCTGTGGTAGGGATAGGATATAGAGGGACCGAGACAAATTAGAGGATTGGGCCAAGAGAAACCTGATGAGGTTCAACAAGGACAAGAGAGTAACCGAGACCGCCGACCAGGGAAATAACCCACTTCCTTCCCTGACGGACCAAGGAACGCACCCTACCCATGTACTTATCTGCTACACCGATACTGACTTGGACTCCTTATTCATTCCATGGGTGGCGTACCCGAGCCCACTTACCCACTGACGCTTTAAAAACCCTTGCACCCCAATCTGGGTCTATGCCGGTTATGTGATATGTATGTATCTTTTCATCCTTGCAAACAATACCTGTAACGCCCCATAACCCAAGCCTGACCCCAGATGTACAGTACCTTGCCTCTTAACTCATGTATATTTAATTTTAAACATTCACTTTAATAAAATTTTTACTCAGAACATGTCAGGCTACAGGGCCTTAGTTTAAAATTTGCTTTAAAAATATTTCATTAGTGAGTTGGTGAAGATTATAAAATCACATCTCTAAAAAACCCTTGCATAGATTTTTAGATGCACAATCATCTTTAGCCTTAAATGCTTGGATCTTCAGACATATGGTTTTTTAAATAATTTCTTCAAAAGACCACCCTGATCTAAAATACACATTTTAATTACTATAGTAAAAAAACTTACTTCCAAAGTCTTCCTGTCCTTTCTGTCCATCCATTTCTCCCTTCACCCCCTCCTCTCTCTCTCCCCCAAATTGAAGGAAGCAACAGCCCTTTGCTTCCAGATAGCTGGACAAAGAGTTTCCCTTTCTTTACTTCTGACTATCTGATGAACTAGTTTTAAGCAAAATCAGTACCTTAGGAAGATATAAAATCCTTTGTTATGCCTAAAATCTTTGGAAACATATTTTTTAAAGTTGGTGAAATTTCATAAACATGTGTATTGTTCTGGAGATCACACACAGTAAATTAGTGTTCCCTTTTTCTAATGAACATTGTTATGAACACACTACACCTCTGTGACTGATTAATGTAAAAGAATGTCTGTTTCAGGGAGTTAAATGTGTAGTAATCTGGACTGATTACTTTATGAAGGCTTAAGAGTACATTTAAAATATAAAATCAGCTTAGAAATACAGATTAAGAAAATGTAAAACAGAGAAGAGCTGCATCATGTTTTCCATAATATTTAATGTTGTATCCAGCTGACTCACCCATAGGAAGCAGAGAAAGAACTGACAGGAAGGGGATTGCAATGCATGACAGTTTGTTAGCAAGAGTCAGGCTAACTGTAACCCTAATAACGCGAGATTTGTAGAAGCGAGGAATGTGTGAGGCCAGTGGGAAAGAATTGTGTGAGAAGTTGTTGCGACCTTGTGTAGATAATATGGAATGTAGACTAAGAATCTACATTAGTGAGCAAAACAAGATATCAGAATGACCTATGTATAAACAAAATGCAGCTGTTGCTCATTATCGTCTGTAACAAAAGGTATAAATGCTTGCTGTAATTGTTTACCTGTTGAGAGACCTGTTTAGCTCTCTCCCTCTATGCAATTGATAGAGAGAAAATAAAGTATCTGACTTGCTGTACCCAAACAAAAAGTGAGAACTCTGTTATTCTCCGACAATTTGGGGGCTCGTCCGGGATGGCAACGCCCGCAGAGGCACCGGCAGCTGCTACGGATCATTCCCCTTCGAACCCCATGGCGCCACAATAGAGGTAGGAGACCTTTTGAAATCTCTATTGGGGTGTCGGAGGAGGACTGTCCGTGGGGCCGTCTGTCCCTGTTGGGCTCACGCCATCCGAACTTATTGACTGTGCAGCAAGGTCAGATGCAGAGCGGTTCTGGGGAATTGTTTTGCCGCCCCCACTAAGGTAGTTGTATGCGGTTCTGGGGACCTGTTAGTTTGGCCGCCCCCATATGCATATGAGAGATGCATAGGTATGCACCGGTGCTGAGGGGTTGTTACCGCCTCATAGTGTATTGAGTGCGGACAGAGGGGTTGTTTACCACCTCAAGAGGGGTTGTTACCGCCTCATAGTGTAGATGCATCGTGGTACATGGAAATAGAGGCCTTGGTGTGTGTGTGTGTGTGTGTGTGTACACCAGTGTAAATTGAGAGTTACCGGAAGACGCCCAGAGTACTCTGCGAAGTCTTTTGGCTCGTGACCAGAACTACTCTAACGCAAGCCCGGTAACTAGAGGATCTTTTAGGAGATCCGACCCATTGTGGGCTAACTTGGCCTGGCATCGTCCAGCGAGGAGGCTACCTGGGTCTAGGAGTGTGTGAACCCATCTTCCCTCCCCTTTTCCTCTCTGTGTGAGCCACTGACAGTGTGATCATCTCACCCCTCCCCCAGCACTGTCCCTGGTTCTGTCCATCGGCCCCTCTCCTGGCCTGGTCTCCAC
>NW_020698333.1:0-1385 GCF_002925995.2 Terrapene triunguis | reverse complement strand
CATCCTGATCATTCTGGTTTGTATGCATCCTTTTCCTCCACCCTTCATGTGTGTGTGGCTTTTAGGCTGTCTTCACTGCTAAAAGACAGATCACTAGTATCTTACAGCAAGATAGCATCATGTTTTACCTCAATGTAGCTAGGTCAGATAAATCCCAGGTGAGGGGAGGGTATGGTAATGAATGACCAGCTACACTGAGATAAAACTTGCTTTGTCTTCACTAAGATTTTACATCAAGATAGCTAACTTGATGTGAAAAACCACACCTCTTTTACCACTGAAGACAGAGCCTTGTTTTACATTTAAAATTTAGATCAATCTATCTACTTCACTCATGGGTGTGAAAAATTCACACCCCTGAGCACCATATTTAAACTGAACTAACCCCTGATGTCAAAAGAAGAATTCTTCCATTCACCTAGCTACCGCCACTTGAGGTGGATTATCTACATCAACAGGAAAAAAACCTCCTTCCATCAACATAGGAAGCATCTATGCCATGGCACTGCAACTCTGCCACTGTAGCTCCTGTAATATAGACATGCCCATAGTCTTGGACTACACACCTCTCAGAGCAGGAACTATGTCTCCTTTGGTGTTTTGAAAACACCTAGCACATTTCGGGGGATACTGTATTCCAAATAACAACTAAGCTTAATTTGGCAAGCAACTGCAACTCTACACAGTAGCCTGGGAAAGGAAGTATGTCATAGGGCTCCCCCACCTGGAATGCCCTCCAGTGGCAGGCTGCAGTAGTCAAACATCCCTGCCTCAATTTCCCCTCCTTCAGAGTCCTCAGTAACTCCAGGTCATGCTCTTTTGCTTCAAGTAGTACAACCCTGCTCTTCCCAGCAAGAACCGCCTCCCACAGCCTCTCTGCTGGGAGTTCATCCTCACCAGGGGAGCATCTCTCACTCCTCCCAGCCCTCTCACCATTCTCCTAGGTCCAGCTCTCCAGCGTGGAGACATCAGCTGATATGTATGCTCCTCTGCTGCTCTCCTGCCTTCAGCCTTCCCCAGGAACCTCCTACAGCTTCCTTCAGGGACTTCCTGATCTTTGACTGCTCTCGCCTACCAATCTCTCCTGACTCTCTCGGGCTGTTGTCAAGCAGCTCTCACATGCCTCTTTTCTTAACTGAACCAGGCAGTTCTGATTCACTGGGTCTCTCTTCCCTCTAGGGCTCAGGAACCCTCTCTTTTAAGCCTAACTGGAGTCAGCTGACAAGTCACAGATTCACTGGCCTCTTCCCATAGGGACAAAGTGAATAGTGTACCAACTGATGTAACAAGGGAAAATTAAATAGGCAGGAAGCAATTAATACAGATTAAACAAACATCAGAAGTTGGAGATGGTAAAGACCCATCAGTTCATCTATTCCATCCAT
>NW_020698332.1:0-4369 GCF_002925995.2 Terrapene triunguis | reverse complement strand
TCGTTCACGATCCAGATGAGTGGAGACTGTTCATTGATTCATCGAAGACGAGTCTTAAAGCTGTTTTACTGCATAATGGCAATGTTTTGCCATCAATTCCAGTTGGTCATGCAGTCCATATGAAGGAAACCTATGACAACATGAAACAACTTTTGAGGTGCATAAACTATGACCAACATCAGTGGCAGCTTTGTGCCGATTTGAAGGTTGTTGCTCTCTTGCTTGGTCTGCAGACTGGATACACAAAGTACTGCTGTTTTCTCTGCAAATGGGATAGTCGTGCAAGAGATTCCCACTACATCAAGAAAGATTGGCCACTCCGACAGTCATTGGAGCCTGGAAGGAAAAGTGTTCAGCATCCACCACTTGTTGAATCAAGGAAGATTTTGTTACCACCCTTACACAACAAGCTGGGTCTGATGAAGAACTTTGTCATGGCCATTGGCAAAACCCAAGCAGCTTTCAAGTACCTCTGTGGAAAATTTCCAAGGTTAAGTGAAGCTAAGATAAAGGAAGGTGTCTTTGTTGGTCCTCAGATTCGTGAACTTCTTCGAGATGATGCATTTGACCATGCACTGCGTGGCAAGGAAAAGACGGCCTGGAAAGCCTTCCAGTTAGTGGCAATGAATTTTCTCGGAAACAACAAGGCAGACAACAACAGGTTATTGGTGGAAAACCTCCTCAAGGCATACAAAAGCCTTGCTTGCAACATGTCACTAAAGATACATTTTTTGCACTCTCATCTAGATTTCTTTCCACTGAACTGCGGAGCAGTGAGCGACGAGCACGGCGAGCGATTTCACCAGGACATTGCAACAATGGAGAAACGCTATCAGGGCAAATGGAGCCCATCAATGCTTGCAGACTATTGCTGGACAGTGACAAGAGATGCTCCATTGAATGAATACAAGAGACAAGCCAAGAAGCGCCGAGTAGACACTGAATAGGACTAAACTATGTACATAATAGTTTTTTGCCTTTTGTTTCATAATAAATTTTATTTATATAACCCTTTTGCTGATTTTTAAAGTGTTACATAAACAGGACAGGTGAAATATTATCATGTAAAGCAACTATAAACACATGAAAATACCTAGGTTTACAATTTATGATTAAAACTCTACTATCTACACAATATACATAGACATAAAATGTAAAACTTAAATATCTATCTTAGAAACAGTAGCCAATCAGTTGTTTTAATTGTCATATTTGAATTCAGCACATCAAAATACATAATAAATAGCACATTTTATCTCTGAAGCAGACGACTTCTCAAAAATTGTAGACCAGTGTTATAGTCAAATAATGTTCAACAAGCTCTTTCAGTGAACCAGTTAGAACAGGGATCGGCAACCTTTGGCAAGTGGCCCATCAGGGAAATCCACTGGCAGACCAGGACAGGTTGTTTACGTGCAGCGTCCGCAGGTTCGGCCAATCGCAGCTCCCACTGGCCGCAGTTCGCCGTTCCAGGCTAACCCAATTGAAATCAGTGGAGTTATACTAACATAACACTGAAATAACATAATGGGGAATCAGGCCTCCTGTATACACCTCTACCCCGATATAATACGACCCGATATAACACGAATTCGGATATAACGCAGTAAAGCAGTGCTCCGGGGGCGGCAGGGCTGCGCACTCCAGTGAATCAAAGCAAGTTCGATATAATGCGGTTTCACCTATAACGCGGTAAGATTTTTCGGCTTCCGAGGACAGCGTTATATCGAGGTAGACGTGTATTTCAAAACTGCAGTTGTGTTAACTTTTATCATCACAGCCAATACAGTATGTATACTTCATGATAGTAACGACAGATATGTGTGCCCATTACAGTACTAATAAGTGTAAATAAAATACTTTCTGAGAAGAATAAAAATACTATTCTTCACAGGATCTGAAAACACTGTATTTATCACAGTAGTATCCTATTTAAACATAAGTTTGAACAAGTACATTGGGGGAGGAGGAGACACCCAAGGTAACATAAATATTGCTATCAAACACAATAGGGGACTCTGGCTTACAGTGAGACTTGGCACTTAGTATATATATCTTTTATCACTTAGGATGAATCAAAATAAAAATCTGAGCTTCTTGGGACTAACACTGGTTTATATTTCTGAAATCTCTATCCACAGACACAAATCATACCAGTTTTCTTTTCATCTCCACCTAAACTAAATGTTTCTTAAATAATCATCCTCCACAAGGGTGTAGAAAAAATTGTACAATCAGATATGGAAGAATTAGGGGGGAGGGATAGCTCAGTGGTTTGAGCATTGGCCTGTTAAACCCAGGGTTGTGAGCTCAATCCTTGAGGGGGCCATTTAGGGATCTGGGGCAAAGATCTGTTTGGGGATTGGTCCTGCTTTGAGCAGGGGGTTGGATTAGATGACCTCCTGAGGTCCCTTCCAACCCTGATATTCTATGATTAATTTTTTATATCTATTTTTAATGTTCTTTTTATTATAGCATGTGCAGAAACAATAATAAATCTAGTATCACAAATAATCCCTCCAAAGTTCACAGAATTTCATATTAGTTACAGCATTTTAAAGTTATCTAACAAATGCTGCTTATCTCTCCTCTCTGCACTGGTTCCCACTGAGTTCAGTGTCCAGTGCATCTATCTTTATATTCAAAGCCTTTTATACGATTGTTCCTTGCTGAGTGGTCTTCTTTACCTTTGCAATCATGTCCTCCCACAACAGCTATATTTCACAGAAATAATGAAACTGTTGAACGATGTGGGGATGTTTTTGAATGCAGGAAACAGAACTCTCATAGGACCTAGACACAGAGGATGAAATCCTGGCCTCACTGAAGTCAATGGAAATTTCTCTGTTGACTTCAATGGGGCTAAGATTTCACCTAAACTATGGATCTCACTCTGGCGAAAAATATATAAAAAAGAACACACTCTCTCACACACACAAGAAGGTCTCTAGTGTCAAGCAACATTTCTTTAGTAGTGGTCAGATTATTGCATATTCTAGGATAGGTGGTAAATTCTCCTAATCAAAAGTGTTAACAGTCTGTCTTAGTGGGAGTCTCAAATTGTCTACTCTCTCCTACTATCCAGAATGGCAGGAGACAGAATCACAAACAGTGGCCATGATTTCTATCAAATTTTCCTAGACTTCTATTTGTGTGAATGGGCCAAAAGCTTGGAAGGAGGGTATTGTGGTCTCGTTCTGAATTTGTTGTTCATGCTGGTCGATGAGGCCATCCCAGATACAAATGATCAATTCTATTATATAAGATAGTTCCTTGCTGTAAATGCTATGTTTTGGGGTTGAGTGGAGCCAGTTTGAGTATATAAAGTGTTTTGTGACCCAGAGAAGTTCTGTCATTCGTGACTTTGCAGCCTCTATGACAAGGGATTGGTAGGCTCTCTTTGTCTCCTTCATGGCCTTGGCACAGGTTTGTAGACAGGTTTTCTTCCCAGTTTTTCTATTCCAGGTCATCCAAGAGCCATATCAATCAATGTGGACCATGGTACTTTGATGACCAGATCCTCAGCTGGTATAAATTGGCATAGCTCTAGTAAAGTCAGTGATTTACACAAGCTGAGGACAGTGGCACCAGAAGGATTGCGGAAGTATGGGGTGGGAGCAGGGCAAGCAACCAAAACAGCCCAAATTTGACTGGCATTATGACCCTCATTGCACCCCTGCCAAGTTCAGGTTCTCAAATGTGGGGGGCATGGCCCCCC
Organism: Terrapene triunguis; assembly: GCF_002925995.2. Taxonomy (NCBI): domain Eukaryota; kingdom Metazoa; phylum Chordata; order Testudines; family Emydidae; genus Terrapene; species Terrapene triunguis. The sequence continues at coordinate 651 of NW_020698332.1, read as the reverse complement.
CTGTTTAAAAAGTGTGTGCAAGGGGGAATGGTCCTTTGTCCCTCTCCCCTTCCATTTCCGTTGCCCATGACTGAGACTATGGCTCAGAGTGTACAGCAGTAGTCAGAGAGTGGCTATTATACCTTACTGATTCTTCTACTTCTTGGCCTCTTGGTTGGGCAGGGTCTGCTATAAGTAGATTTTGGAACTTGGCTGGGTCTAAAGGTTTCAGGAACAGATCATGGTATTGCTTTCCGTTAGCCTTGCAATGGGGAAATTTATTATTTCTGCCTCAAGGAGGAAATAGCCTGATCATTAAAGGGAGATTTTTATTTATATTACTTAATTTTTATGTCCACACCAAGCCTAAACATCTAGTCCAGGATGTTGTTAATTGAGTGGGTGGGTCTGGAAATTACCTGTGAGGAAACTAACGTGAAAGTCTGGATAGGGAGTTTTGATCAATGCTGAAATCTCCTAAAATGATGAGTCCTGCAAACTCTATCACCATGTCAAGCAGTACCTCTTATCAGTTTCCCTGGCAAGCCTTTGGTGTCTGGGATTTACTAGCAGCATGTCCAGGTTAGGCTTAAAAGCAAATATACAGCAAACCATCATCATAATCAGCAACAAGAATGATTAAAGGTCTTGAGAACATGACCTATGAAGGAA